>NC_139512.1:286574539-286608507 GCF_947247035.1 Vipera ursinii | reverse complement strand
AATATTGGAAAGCCTGAAGGACCAATACGGTGATAGATCCTCATGGAAAAAATCTACAGTATTTAGTTGCTAAGAGTTGACATTTATTTGAGAGCACAATCAATTAATGTTTAATGGTAGACTAGCAGTAAGGAGACCCATATTCAAGACTTAAGAACACTGTACTAAGAATAGGCTAAGAAAGATGTGCTTGCAGGGTTAAATACATACAGAATAGCAGAGAAAAGGACCGCTATTCATATTGATAATCTGTCTGGAAATATTCATCTAATAGGGAAAGTAACAGGTGCACTCTCAAAAACCTGAGGTTATCTTTAAAACTATCAAAACCAAGCAAACAACAAAGCTATAAATTCACCATGGCATTTGTCTAACACAAATGCTCAGGTTCACTGAAAAAAGGGATGGAAAAGAACATCTATGAAAATCCTTTAAAAAAATAATTGCTTTTTCCTCTGCAAATGAATCAAGCACCAAATAGGGTTCCAAACCATGTTAAAGGCTGCTTCAGATATAAACTTAGTTTAGTATTATGTTGGGGTTTCTGGAGCAGCAGAACATCTACACAGATTATAAGTAGTACTTAACTTATGACCACAGTTAGTTGTTAGGTGAGTTTTGCCTCATTTTATGACCTTTCCTGCCAAAATTGCTAAGTGAATTATTGTAGTTGTTAAGTTAGTAACAGTTATTAAGTGATTCTAGCTTCATCATTGCCTTTGCTTGTCAAGATTGCAAAATATGACTCCATAAATACATGACCATGGGGATAATGCATTACTCATGTAAAAATGGTCACAAGTCACATTTTTCAGTACCTTTATCATTTCAAATGGTCACTAAACAAATGGTTGTAAGTTGAGGACAATGTATATTTTATTAAAATCATTTATTTTTCATCATCACAAGTGGGAAGTTCATAAAGAGATATTTCCACATATTTGACCACCTTAAGCACACTAACTTGTGTATAGAAAAGTTTGGTTGTTGTGTACACATGAACATTGAAAGGGTACTTTAAAAACTGTAGAATTCCAGAATTACAACTTATTTCAAAGCTTCCATCTTCCTGTGATATAATTGAGTCTTCTGTAGCCACAAAATAATCACAAAAGCACTTCTGTTTTATGAGCATTCTAAAATGGAGTTGAACGTCTGTTAACAGAATCCCTAATACTTGGAAAGATAATTTAACCGTGTATGTAAAGTATTCCTAAAGAGCCAAGAGGAGGAAACCATCTATAAGGAAATGACATAAAACCTCGCTGTGACACACAATGTTGCCCGAGAAAGCTGTACGGAAATAGGCAGGATCATATTGCACAAAAATGCTTCCCAAAGCTAATCACTACCTCGCCTTTCCCTCAAGAACACCCCCGCCGCCCCCCCCCAAATCCCTCTAGAGTCCCTCTACCTTCTGTTGACGGTTATAAACTGCCTCCTCTTGTTTTGAAGGTGCGCGTGGTTCTTTCCTATTGGCCACTCTTTTGACCCCTCCCTTCTCGTCACTCGAGTACAGAATACTGCGGAGGCCGAAAGATAAGCTGACGAGAGATGGTTGGTGTACTACGTTTCCCAAGGAGCTTTGCGCGGCCTAAGCTCTGTGATCGCTGCTACTTACTGCTCCTCCTCCTCCTATGTAAAGGAAAGCGCTTGCTGGTGAAGCGCGCGCCTGCTCTCCTTTCGCAGTGTGTGTGTGCGCGTGTGTGTGTATGTGTGGGCTGGCACCGGGAAAGGAGTGAGGGCGGCGGCGGCGGCGGCTGGAGGAGGTGAGCGCATCCACCCGCTCTCCTGACAGGTCCCTTTCCCGGCAGAGTGGGGGTTCGGGGCAGGGAAGGCATCCCCCAGTGGTGCCAGCGGACATCCCGTCCTCCTGGCTGCCCCAAGGCGGCGGCGCGGGGCACGGGCCCCCCAGGGGCCCCGCCGAACGGCTTCTGCAGCATGAGCAGCGGTGGAATCGTCCGGAGAATCGCAGCCGAGAGGGATCGGGCGGCGCGGCTCTGGCTTGCAGCGGTGACTCTTGGCTGTCTTTCGGGTGCGATACAGGCCCAGGTGAGAGGAGTCGCCCGTTGGGGGAGTTGGGAAAAAGACGTCGGGATCGGGAGCGTTCTTGGGGGTGTCAAACCTTTGAGGAGTTTCCCCGCTGGACTTGAGATCAGAGAGTTGCGAGAGAAAGTGGAACCATCTTCCGCTCGCTCGCCGAGACCTCCTGAGATCTCCCTTTCGGAGGGGAGGGGGAGTTTTTCTTGGCTCTAGGTTAGCAGGTGTTTAAAGCTGATTTGTAATTAAAGCCAAGAGAATGTCAACTAGGATTATATTGTATCCTGTAAGGAAAGGAGTAGAGAGAGGGAGAAGGAAAGACCTTTATATTAAAAGGGGGAAGCTCTGCTGTATTTCTGTGTCAATGAAGTGCAAAGTTTGCTCAATAGAGGAAGGAAACCTTTGGGCGCTTAATGTTTATTATCTTTTTAAAGTTCAGTGGGTGTTGCAGAAATTTTGGATTATGTCATGAAAAAGTCTGTTTGAAAGTCAACGGATTGAAGAGCTACGGGGTAAGAGCAGCCCCATCTTTCTGGCTATTTGATTCAGTTCCCTGTTTGGGGAACCGGGTGCTTCTAAGAAAGCTGGGTCTGCAAGGTAGTCAGATATAAAGTGAAAGATGCTTGCTTAAAATGAAGGATGCTTGATTAAAAAGAAAGATTTTTACATAAATCTCCTGGCATTGCTCAAACTATTGAGAATGTTATTGAAAAAACTTATTTTTAACTATGCTTTCTTATCAGAAAGACTTTGGGGGGCCCTCTTAAAATCTAATATATGAATTCACAAAATGGGTAAAAGTATGAATAGTATTGCACAGAGTCTGTTCATTATCTAGAGACGATCTCCCTCATGAATGTACCTGGGTGACATGCAGATTTATAAACACAGTTTTTATAATAGCTGCTTAAAATAACATAGCATTGTGTGAAGGGCGCTTTAAGTTTGCCTTCAGTTTTGTATAGAATACACCAATTTTTTTTCACGAAACTGTCTTCAGAAACATATGCAGCTTACTTGAAAAGCTGATAAGCAAGTAAATATCTTTATGGTAAATCATGCTAATCACAGTGGGGGTTTTTTCCTCCAGAACATAAGAGCTGTGGTGGACCACACAAAGACCTATCTAGTCTATCATTCCTTTTGTCACAATTCAATCTGTGTATCGGTAGGAAGACCACAAGCAAAACTTGAGCGCATTGTTCTCTGTTTTATTCAACAATAGTAGCCTTCATTAATATGTCTCTTTTAAAAAAACCAGTTCAAATTCATTACTACAAGCATATCTTGCAGAGGAAAATATAATAGGTGCTGTGAAGAGATATTGTCTTTTTATCTATTTTGAGTCTAGTCAGTGCATACGGTAATTGGAAGTGAGTATCATTTTTTTCCTTGTAAAAAGGCTAGGTTTCCTTGCTTTGAAGGAATATGTGGTTATTTCTTATTGATTGTTCATTAAAGCACTTTAGGGTTTTAGTTCCCATATACTAGAGATGGGGACTTCTACCAAATTCATACTTGCCAATGTTACACAGAGCTAAAGAGAATTAAAGTTGTTAGGCCAGCATTTCTCAAACTTTTTGCTATCATGAAATGTTTGGAAAATATAATTAAAGGGACTGAACCCCTACACTTAGAAATAGGTGAGCACTGGGAATTCATTTGTTTTCTGGTGGCTCCGAAAATGACTGAGGCTGTGATCCTAGGATTAGCCTGATTGGACAAATAGAAGCTGTTTATCTGGTGAGAGAAGGGAATGAGGACTGTGAGGTTACCTATAGGACCCAAGCCCCCCACCCCTATGGACGTTACAGGAGACTTTAGCCCACCCAATGAGCTAGCACACATGGCTACCTTATCGCAACCAGGTGAGCCACTCATCCCCAATGAGTACCAGGACCTAGCAGAGGCATTTAGTGAGAAAGAATGTGACGCCCTGCCTCCCCACCAATCCAATGATTGCTCCAACAAACTGTTACCGGGAGCCAAACTCCCACGACTGAGAATGTATGCTATGTCCCCCCTTGAAATGGAGGAGATGCAGCGATATGTGGACAAAACCCTAGCGAGGGAATTCATTGAACAGGCCAACACTGCTGTGGGAGCCCCGGTGTTGTTTAAAGAAAAAAAGAGGGGTCGCTTTATCTCTGCATGGATTATAAAGGTCTGAACGCGGTGTGGAAAATAAATACCCCCTCCCCCTCCTGAAGGACTTACCCACCTGGTAAAGGGGAGTGTCTTCACTAAGTTAGACCTGAGAGAGGCATATTACCAGGTGAGGATAAAGGAGGGAGATGAGTGGAAGACTGCTTTTAACTGTCCCATGGGGAGCTATCAATTTAAAGTCATGCCGTTTGCACTACAGGGGGCCCCATGCATCTTCATGCAGCTGATTAATGAGGTCCTACATGACCATTTATACAAAGGGATTCTGGTATATTTTGATGACATCCTGATATACAGCTGGAATATGACTGATCACGTAAAACTAGTGAGAGAAATGTTAAAGAAACTGTTGAATGCCAATCTTTATGTCAAGCTATCAAAGTGTGAGTTTCACCAGACTCGATTAGATTATCTTGGCTACAGAATTTCCAGGAAGGGCATTGAAATGGACCTGACAAAAGTGAAAGCCGTAATTGAATGGCAGCCTCCAGAGACTTGCAAACAGCTCCAGAGCTTCCTAGGATTCGCCAACTTCTACCGTCAATCATCCCCTCCTTTGCCGAAATTGCCCCACCCCCTTATGGAATTACTAAAAACAGGCAAAGAGGGAGGAAAGCCGCGACCGGGCCAACCACTAGCATGAACTATGAGCTGTCAGACTTCTTTTGAGAACTTAAAAAGACTATTTGCTGTTGAACCAGTCTTAAAGCATCCCTGCTCAGGAAAGCCCTTTGTAATTCAAGCTGATGCCAGCGACGTGGCCATCGGAGCTGTACTACTGCAAAAGAACCAGAGTGGGACCCTACATTCTGCGTCTACACCTTGAAAAAAATCACTGAGTGCGAGAGGAGGTGGGCTGTGTGGGAAAAGGAGGCTTTTGCAATCCACTGGGCTCTATTAAACTGGAGACACTATCTGGAAGGGAGCAAATTGTCTCCAAAACAAGTGCGATGGGCACAGTACTTTAACCATTTTAACTTCACTCTAAAGTACATATCAGGAGGAAACAAATGTCTTAGCTGATGCTCTATCCAGACTGCCCCAGTACAAAGCCAGAGTGAAGAGGTTAATGAGGCAATTATCTCCAATCCACAAACAGCTTCTCAATTCACACCACGCAGAGTCCCACCTTCAAGAACCTCTAACCCTGATGAAAATAAAATAAAGAGCTCCTCACCGACCAATGGTTCAAGGACAATCAAACCTTCCTGACATGCAAGGATGGTTTGGCTTACAAGGGGGGAAAGTTATACTTGCCAGAGACCCAAGAATATGCTCAACATTCTTGAAATCCCATTTTTAGTGATTCTTCGTTGTATTTACTGCTTACATTTGCAAAAACGTCATCTCATGTAGCACAGAGGATGAAAACTTACAATCAGTAACTGCACTTAAGATCTGTTCAGTATTGCCAGTTGTATGAATGTTAACACTCACATTATGACTTGGATTATAACTTCTCAAAGAACCAATTTTCAGCCACTGATCCATTCCCATGAACCAGTTGGGTATTGGCACAGGCAAGAAGGCAAGTCTGAGACAACAAGTCTTTAGCTTACTGTCAACATATCAAAGAGGAAGAGATGAGAACTGGGGCAATGAGTGAGCTTTGACGTGGGCCATCAGATGGACTTTTGCAGACGGTTGCTGGTATAGTGACCACTGAAAATCATTTAAGTACTGCTGTAAAACTTACAGATTAGAGATGAAAGTAGGCTTGGAAGATCTACTTTTCTCTTCACTTATTTCTCTAATATTTACCCAACAGGATCTAAAGCAAAGCACACACCTTTATTTGAGATTTTGAAATAATAACTGTATAACCCTTTTCCATACAATATACTGTCCCTCAAAGCTATCTTTGTGTAACATGTCGGGTTATTTTGTTGCTAGGTAAAAGGAGTTATTTTCCTATTGCAAATTAATGAGACATCAAACAGTAGATCCACATTTGGCTTCTTGTCAGTGCTGTAGATATTCAGTCTTATCAGGCAAAATGGTGGCTATAGCTAGACAACATATCCAAAATGGCTTCAGTCACATAGATGTGATCACTATTTTGATCTTTTTGACACCCATGGATGTCCTGTCTCAGCCATGAAAACCTGAGTACAGTTTCCACTTAAGCTTTAGCATTTAAATTTTCTATTTGAGTAGCATACTTTGTCAACAGAAATGTCCCCTTCCCAACTCAATAATCATGTGATAACTGGAGATTGTTGAAGTATTTCCATACATAGTAGAAATACTTTTTGTCTAATTAGCTCATACCTACTGATATCTAATAAGTGCTTTATTTTTTAATGTTTGGGGTACAAGAACATGACAAATATTTCAAATATTTTAACCTACTGCTTATTTGAAATTTAGCTACATTTTGAATTCATTTCTTATAGTTAAACATTGTATAAAATATTACTCTACATACTACTAAAACTCTCATTGTCGTGATCTTTAACTGAGGGAAAGAGTATCATAGGGCAACAATTTTTGAACCAAACTACCTCAAATAGGCAAATTTACAAAATGTGTCCAAAATCCAGTACCCCTGATTCCCAGTGGAATTAAATTTGGAAATTATGGCTGCTTCAGTGCTATTGGATGTTGCTGGGGGAATGCAATGGTCACACGTTCTTTATTTTCAGCGTTGTGTGAGAATTTCCTAGCCAATCCCTCACTCCCTTCCCCATCCAGCAGCAGCGACCCACTTACCTGCTGGAAAGGGAAGGGAAGGGGATTTTCAATGCTCCCTCCCAGATTCCTGCTAGGCAACTCAATGGAAAAAGTGGCAGGAAGTTGGAAGTCACTCCCGCACCCACTGCTTTTTTGCCTGGTCATTCAGTTTCTCTAGGTAAGGAAATATCTTTGAAACGATGACCCAACATGGCATGGGTTGTCTAGTGCTAATTAGTTATTCTGGTTTAGTACTGTGAATGGTTTACACAGGTAAAGAGAAATTCCATTTGATGTGTTGTGAAACGTGTTGTTATGATGAAGATAAGACTAATTGTGAAACATTTTCTTTTTATTTAAATAAAACGATGTATTTTTCCTTTTTTAATTCCAGATTTTATAACATAATTGGATCAGTTAAAATAATTAAATTCTTACCTAATTTCCTGATGCCTCTTAACTATATTTAATCATTTCTTCTTGCAACCTAAATCCCTAGTGTAAATATCTTTTTTTGCTGGTATTTGTTTTTCATAGGTAACAGGATTACTTGATGACTGCTTATGTGACATAGAAAGCATAGATAACTTCAACAATTTTAAGATCTTTCCCAAAATACAGAAACTTCAAGAACGAGACTACTTCAGGTATTACAAGGTAAAGTAAAAATGGCATATTATTATAAAGCTGATTGAAACCTAGCTTTAATTCTCCAAAGAAAGGAATGAAAAAATAAAGAATAAGATGTGAAGAAATAAGACATTTTTAAAAATATTTGAAAAAGAGATCCAGGCAGTGGGGGAAAGAGAGGACTAGGGCTATGCAAAGCATGTGATAGTGCCTCTCCTTAGGCAGCAGCTGCATCTCCCTTGGAGCTCTTTCTGTGTTCCCTGGGTGTGCATGAACAGATGACCATTTGGGGCAGCCAACAAAGTACTATAAAGTGGCTGTGTGTAAATGTGCCCAAAGGGATAGGCAGGGAAAGCCCTCAAAGCAACTGCATGAAGCTTGTGAACAAATGTAGCTGCCTAACACATTCTGGAAGGTTACTTCATTTGTGGCAATGAAAATCCATTGAGGGTGGGATGGATAATATTTGGAAACATTACACTCAAGGCAAGATGTTTTGAAAAGTTGCTTAAATGTAACTGCTAACTAGTTTGAAACCTTTTAACTAGTAAAAAGAAATAATACTGTTTTAGTGAATTAATGAAATACACAAAGTATAACTGAAGGACTGAAGGGAAATAATAAGTAGCAGTTTTGTTTTTTTTGCTGGAGATTATAATGGTCAAATTTTAAATGGATGTGATAATGCATTCATACCTATGTTACTAGATTTTGGCATGAGCTATATTTCCTCTAAGGGACGCGGTGGCTCAGTGGGTTAGGACGCTGAGCTTGTCAATCAGATGGTCGGCAGTTTGGCGGGTCAAATCCCGAGTGCCGCGTAACAGAGTGAGCACCTGTTACTCATCCCAGCTTCTGCCAACCTAGCAGTTCGAAAGCACGTAAAAATAGGAACCACTACGGTGGGAAGGTAACAGCATTCCGTGCACCTTTGGTATCTAGTCATGCCGGCCACATGACCACGGAGATGTCCTCGGACAAGCGCTGGCTCTTCGGCTTTGAAACGGAGATGAGCACCGGCCCCTAGAGTCGGAAACGACTAGCATGCATGTGCGGGGGAACCTTTACCTATATTTCCTTTGTTTCAAATGAACTCTCAGAAAATTTTATATTATTTCCAATGAGCTTTCCCCTTTTTGTTCAATTTGTTTAGTCTCATAATTTTAAAGGCAAACAGTTCTCAAATGAATATGAATGACATTTACAAATTGTTATTCAAGGTTAATCTGAAAAGACCATGTCCATTCTGGGCTGATGATGGCCATTGTTCTATCAGAGATTGCCATGTAGAGCCTTGTCCTGAGGTAAGTTTCAAAACAAAGAAGAAAACTGAAACAATACTGCATTGACTCCTTGTCCTTGGTGTTCTCTGAGTTTTGTTTGCTTGTAGATGTTGGATTGCAATTAGGTAACATCGTTGGTGACAGTGAGTATGATATTTTCTCACAGTTCCTATAAAGTAGTTTGCCTTGATGGTACTGGTTTTCTCTTTGATTTAGTGGTGGATTAGAATATTGCTTTCTGCTTGATTGTTTGTCTGAGTGTTGGCTGCTGGAAGAATGTGTTCTGGTCTTTTTTAATTAATTGATTGATTTCTCACTTTTATTATTGTTTATTTATTTGGGAAATTTATATGGATGCCTTTACGCTCACATAGTTATACTTAACTAAAGGTGACAAACCTATCTAATATTCCTTCCTCCTCCTGTTTTCCTCACAACGACAATCCTGCCAGATGAATTGGGCTGAGGAGAGGCTTGCATGCCTAAGGTGGAACTAGAACTGACAGTCTTCTGGTTTCTAGGCCAGGACCTTAACCACTAGACTAAACCCTCTCTCTATGTGATTAACCTCTTTTTGTTTTCTTCTTAGTTTTTTATTGTCTCTTTTGAATGGTGTATAACAATGGTTTATTTTTAATTCTATTTAATCAAGGAATTGTCAAGTGAAAATTACACCCCTACCAATATTGGCAGGGCAAGCTACTATAGATATATATATATCCACATTCACTACCACTGGTGATGATAGCTAGATGAGTAATGAAACATCTACAAGCAAACAACCAGGCTCAGAGAGTAGCAAGAACTCCACAGTTCAACCCTGAGCTACATATATTCTCTTCTATTGGATTGACTATCCTACTGACAGCATATTTATTGTTACTGTGAGGATTTTATGTATGTGAAGGTCAGTGACAGAATGATGATTTAAATCCGCATTCTCTTGCATAAATGCTGTGTAGACTTTGGCTATGGTACAGGTATTCCTGATTTAAATGTCAATTGGATTTATATTTTTTTCTTAAGCATTTTATAGGGAAATCCCTTTGCCTTTGGTTGAATTTGACTCCCTTGAAATAGGCATGCAGACATCAAAACCTGTCAGATCGTAAATGAAAGTTTCTTAAAAGTCAATTTATTTGTCTGTGGAATTAATGTACAACTAGTCTTCCTGACTGGCTCCAATTCTGAATTTTCTTTAGTTCATTTATTTGGGGATTGAAAATTGCTTGAAAAAAAGTAAAGATAAATGCTTACATTACTTGTATTTATTTTAGAGTAAAGTTCCAGATGGAATTAAAGCTGAAAGTGCTAACAAAGTAAGTGATTTCTTTCAAAATAATCTAACACCCTCTCTTACATATGGCAAATAGTAAATGTATAAAACTGAAAATTTGCTATCCACTCATGCCACTCCTAAATTATGATGTAACATTGTGCTATGTTATTCAGTGGTAAAACCCTTGCCAGCATTCTTCTTGCTGTTTGTATATTGCTTTTCTCTTCTAGTAGTTGTAGCTGGCAGTAGTATATTTCGTTATACTTCCTTGTCATAGAAACAGATTTGATATTTCTCCTCCCTCTACCTGCACTTGCCTCTCTTTTTCTCTGTTTTCAAAAGTAACAAGAGACTAAATAGAACTATTCTAAATAGAACAGGATAGGATAGGAAACTGGTTAAAATTGATATAAAGTTTAGCCTAAAAATAAGGAATTGTCTAGGGAAATATATAAGCACTGGAATAATTATATTATTCTATTGTTACGTTAGTCTCTTGAAATAAACATTGCAAACAGTTTTGCAGTGCTTTAAAAGCTCAGAGAACTCCTTCTATAATCTTCATATTTTTTAAAAAAATACATTCAGGTCTGGGACTTATGGGACTAAGGATTTATGATAATTCTTCAGTACAGTGAGGGATTTGGGGGAACACATGCAACAGAAAGTTCAGGATTTGTAAGAGATGATAGTAATGTATTGAAAAGTTAAGTACTATTTTGAAGCCAGTAATACTTTAGATAAATAGCAGGCAAGTATTTACCGTATCTAAAAATATTTGTATTGGAGATATAAAGATTACATATTCTGTCTTTCAGTATTCAAAGATAGCAAACCAAACCAAAGAACGTGAAGACTGTGAACAGGCTAACAAACTGGGTGCAATTAATAGTACCTTAAGGTAATTATGCTTTCAGTATTAGTGGAAAACATAATTCTTATTTAATGGTTCTCTGTATTTTCTATTCCTTATGTTCTGAGGAAACAAAATAGTTTCATATTTGATGGACCTTTTGCTTGAAACATTTGTATCAGTTCAATTGAAATTATACATGAGATGGATACATGCATTAGAGAACTGATAGATTCTACAAAATAACTGCCTCTTAATTTCTTAAAACTATTCTAGTGCAATATATATATATGAATTTCAATCTCACTTTGACTCATCACCTCATTACTTTTGGTTAGATGGTTCTAGTATTAGATGTAAACTTTCTTAATTTTAATGAGTTCAGAAAAAAACTATAGAACAACAATAAGGAGGAATCAGTTATTTATTGCAATAGATGTAGCATAAATATATAATCTAATTCTGCTGCATCTGTACAGTAACTGCAACTCTAATGGTTATTGTAAATAAGGTGGTTGCTGGCTCTGTTACTACATGGAAAATAATATAGTTGTTTATGCTATTCTTATTCTCTTGACCTATTTAATTTTAATCATTTGTGTTTTTATGAGCTTCTGTGAAAGCTTGTTTGGACTATAACAAGATATTTTTCAGGTTCATCCTAATAATCTGATTTCTATGGGCGTTGACAGTTATATAAAAATAAATACATTCAGTTCATAGCTAATATTTTTTCTGTCTCTCTTTCACATAGTAACCAAAGTAAAGAAGCTTTCATTGACTGGGCCAGATATGATGATTCCCAGGACCATTTTTGTGAATTGGATGGTAAAATTTGAGTCATATATTCTTCACTGTATACTAAATAAACAAAATTAGAATTAATATCCATGCACTTTAAAAATTGAATGTGTTAAATGCTCTTAAAATAGTTTTATTTGTAATAATTCTCCAAATATAAATAATATAAATATAAATAAGAGCTTACCATCTATTATTACTTTCTTGGCTAATGTTAAGTATAACATTAATTGCAAACTACTAATCCAATATGTTAATTTAATGAGAACCTGGTTGGCAGAATAATTAAGAGAATGGAAAGCTAGACTGGAAATTATATTCAAAGTGGTCATCAATGATTCTTGATAAAATTAATGGGCTGCTATAAGATACAATCAGAGATGCATATTCTTCACCATTTTAATTAAGGTTTGGAATTCTTACAATATTTGCACATGTGGCTACAAAAAGCAAGTGCAATTTCAAATTGCATCAGCAGAAATTTTTCTGTTACTTCCAAATTAAGGAATCAGTAGTTTCATTTTTTTTCTGTGCTTTGATGATATGCTACTTTCATATCCAGTTTTGGAAATTATACTTTAAGAAATATTCTGACAAATAATGACACTTTGTCCTCCAAGAGAGATGAAAAGAAGTGGCAATATTCTGACTTGCAGAAAAGTTTGACAAGACATATGATAGGATTCTTCCAAGTACCATGAAAAGGTGTCACTTAGATGTATACTATGTTGCTATGTGGTTAAATTGCTTTTATATGTGGTTATTTTCAACATACAGTTATGTTGAATGAACATAAAAATCAAATTGGGCTCTTTAAGACTCAGAGAAAAACAAACACTTAATAATTATTATTGGTATTTCTAATAATAGTAGAAGTACCTCATTACTTTTTAACATTTTATAATAAATGTTACAACAGACTTTCTGTTGTATGTATGTATTTATTTATTTAAATTCCATTGCTGTCTAATTCTAAACCAGCTCTGAGCAACTTACAATGCAATAATAACACATGCAATATAGAACAAAACCAGATGAAAACTAGTCACTCAGTACAGAAATATAGGCATGTACAGGTAATTCTCAACTTACAACAGTTCATTTAGTGACCATTCAGAGCTACAACAGCATTGAAAAAAGTGACTTATGACCATTTTTCACCCTTAACAACAGTTGCAGCATCCCCATGGTCATGTGATCAACATTCAGACGCTTGACAACTGACTCATATTTATGACGGGTGCAGTGTCTTGAAGTTCACATGATCATCTTTTGTGACCTTCTGTCAAAGTTAATGGGGCAGCCAGATTCACTTAACAACCATATTCCTAACTTAACAACTGAATCAATTCATTTAGCAACTATGGCAAGAAAGTTCATAGAATGGAGCAAAACCTATTTAACAAATGTCTCATTTGGCAACAGAAATTTAGGGATCAATTGTAGTCGTAAGTCAAGGACTACCTGTATTTCGTTCAATTGTATATAAAAATATAAAATAAAATATAAATATGCCATATTTAGAAATAGTTACGTATTTACATTTAATGTGCACTTTATTTACAATACATTTAAAATGTAAAAATATAAATGCACAATGTTGTTAATTCCTTCATAAATGCTTTTATATGGTATTGCTGTAATTTGATCTTTTACATCAAGATAGCTCCTTATACTGAAGGTTTCGGTAAATTGCATGTTCCAATTCATAATTAAGCAGTACGATTCTTCTCTGTTATTAGATGAGAGATCACCTGATGCTCAATATGTGGATTTGCTGTTGAATCCAGAACGATACACTGGATACAAAGGGCCCTCTGCATGGAGGGTATGGAACAGTATCTATGAAGAAAATTGCTTTAAGTAAGTGAAAATAGAGGGCAAAATTATTTTATACTGAAATTTAAAATTCCTTAAATTACCAAAACGTAAATTACCATATTTTTCTCATTAGGCCACGATCTGTATATCGTCCATTAAATCCACTGGCACCAACCAAGGGTGAGTCATTAAATCCTTTGCAATTGTAAAATAACAATTCTGAATATTAGTTGTTAAGTAAAACATTATTGTGGTTTGTTGCACAATCTGCCAGGTGGTTAGACTGGATTTTGCATTTTTATCCAGCTACCAAATCTTTCCCAAGGATTTGAAGGCAGATGTTGTTTGATGGCTATTAGAGATATTGTCACTAACATTTTTATTATATTCCAGGCTTTTTTAATGTATATTTGTTCAACTCAACTTGACAAATATACATTCATCAGTTAATGAAAGACATTGAGACCTAGCTATATACGATAGCTGTGCATAATCAGCAATTACATCTGAAAGCACAATTCTGCAAACAATAATTGCTATTTGAATGGGAAGGCACTTCCTCATAAGAAATCACTTCTACTTTTCAGTTAAATAATAAGTATCATAAATAATGCAATGTGTCTGATTTAGTAAAAAAACTGCATCCAATCACCTGTTCTCAGTTTTTGTTGTTTAATTAGAGATTTTTATTCTGGGAGGTGTAAAACACATTCTTTTAAAGTAACCTGTAATTTGTAACGAAAAGCAAGAAGAAGTAATGCATTTTTAAAAATAGAGATCATTTGCAATCTTGTACCAGTATTCTCCCATTTTGTTATGGATGGCAAATATATCACTATTTGAATCTTTTAACTCCTGAGAAAAACAATGATGGAGTTAATTACAATCAGAAAGTTCTGACTTTTTAAACTGACACATACAGTATATTTTTGATACTCAGTACAGAAGTAAAGATGGAATAAATTATAATACTTATCTTTTATAACTTTTTTTCAGGAGAGGATGATGGTAAGTTTTTGTGACATATTCTTTCACTGTATTATTTAAGATTCTGGGGGGAAAAATGTAATGAATGGGAAGTCCCCCAGGATTACAACTTTAGAATATCACCATACTATACCTACTGAATAAATTTCAGTGAGAGATTTAAAGTAGGGAAGAAAAAAAAGTTGCATAACAAAGTTTATTGGTTATATTGCAACACAGATGTTATCTAGGATTATTAATCCCTTTCTCATGATTAATAGACACTGCTAATAATTGATATACATAAACAATTGCCATTTATACTGTAATTCTCTAGGGATCTTTATTGAATTTGTGAAGTCTAACAAAGTAGATTAGAATAAAGTTTACATTTCCTGATGTTCAGTTACATTCCAGGGATCTTTATAGAAATTCAACTACTATGACTTCCTTTAAATAAGCATGAATCAGATTTAAAACATCTGAACCCTTTTTCTCAACTTGAGAATAAATATTTAAGAATTTAAATGAGCAGCAGTGAAGTGATACATCAAGATTCAGTTTTATTACAAATTTTAGATGAAAGGGTAGATAATTTTGATATGTATTTTGGAGTATGCTGTGAATTTAGATCTTCAAAGTATTTATTGATTAGATATGTTTAGGCCTTGTTTGAAATTAATTATTTTTGTGTTCACAGGAGAATCTTTTTATACATGGCTAGAAGGTAAATTTGATATCATGTCAAAATTCTAATGAAAAACTGCAAATTCTCTGTGTAATAAATTTAAAGATTAAGGAATCCATTCCTATTCCAGGAAAAAAATATAGCAATCAACCTGTTAGCTAAAAAAACTTGTTGATTTTGCAAGACTAGGTCATTTTTTAAAAAACAAGTTTTATTGATTTTTTAATATTTACATATACATGTATTTGTGAAGCAATATGGTGGTTGGGTAGTCAAAATAACAAATAACAAGTTGTAAATAGTTCAGGTTACATCAACAGGGATTCTCCCTCTGATTCCCTTAGTTATCACTTAGTCAAAATAGTAGAGTTAATACACTTCTAGTTGTACCTGGTCAATTAACAAAATTTTCAATATATTTTCACTAATACATATCAATATCCTGTTTTTAAATTTTATCTAATTGCTATAGAATATTCTAGAATAGCCTATAGTATACAAAAGAAAGCTTAATTTTTGGATACCCCACAATTCCCTATTTCAATAAAGAATAATTCTCTTGTCTACAAAACTTACATTGTTCGTTACAAAACATTCTTATGTTTTACCATTAAAGTCTAGTTTTCATCTTAACAAATCACCCATTATTAGAAGTATATTTTTTATCTTAACTGTTCAACAATTATTAAAATACTATCTTTTAAATATAAAATTCTAGATTCTATAATATAGTTCAAAAGTAACAACTAATATATTATATAAGTCATCTTAACCATACATCAATTGATAAAATACTATCTTTTGATATATCATTCCAAATTCTATAATATAGTTCAGAATTATATTCTAAGAGCTTACTTTTGTTTTCCCTTACAGATCTAAAAGCTAAATGTAGAATCAGTTATATTTTTTAGAGATTCCCCTTAATCCATTGAAAGGTATTTTTATACTCTATCTTTAGGAATCCCAAAAAAGAAACAAGTTCAATTTTTTTAAATCTAACTCTTGCCTTCCTTTTGGCATGTTTAACTTCTCAAATGTATCTTCCTTTCTTCCTGTAGCCCTTATTTGAATCCAGGGAACGTATCCAAATGTCAATTTTGCAAGGAAAATGTCCCCTTTGTAGCCATTGTAGTTTTGCTTTGATAGTTTTTGATGATTGATGTAATATAGTTGTCATTAGATCAGTCAAGTCTTTTTGTTCTTCCAATTCTATCTGAGTTAGGTAGAAAGTAGTAGCTGGTGTTATGGTTGTCATTTGATTAGTTGAATTCTCAATATAGTGTATTTGAAGGCCTTTAGTGTCTTCACTCTTAGTATTGCTTTCTTCAGGTGCAGTTGCTTTTTGACTTGTAAGTTTTGTAGTTGCCATTAAAGTTTGGGCTTTAAGGTTTCCTGTAGGTTGCTTTTGTTGTTCTTTGAAATCTCCTATTTTAGTGTTAGTTTCCACTTCTTCCATTTGGTTTTGGGTTATTTTTCCTCATTTAAAGTCAGAATTTGATTTGGTGGCTTTGAGTTGTCAGATTTTTCTTGCAGTTTGGCTTTAATTTGCTCTGTCATTGCCAAAATTGTGTCCAGTATCAGTTTTATAGTCAAGTGGTGGGATATATTCATCTATTTCGTTATTGTTTGCAGCTAAATCTTCCATGGAGGCTATTTTAATAAGAATCAAGGATTATCCACCTCCAAAAGAGTTGTTTTCAGTGCCAGGTGTTCTTTTAAATTTCTTTTGAAGCTTTAAGGCTTTAAGATTTGTTCCCAGAGTAGATATTCGCCGTTTTTTCAAAAGATGGGGAAAGAAATTTTCAGGAAAGTCCCACAGGAAGATGGTTAAGGGAATAGGAATGGTAAAGGTTCACCCAGGTCCTCCAGATTGCTTCTTAGTGCTGGGTAGTGCTTTTGGCTTTTGGCAGGGAGTAGCTTAGTGATCAGCCATCTTTTTGGCAGGTCTCTTCTTCTTCGGGCCAAAGGAGATTGTCCCGGATTCAAGTGGAGGGCTGCCGCCCTTCCGCAATCACAGGGAAGTCCTCCTCTCGGTAATTTGCCCCTCCAGGGCGATTTTTGACCCTTTTCAGGGTCCTCCAAAAAAGAAAGAAATGAATGGCAGTAAGCAGACTGTTCCTGTGCGTCCAGAAGCGCCACGCGCGTGAACCGGAAGCCAAGACTAGGTCATTTTTACTAAATGCTTTCAGTAGTGAAATTAATGTGTACCACTGACTAGGGCTGTGCAAAATATTTAAAAGATATGCCTTGCAATTCATGTTAATTTAAGAAAAAATGTCTCTCTTTAAAGTCTTGAAGCAAACATGGCAGCCATGGGAGCGAGTGCAATTATTTTGAACATCCCAGTTCTCTGCATGTATCTGTCAGAATAACATTTGAAATAATGCTTTGAAGTCTCAGCCTTTAAAAGGATATGGCTGGCCTGATGTTTCCAGAAGTGTTTCACTCACTCTAATAAGCTTTGCAAAGTACCTTCTTCTTTACAAAGCACATCTTTTGAATGCTCTGCTCAGCTCTTCTTTTAATCTCCAACCTCTAGGTCAATTTTGCATAGGAGCCAGGAATCACTCTCACATATAAATGGAAAAAAATAGCAACATGATTGCTACAGTTTGAATGAAATATAATAGTACTGATTTTATTATTCAAATCAAGTGTTGTAAATATTATCTAAAATATTACAATATCTCCTATACTCAAGGCATGTCTTATCAGTGGATTGCTTTGATCAATTTCTCTACTCTGGTGATATTCACCCACTTTGGATACATCTTGTTTTATGGTTTAAATATAAAACAAAACCACTGTTTTCCATTATGTGACAGAACTGTAATAAACCTTGGATCTGGCATTTCTGCTCTTTGCATGCTAAAGGAAAAGATCCACTAGCATTTTTAACACAATGTGCTTTTCCTAAGATGTTCTCACTAGGAAAGTGATTAGTGTAAATGAGGCAGAAATTGAAATAATGTGTTTTTCTCTAGCTTTTTTTGAGCTTATCTTTGAATGAATGAAACATATTTTGCCAGCCATAGAAAGCTTTTGATCTGCTAGGGTGGTGGTTACTAACCTTTTCTTCACCCTGGACCCCGTTTAAATACCTTTTGTGGCCATAGACCACCAAAGATTTAACTAAAAATTTAAATCATAATATTTCTTCAAGCCTTTGCAGACCACCTGTGATGACATTACAGACCCCCTGGGGTCCACAGACCACAGGTTGAGAACCACTGTACTAAGTGATCCTGTTAGTAGAAATGGACAGAGAAAATCTTTACTGATACTTCCTGCAATTGTCTGTGCTGTTCTAGATAGTCCCATCAGTTCTCCAGAACTCATCTCCATAAGTTGCAAAGTTGAAGGGAGCAAAATTTTCCTTTTGTATCTATCCTGGTGGGATACTGCCAATCTCAAAAAGCAAAATTTCCAGTTTCTTCAAGGTGGAACTGTTAGAGGTAGTCCTCAACCTATGACCACAATTGAGCCTAAAAGTTATGATGTTAAGTGAGACATATGTTAAGTGAGTTTTGCCCCATTTTATGACCTTTCTTGCCACAGTTGTTAAGTGAATCACTGTACCTGATAAGTTAGTAACTTGGTTGTTAAGTGAATCTGGCTTCCCCATTGACTTTACTTGTCAGAAGTTCACAAAAGGTGATCACGTGACCTTGGGACACACCAACGGTCATAAATATGAGTGAGTTGCCAAGCATCTGAAATTTGATCACAATGTAATGGGGGTGTTGCAAAGGTCATAACTGTGAAAAACGGTCATAAGTCATATTTTTCAGTGCCGTTGCAATTTTGACTGGTCACTAAATGAACTGTTATAAGTCAAGGACTACCTGTATAGTAAAACAGTTTCTAGCAGGATTATTTTCTTAATTGTTAATTATTTATTATTTAATTTTAATTATTTTCTAATTAATTGGGTTTTAACAATATTTTTATCTCATCTAGGGCTTTGTCTTGAAAAACGTGTATTCTATAAACTTATTTCAGGACTTCATGCAAGTATCAACTTACATCTTTGTGCAAACCATTTACTTGAAGGTATTTGTGATTTTTAATACTGCCCCTTCTCTTTTTATTTTTTTGTGGGAAATTAATTTTTCCACTATTCCCATAAAAACAGTTTTAACACTTATTTTAAAGCATTGTTTTTCTTTGTTCAGAAACATGGGGAAGACCTCGTTGGGGACCTAATGTTAAAGAATTCACCCAGCGTTTTGACCCTACTGAGACAAAAAGTGAAGGACCAAGACGACTAAAAAATTTATATTTCCTATATTTGGTGGAACTACGTGCATTGTCAAAGGTTGCATCATACTTTGAGCGTTCAGTTGTGGACCTTTATACTGGAAATTCACAGGAGGATACAGAAACTAAGTCTCTCTTGTTAGAAATCTTCCAAGATACAAAGTAAGTGTGCTTTTCTTCTCCACCTTTAATATGTATTCAGATACAGACAACTGAATAAAGTTGATTTCAGTGGATCTTTAGGGAATTGCAGGAAAAGGAAAGTATTAAAACAGATCTAAAAATATGGTTGAATTCACATATCACATTAAACTACTGTTTAATCATATTTTATTGAATCAGCCCCAGATGGCTGGGTTTCTTTAATAAATTAATCCCAAATCCTAAACAACAAAACAAACAAGTTTGTTTAGCAAGAAGTGGGAAGCAACTTGATAGTCCAAAGGATATTTGCAATGGAAAGGAAGCTCTCCAGAAAGGAAAACAATGACTGGCAGACGAAAGACTCATTTGTATCCAGCTGCAGTTTGAATTGTGCAAATAATTAATACCTGGGGGTTTTTTAATCCAAAAGGAAAGGGAGAACATAACTATTGCTCTTCGTGTCATAGTCACATAGTCAGATGTCTTGAAGCAGATAGCCAAGTCATCAGGATTATGACAGATAACTTGGGAGAAACGCAGTTGGTGAAATAGGGCCAACTGAAACATTATGCTGAAATCACACATGTGGTTAACACATACAGAAAATTGGCTTTAGGCTGCTGACAAACTGGCTGGTGATAAACTCAGCCAATATATGTAAGAATATTGACTATTTTATCCTTTGGCATTTTTGGTTCTTCCTTTGAATTAGTTAAGATGGAGTCTTTTGATTAGAAATATCAAATTATTGGGAAAGGTGCCATATCAAGTGAAATTCAGTGAGCTAGTAATCTGCTATACTGTATGCTTTTGTGGACAACTGCTGCATCTTAGTATGCTGAGCTCTCTGTGTTACAGGATGTTGAGGCCAGAAAAAGCAATAGCTCAGTGGAAAAAGCTAGAAGGTCTGGGTGAACTTCAGTAAGAGCCATTGTGGCGCAGTGGTTAGAATGCAGTGTTGCAGGCTAACTCTGCTTACAGCCACCAGTTCGATCCTGACTAGCTCAAGGTTGACTCAGCCTTTCATCTTTCAAAGTTGATAAAATGAGGATCCAGATTGCTGGGGGCAATATGCTGACATTTGTAAACCGCTCAGAGAGTGCTATAAAGCACTATGGAGTGGTATATAAGTCCAAGTGCTATTGATATTTGATAGAAGGCATAGGGAATGGCCTTGAAGTTCAGAAAGAAGTACAGAAGGAAGAGCCAAAATCAAGGAAATGGTTAAAGTAAGAGGGATTTGAATTTGGGACAAGAAAATAACTTGAGGAACCCTCTCAAACAAGCATATCCCTAGTTTAGATAAAGATAAAGTGAGGAAGGACAAAATACAATCAGACTTGCAAGATTCTGTTACTGTAGCTGTTACAATGAAAGCAATCCTAGCCTCTATGGCAGGCATGTCAAACTCGTGATGTCACGTGACATCGCGCAACGTTTTGGGACTTTTTCCCCATTGCTGGCAATGGGATGGGCGCAGTTTTGGCGTGACGCGTCAGTTTGACATGTATGCTTTATGTTATTGGTTTCTTAGTCAAGTCTACTGTGTTAGCTGACAAATGCACTCTGGGGACATTAGTTATAAGTAGCAGATTTTAGCTGACAAATTCACTCTGGGGACAATAGTTATAAGTAGCAGATTTGTTAAAAGATTTGTCAGGTATCATGATATGCATAGAGTATGTAGTTTTGGATGGAGTTCTCTAAGTCTTTTGAATAATAATATTCTCTATTGTCAGAAAGTTAGTTTATAAGTGTTCATGTGTTTCTATTTAGCAAGGAGGAATATAGTAACATACTACAAAACTCAACAAGACATTACATCCAGAAAAGAAAAGGAAGAGTTTCATAAAAGAGTTGGAGAGAAAGTTAAAATTGAGAACTGCTATGTAATGAAGAATTTCATATTATTTCCTTTGGGATATTTGTTAAGAACCCTTTGGGAAAAAACATAAAAGTAACTCTTCTGCATTGCTTATAGAATTGGACAAACCATGTAACTGGGTATGGAGATATATATATATATATATATATATATATATATATATATATATATATATATATATATATATATATATATATATATATATATATATATATATATATATATATATATATATATAGTATTTGTCAAGGCTTTTTGAATACACCTTGCTAATTAATTCTTTCTTTCCTGCTTTGGCCTGACCCAAGGCTTATCCACAGGATATAGTCAACTTATGACAGCTCATTATTTGTGTAAATTATTCAAATTGCTAATAAAGAATTTGGGAGGCTGAGATGATCATTTTGAACTTCTTATGTTCTCATCAGTCAGTCATACCCTTTATCTGAGATTCGAACCTGGGCTGATTATATATTAGGCAGTTGTTTTAACTTCCTGAGCCACAGGTTCTTTCTCTCTTTTATTAGCTAGAAGGCAAGGGAAATATGTGTTAAGTATAACATTATATATATATATATATATATATATATATATATATATATATATATATATATATATATATATATATATATATATATATATATATATATATTTTTCTGAGGTTTTCGCGGGTGCCTGTATGTGGATCCTTGGTTTTTCGGGTTTTTCCCCACGTAGAATTAAAGGTGTAGGCGCAACGTTTCGACGGAATCCCATCCGTCATCATCAGGCTTCTGCTTCCTTCTTCCTTCCAGAAGAAGGAAGCAGAAGCCTGATGATGACGGATGGGATTCCGTCGAAACGTTGCGCCTACACCTTTAATTCTACGCGGGGAAAAACCCGAAAAACCAAGGATCCATATATATATATATACATACATACATACATACATACATACATACATACATACATACATATATATATATATATATATATATATATGTTCTTGAACCATATTTTAAACATTTTAGGTACTGTAGATATGTCAAGTAATTGTAGAAAGTGGAGCATTATTACTAGTATCCAAACAGTTTTGTTAAATAAGTCTAATTCATTATCTAATTTTTCTAGGTCCTTTCCTATGCATTTTGATGAAAAGTCCATGTTTTCTGGAAACAAAAAGGAGGCCATATCTTTAAAGGTAAACATAGTTTTTACATTGACAATTTACATAAATTGCAGTAATGAAAGAAATTTTAAATTAGATTAAATCCTGTTTCTTTGCTTTTGTGTGTGCATTTGATTATATTGTTTTATATTTGAGGCAACATCACTAAACATCAAGGTGCTTTTAAGTTCTTACAAGTAATATTGCAGAAAAATAGCAAGCAAGTCATTAGAATGTAAGATTCCAGATCAGTATTGCCAGTAGATTATGCCATTAATCAGAATCTCTGTTATGCTATCTACTTGCATAATTTTGAGTCATCTTTGTATCTCTACTGTTGATTTACAGCTATACTTTATAGTTTTATAGTAAATGCCAATTCATAAGCTTCTTTACTACCTGAAAAATGAAACTATTTCTCTTTATGAGTATGAAAAAAGCATCCAGGGCAGGGATCAAATGATGGAACAAGTGTTATGTCATTCTAATGCAAACTCCACCTTTTTTTAGATACTTAGATGTGTTGCACACATTTACAAAAGGGGCAGTACAAAAGCATGTTCATTCCATCCTTTTTTCAATGTATCTTTTTCAAAGCAAATAGTACAATGAAACTGATATAGAATTAACTATAGATACTCCCAGCCAGCTTGCCATCAGATTAAAAGTGGTTGCAAACTATGGTTTGAACTAATTAGTTTGAAGGCTTCAATGGTTACCTCTGAAAGGAAAATGGTACCCCAAATTAGGAAGTAAAGAAAACATTGAGAGAATGTTGGACCACCATCTTTAGAATCACTAATGCATTAGAAAAAGCTTTAAACATGTTTTTCTGTATTGGTAGGAAGAATTCAGATTGCATTTCAAAAACATATCTCGCATAATGGATTGTGTTGGATGTGATAAATGTCGGTTATGGGGAAAATTGCAGGTATGTGAGGTTTTTTCATGTTTTAAGGTTAACATTCTTACATAGCAAAACAGTTTCTCACACTAGGTAAACATTTTAGAGACCAAGTGCCCAAACTGCAACCGAAAATCCACTTATGTGTCATCAGGTGCCGAGTGGGGTTGGCCCATTGGGTGGATGTGGCCAATTGGGCAGGCATGGCCCATTGGGTGGGCATGGCTGCAGTGGTAATGGCAGACTGATCAATCAATTCCAACTTGGCGAGATCATTTTATTGCCATGAAAAGTTGAAATTGATTGATTGAATCTTTTTTTTTTTTTGCACATAGTGGCAGAAGCCTAAAGCGAAAAGGTTTTATAAAACCCAGCT
The DNA here is from genome assembly GCF_947247035.1 of Vipera ursinii. Classification (NCBI taxonomy): domain Eukaryota; kingdom Metazoa; phylum Chordata; class Lepidosauria; order Squamata; family Viperidae; genus Vipera; species Vipera ursinii. Next base: position 286,584,588 of record NC_139512.1, on the reverse strand, counting down.
GAAGGCCTAGGATTGGGGCGACAGCATGCATGCCCACTGAGAGGGCTCTGCATGCCACCTGTGGCATGCATGCCATAGGTTCGCCACCACGGTCCTATACTCTACACCCCTAAGGCCAGTTAATGTCAGTGTGGTAAATTTTAGCTTTACCGCAAAAACAAATATTTCATATTTGCTTTATTATAACATTCAAGCTATGCAAGTTGTACATGTCATTTCACCAATTATAGAATACAATTTCTGTATAGTAGGATTACATATTATATTATGCAATATTATTTGATGTTTAAAGGGACGCGGTGGCTCAGTGGGTTAGGACGCTGAGCTTGTCGATCAGATGGTCGGCAGTTTGGCGGGTCGAATCCCGAGTGCCGCGTAACAGAGTGAGCGCCTGTTATTTGTCCCAGCTTCTGCCAACCTAGCAGTTCGAAAGCACTTAAAAATGCAAGTAGAAAAATAGGGGCCACCACGGTGGGAAGGTAACAGCGTTCCGTGCGCCTTTGGCGTCTAGTCATGCCGGCCACATGACCACGGAGACGTCCGGACGAGCGCTGGCTCTTCGGCTTTGACACGGAGATGAGCACCGGCCCCTAGAGTCGGAAACGACTAGCACGCATGTGCGGGCGAACCTTTACCTTTACCTATTTGATGTTTATGTTAAAATACTGCATAGAATAGCACTTAGACTTATATACTGCTTCATAGTGCCTTATTGAACTCTCTAAGAAGTTTATAGAATCAGCATATTTCCCCCAAAAATTTACCGACCTTGGAAGGATGAAAGGCTGAGTCATCTTTGAGCCAGCTAGGATCAAACTTCCGGTGGTGGGCAGAGTCAGCTGCAATACTGCATTTTAACCACTATGCCAAGTTTTAATTCTTCATTCAATAGTTAATTTAATAAACTGAACTGAAAACAAAACAATGTGCCTTCAGCAAATGGAGACTGATCTGTTTTTTTAATTTTCTATCTGTTTTGAGGTGAAGTGAGAATGGGAGGATTTTGTTGATATAAGACCTGCCCCTACCTGGGGCTAGTTTTCTTGGTGTGAGTCGCTGAAATAGAGATGATAATTAATTTTCAAATCACTTTTGAGAGATTGGAGATAGAAATGATGGCAGTGTAGAAGTGCCCAAAGTTGTTAATTAATGTATATTGTACTCTTGCTATTTAATATATTGGCTCTCTTTCAGACTCAGGGTTTAGGAACTGCTTTGAAAATCTTATTCTCTGAAAAAGAAATAAAGAATCTTTCTGAGAACAGTCCATCAAAAGGTTTTCAATTGACACGGCAAGAAATAGTTGCTCTTCTGAATGCATTTGGAAGGTAAGTTACAAATGAAATTTGTTATAGCTATGTAGTGATAGGCTGGGCTCTTTCTTCATGTGATATGGACTTTAAAAAGTAGTCTTCTATTTATGACCACAATTAAGTCCAGAATTCTTGTCATAAATCATTGCAATAATTAATTTGACTCAATTTTATGATCATTTTTATGACAGTTGTTAAGCAAATCGTGTGGTCATTTAGCAAATCCAGCATATCCAGTGGTGTCTTTTATTGTTTTCTGATGAAAACCATAAAAATTGTTGCAAATCACAGTCACGTGACTGCAGTAAATGCAGGCCAATAACCAAATATATGAAATGCAGTCATGTGACAATGGGGGATAGTACCGCAGTCGTAACTTGGAAAACAAGTTTGTAACTAACTCTTTTTGAATCCATTGTATCTTCAAGTAATTGTTAAGGTGCCAATTGTTAAGTCAGGATTACCTGTATTTTCTCCAAAAGCTATAATCTCCTCTCACGGTAATTTACACAGTGTCACCATTCACGATAAAAGGGAATCTAATCCATTTTAGTCAAATTAAATAGCTCTAGACCAGGGCTTTTCAACCAGTGGTACGGGTACCACCTGTGGTACATTGGCACCTGGCAGGTGGTACATGACCATCCTAGAAAAGTGATAGCGGGGGAGGGGAATGAGCTGAACCGGTGGCAGCACCGCACAAGCCTGAGCAAGAGATGGCTGGAGCTGCAGGGCTGTCAGGGCTCAGTGGAATCACCAGGATCAGTGCCAGGCTCCAGCTGGAGCTTGGCGCTGATCCTGGCGCTTCTGCTGAGCCCAGAAGAAGCACCGATCAGCTGGAATGTTGCAGCATCTCCAGGGTCTTGTGATTTACATTGAGATGCTTGGCAACTGATTCGTATTTATGACGGTCACAGTGTCCCAGGGTCATGTGAAGTGGCCAAAACCTGCTGAAAACATCCAGCAGATGGGGATAAAAACCAAACAACTCCCACCCCACTCCTGCTGCCAATCCTCAACAGAAATGCTCACAACAATGAAAACCTCGGTCAGGAAGAAGAGCGCCGCCGTGCCGCCGGGCAGGTGTCTTGCTCGGCTGTGACTTGGGGGGCACTTTTTTCAGTGCCACTGTAACTTCAAACAGTCACTAAGCAAACTATTGTAAGTTGAGGACTACCTGTACTTCATTCCTTTTTTCCTCTTTTTTTTGATCATCAAGTTTTTGACACCTTGCTAGGTGACTGGCGGTACTCGGATGTTGCCATATCCTAAAAGTGGTACAATGGGTGAAAAGGTTGAAAAGCCCTGCTCTAGACTTTAAGTGCATCAGACAAACACATAGTATTGAAGGTGGATAAGATAATTATTTTAACAAACTGCAGTACTAAGTTTTAGATCAAATTGCTGATTTGATCTAAAAGTCAAGTTGGTGTTTCATGCAGGAAGTGCTTCCTTCTTTTAATTCTGAACTTCTCTAGACTCGGTCCTTCTTCCCTTCTCTTCCTCACAGACTTTCTACAAGTATACGAGAGCTACAAAATTTCAAAGTCTTACTGCAACAGAAAAGTTAACGAAGGTTTTGTACCTATTGGTAGAAGAAGCTGCTAATTTAACACCAGGCGAAATGAAGCCAATCTGCATACAAAACTGTTCTAGAAAGGCAAGAGAATATATATATATATATATATATATATATATATATATATATATATATATATATATATATATATATATATATATATATATATATATATATATATCTCCACTTTGAATATTTAAAATAAAAAAGGTTAAGACATTGGACAAAATATTTATGGATAAAATACCTGGCTTTAATTATGTAAATTATGTTTGTTTTTAACTGTTTCACTGTTCTTACTCTCTACTATTTTTGTTTCATCATCATTCAAAAGAAATGTTGCCTCTCTTGCTTTACATCAACACGCAGGAACTTCATCCAGGCTGCATTGCTCACATGGAAAAGATTCTTGCAGCATTTCCCAAAAATACCTGGTGGAAATGCGTTTTTTATGTTTATTTGGAGGAATTGATGATATGTAAGAAAAATGTTTTCTTGCATTTGTATTTCATTTGTTTGTTACAGTCTCTGTCATGGCCAGTAAATATTTTACTAAAGTAAGCCCCTTGGCATCCAGGGGAATTAGTTATTGGGAAATCTCAAGTTATTTTTGTGTTTGCCTCCTTGCCCTCTTCTCTTTTCCTTTTCCTTTTTTTTCATTTTTCTACAGCACAGCTGCTGTCTCTGTGAAGAGACAAAACTGGATTAAATTACTTTATCAGTTTTTATTCTGAGTGGATGATGAAAGGCTTTTCCCATTAACTGCTACTAGCTTAAAAAAATGGCTCAAGCTTTAGAGTCATGGACCTTAAATCTTCCATTTCAAAAACCTTACAAATTCCTCTTATTCTGGTGCTCTTCTGTTCAAATACAATAACAAATAAAATAAAATATTTTCACAGTCCAAAAGTCATTTCCAGAATTCAACAGAGCACATCCTATCTATGCAATCTCTAATTATACCTTTAAAAATATAATCTCTAATAAAATATGATAAAATGGATATTCTGTACATTTGTTCTTAGACCTTTAACTACAAAGGGGAATCTAGTTATCAGAGAACAGTTGCAGGTAACAAACATTTAAATTCTTAATCTGTAGTAGGAGGAAGTCTGTAAATTGTGAATGAGCACCTTATTTAAAAACTGTTTGTAATGTAATATTTGTATTCTGTGAGGGATGTTTGGATGAATGTCAGTTTAAGTACAATATACAGATTTGTACATATTTTGCTTTGCTTTGATAAGTAAAACAGTCTTTACAAAATGAATTAAAAGTGCTCTTAACATCTTCTAATTTAAGACATGTCTGCTGTTATTGTTCTTGTGTGTGTGTTTGTATGTCTATTTATACTGCATGCTTTAACTAATATAGTTCCATAACTTTGTGATTTAAGTATTTAAAAATGAAGTATTATTTATTCTCAACTACCGGTATATATTTTTCTACACATGTGAAATTTTCCAGTGATAACTAAATGAAGAAAACTGTAATGTATTGCCCTTATAATTTAAGACTTCATTTATCGAAATCAATAGATATTGAGCCATATTCTAAAGATTGCATTCACTTCAGGGCTTAATAAATATGAACGTCAGATCTTTATGGTAGACAAGAATAGTCTTGTGGTAACAGATTGTGAAACAAGGAAACTGGTATGTGCCTTAGAATTTAACGTTACTGGTAAGATCTGTTACTGGTAAGATCGATTTCTTATCAATAAGCTTTATGACATCCAATTTGTGATGAATCAGACATAAGATTTTGTCCAATGGAATGGAGATTATTTTTGTGAATTCATCCATTTCTTATACTTTTCCCCAGTATCTAATCTAAAAGATAATGGGAAAGTTCAAAATTGTCTAGTGTGTTGCCAGCTGCAGGGTAGATAAATGCCCCCCTGCTCAAAAGAGCTGTAGGCTTCAGAATTTGTGGGCAAATTTTAAAGCATGAGATCTGTAATTTTGCTATTTTTTATGTTGTCTTCTAAATGGAAATTGATACTTCAAAGTGTTTAATTTCCACATATTAATGGTAAATACTGCTGAGTTAGCATGGAATCCATATGCAAGGTTTTTATAGCTTCAGTTCTTCCTTGGTGTGTTCTTCCTGAAATTCAAGTCACATGGACATGAATTCTTGAAGCTTTCTTTCAATCACTTCCTTTTTTAAAAAAGGCAAGGTAAGCAAAATATTGTTTTTCTCTCTTTATGCTCTTTGTTTAATGATATATCTATTTTAGAAGAATTACTTTGTCTTATTCACTTGCTTATGCTGATATTTTTCTGGATGAAGCCAGCAGATAATTTTTCTCTCTTTATGCTCTTTATGTTTAATGATACATCTATTTTAGAAGTATTACTTTGTCTTATTCACTTGCTTATGCTGATATTTTTCTGGATGAAGCCAGCAGATCTCACTTCATGTGTATCTTGTGCTAAGGTAGATGTTGATTCTAAGTCAAGGTCCTATGAATAAGGAGTAGATTACTCAGGAATTTTGTTTACATCCAAGACTGTGAAGGCTACTATTTATTTAATTGGTTAAAAATACAGAAATGAAGTACCAAAAAACAGAAGTAAAATTATAAGTAGATAACATTGTTGTTGTAGTCATTAGTTTTCAGGCTTCTTGACTATTGAATAAGGAATTTAGTATTCTGAGTCTCATCTGAGAGTTCAAAACATCGCTTTAATTATTTCTTTGCTCAGCTGTTCTATTTGTTTAAAGAAATAATGCAGTTTTTCAAAAATAGCTAGTTGTGTGTAATAGATAGCATATGAGTTTTTATTTAGTAGTATACAGATTTGAAAGAAGTCCTTGAATCTGACATATAGAAACAAGAATTTCCAAGTGGCTGAATTCGGCCACAATTAAAAGAGTTGTCTACTGCTACTCTTATTATTCTGATTAACAATAGAAGGAAATGGACAAAAGAAGTTGCTTTCCATTCAATTTAACATAACTGAGGGATGATGGTGGTCAAAACTTTAGATGCTACATTTTCTAAGCTTGATTGTCCCCATTACTGCTAATGTAAAGACCACCATTGCTTCATTATATTTGCCACTCTTAGAATTTTCCTTTTTAAAATGAGAACCTCCATTGCTGCTTTTTGCTTTATTCCCTTTCCTTTTTATGATACAGTAATCTAATAAAGATGCAAATCTTATACACACTATAGTAAAAATAAACCCCATTGTTTGGAGTTCAAATAAACATAGTGTCAAGCTTCATTCTTCCTTTAAATGAAGGAGCTTCATTTAAGCTTCATTCTTCCTGTATTTTATGCTAAGATTAATTGAATATTGTGGTTCCCTTCTGAGTAAATGTATACAAGATTGAGTATATGTTTGCAAGAATGTTGGTTACCATATGAAGGATAAAACAATCTGCAGACTAAAGGAAAGATTGTCTTTCCTTTACGGATTTGGATACATTGCCTAACTTTTATTGCTATGAAAGAAATGTTCTAATATTGACAACATTCCAAATAATTTGGAACTCAGTTTTGAATACAACCAAATACAATATACAATCCTGTATGTTTTGTTACAATGTGATGATTACAACAGTGTGGGAATCGGTGCCTGGTGATTTATGTTTCCTGCTTCCCCACAAAGCCGTTCAAATGTCTCTCTGCTATAGGAATTGCCAGAAAAGGAATGGGTTGGAAAATGAGGAAGGGATCTCCCAAATAAGGCAGATTTTATTTTGTGAACAGAGTATCTTCATTTAGCCACATGTTTTCTTCTCTTGAACATCATGACAAATTCAAGGGAATGAGTAGTTGGCAGTTTCTGGGGGGAAAAGATTAATGTATAGATTTACTACAGGTAGTCTTTAACTTACGACAGAAATGGAGCCTGCCCATTCATGTCAGAAGTCAAAGACTACTTTAAATGAAGTGTAAATGAAGCAACCGCCTCCCTGTCCCTGCTTTCCCCAATGTACTCATTAAACAAATGTGTGGGTCGTTAGGTAGAGCATGGGGTGACGTAGGGATGGGAGAAACCAAGGGAGGCCTAGTGCAGGCACAGGCACTCCTAGGTGGCCTCCCCCACCCTCTAAGATATCCCATGCTCTGCCTCTTGCCCCTTGGTTTCCCCAAAGCCCTATGGGCCTTGTCCACCCAGTCTCCATTCGCTTACTTACACTTTGACGAGCTCAGGAAGTCAGGGTAGAGAAGGCTGCTCCCTCGCTGGGCCATATGGCACAGTTAAGAAGAAATCTTGTCACTTTCGCTTCCATTTCAATCCTTTCCTATCCAGCCAGCATGAACCACGATTTGTTCTTAGCACTGCCAGTGCTAGCTTTATGCTAGTCTTTCACTGGTGGCACTAAGAAGAAATTGCACCTAATCTGGTTCCTTGCAAGCCTTTCCTCCCCAGCCAGCATAAACCGGTAGTGATTTACCCTGACTGGGGAGGAAAGGATTGCCATGGAAGCAAAAGAGATGGGATTTCTTCTTTGCTATACCAGCATAAGATTAAGATAAAGCTAGTGCTGTAGTGTTTCTGATGTATACCTCCATTTTTATTTGTCTGATTTTGTTTTGGGTTTCATGTCGTCTGCCTTGGGAACTATTCTTTTACAACTTTCAGCAACCTGTTACAATAAATTTGCAGAGCATTTTGAGATGCAGTTTGCCACCCAGGCATTTGTAATGGTTTGTCCTGTCATTTGTTGTCTTGCCTCTTTCTCATCGTGGCTACTTTAAATTAGCTTAAAGGGATTAACTGATGGGTTCAAGGTTGGGGGAAAGCTTCTTTGCATTAGGACATGCTCCTGGTTGCCCTTAAACAGGTCACAATTTAACCCCACCTGGAAAAGGCTTTCTTGGATCTGGGGAGAGTGCAATTGTAAGTGCTTTGAGAAGTTTAAAATAAATAATATACAGGAAGTCCTCAACTTATAAGCACAACTCAGCCCAAAATTTCAAATGCTAAGCAAGACAGTTGTTAAGTGAGTTTTGCATTTTTTGACCTTTTTTGCTACAGTTGTTAAATGAATTGCTGCGGTTGTTCACTTAGTAAAACCATTATTAAGTGAATCTGGCTTCCTCACCATATTTGCAATAGGTCAGGGGTCAGCAACCTGAAACAGTGAAAGAGCCACTCGGAACCGGTTCCCTCACAAAAGGAAAAACTGGGAGCCGCAAAAAATGTGTGTGCATGCACGTACATGCACGCATGCGCAGAACAGAGTTTGACTGAAGAGTGGAGCCAAGGCGAGATATGCACCTACCCTGCATATTTGAATTGATTGGTTGAACTTTTTTAGTCTCACTTTTTTTTTTTTTTTGGAGTACACATAGCAGAGGACTGGGAGCTGCAGGAGACGGCTGAAAGAGCCACATGCGGCTCTGGAGCCGCGGGTTGCAGACCTGTGACCATGGGGATGCTGCAATGGTCACAAGGCGTGAAAAACAGTCATAATCACTTTTTTCAGTTCCACTGAAACTTTGAATGGTTAGTAAATGAATGGTTGAAAGCCAAGGACTACCCGTATAAATATTTTTCATAAAATATTTAGATTTGCATACACATTACACGTGGCATGTGTAGAAAGATGTGTTTTGTTGAATGAGTCACAAGCTTGCAGACTGACTATGGGATGAGAGAAAGTAAGAAGTACACACTTAGCTCTATTTTGAAAAACAATAGTTAGATTGGATTGTTTTTCCTTACAAATGAATGTCCAAAGTGAAGAAAATTCAGAAATGTAGTCCTGAATCAAAGTACACATGCAAACAGAAATTTTATGTACACACTTTTAGAGATCTGGCCATGAAGTCAGTACTGTAAACTCCAATTTATTATATGGACTGCTGAAGCTAACACAACTGTAAACTGTACCTCAGGACAAATTCTTCTGTTTTTTAAAATTTAGTAGCTTTCTATATAATCAAAGTGGACAGGAAGATGAAATAAAAAACAGTCTTAGTGAGAGAAAACAGTTCTTCCAATCTATCTGTCACCCTCACTCATGCATCAGTAAAGGTATACAAAATTATTTTAATGACCAATTTACTAAAACTAATAGTACATTTTAAATAGTTAAATTTGCATGTTAAACAGGTCAAAAACTCCTATTAGTATAGGTTTCACTGGGCATTGTACAATTAAATTAACATTGTAAACACCACCATGTCTATACATATTCACATTTTAAATATTTGACTTTTTTTCAAAATTTAGTTTTTCAAACTATTTTTCTAAATTGCAAATATAGAAAACTTTTTTTTCAGCAGCTCAAATCTTTAAAACTCAAATATTTTTAACATTATAAAGGTGACTCAGTTCTTTTTACATAATTTAAGTATATAAGTCCTTGCAAAATAACCCTTTTATTAAAATTGAATAATGTGGAGGGAGTATCATTGGTCTGTTGTTATATTGGGCTTCATCGTTGAGACTCTGATGTGAAATCATGCTGCAGGGATCCAACTTGAACCATTAAGCTGTTATTTAGATATCCCCAGTCATAGGTTTCTGGAGAAAAGCTAGAAGATAAAAACAATGGACTTTGTAAAAAAAAGTGAAAGTTTAACAATGTTTCAAGTTATGCAATTTTATAAAGCTCTTCAGATGCATTTTACTAATCATATTCTGACTATGCAGACCTATTTGCTTCAATCCTGTTTCTGGAATAAATTCTAAGTGCCTCTGACTATACATTTGCTTGGCCTACATTTTATACATAGCTGTTAATCCAGGACACCAAGAATTCCACATTAACAATTTTCAATCATATACAGTTTTTATTTGTACAAAAGGCATTATGATTAAATAAAGAAGGAACAGTATCAAAGGTATTTTGATTATTGATGATGTGTTTGCAACATTCATAACCTGTTAGGTTGATTGTCTTTTTAAGTTCTTTGTGTAGATTGGTTCAATGGTGAAGTAATTCATTTTCTTCTTCTAAACTGTATAAGAGTTAACCCCTTAAAAAAAATCCCCCCAAGAGTTATATAAACCTAAGGAAAGTATACTATGCTGCATATAATATGCAATGGGAATTGACTGCAAGGTATGCCTGATTATTGTGAACAAAATATTAGTTTGTGTCACAAGTCTGTTTACTTGTTTAACTGATTAGTCCACTCTTAATGGGATTTTTTTAAGAATGTGGTTATCCGTTTCACCAGTTGT
>NC_139512.1:286507039-286569539 GCF_947247035.1 Vipera ursinii | reverse complement strand
ACACACACACACACACACACACACACACAAGCTTTTTCAGATTATGTTCGAAAAAGGTGAAGAAGAAATAGTACATCAGCCACTTATTGAAGATGGCAAATGGTAACAAAAAAGAAAATGAAGAATTATTCAGTTTTGATTTTGGGTCACTTCTCTGAGAAGAGAATGTAAGCTTACCTAGGCAATTGTGTGAAGGAACAAGACTCTAGCCTGAGTTTCATAGAAACACTGGCAGATAGGAAATACTTATTTCACTTATTTAATAAACATCTGAGGGAGTTAGGACAATTTACAAAGATGTTATGAGAGCAGTGATATTTTAAAAACAAATAAAAAAATGCTCACTTAGGTTTTAAAGCAGTTAATTTATTCTTAGAAGTTTATTCATTCTTATTCCTTTAAAATAAGTAAATATTAAGAAATAGGTATAACTTACTAGGTCTTTTGTAGGATTTCGAACACGGAAGAAAAACACCACCAAGGAAGTGGGGAGAAGTTCCCACACAAACAAGATTATTCCAAATACTACATAGCCAGCATCACCCAACTGGCATTTCAGATCTGCCTGTTGCAAAATATAAAGGGAAAACTGTTGTAATAGTTAAGTATTAAGTGTTAGTAAGCAGATAGTGAGATGAAACCTTTTCTGACAAGCAATGTTATGAGATTTCTGCAGCTTCCAAATCTAGATACCGTATGTTCTAAATTTTCTTGGCCTAAATAAACTAATATGCATCTATCTGAACTATCAAGACTTATTGCTGTCAGAACGTTTCAATTAGTGGATACTTACTGAAGTGTATCAATACTACAACCTGTATTACAGATATATACTTAAGCAGAAGGATACATTCTGAAAACATGGCTTCAAAGTGTTGAACTATATAGCCTGAATCAATCATGGATAAACTGATTTAATTCAGAATCAGTCAAATTGACTAACACATAGGTAATTTGCATGTGAATCACTTGAAAGCATGCCACATTTAAATACATTTTAAAGTAGATAACAGGATTAACTCTTTCTGTTACACAATCCCCTTTCTCCTAAACTGTTAGCCCAGAATAGGAAAGATTTTCCCATTGGTTTTTCTGATATATTGTAAAATTTTCATCACAAAGCTAAACTGAATGAAACATAAAATTCTTGGCTAAGGTATTGCTAGCATACAATACAGTATGCTACAGTACAGTAAGCCATTGTGCTTTTCAAAGTAAATCAATCTTTTTGCAAAGGGTGACTTACATCTTCCCTGGTTTTAACATACTTCAGACTACGTCACATATAAAAGTTTCCTACAGCCCTCCACTGAAGATTTCATTCTCATTTTTATGAAAATGATGCCAGTATAATCAGTTTTTTTATTCTTGCCATATGTAGTTAAAAGACCTTGAGCTGGTAACTGCAAAGATGTGAGAGGGAGAAGGATGCTTACTTTTACACCATTAAGTATAGGTATCTAGATGAACATTGTATTGTCAGAAGAAATTGCTATACAGTACTTGCCTGATCAGATACATTGTACCAATCATAATCAAAAGAGTTCATTGCCTTATTTTGAGAAAATGATAAAATAACCAGGTTGTAACAGGCTCTTGAGGTATACAATAGTATAACAGTTGCTCCTATTGTTGTTAACTGGCATACTGATGATCCCTAGAGAAATTAAAACACAGTTGAATGTACTTGTCTACTGATCACGAAAATGTTCAAGGTTCTAGTTTGAGAGAAAATTTGTAGCCAAATCTCAAGTCAGTTTGGACCAGCCTAAACATTCTGCTGGATTCTGAAAAGTGCTGATACCTTACATATATACATTAGCTCCTATATCGTTCCTAGAGAAACACAACAAAAACTCTCTAAAATCAAAGGACCCAAAGTTGAAATTTTTTGGGAAAAAAACCTTTTTTCTCTATCTTTATAGAATCATTTGGAAAGAATCAAATATCAAGGGATAAACAATAGCACTCTCAGTGTTAAAAGAGAAAGACCAGGACTTCAGTCTGCTTAATCGGTTCTAAAGCTTCTTTTGTCCACTTATTCCTTCATTAAATCTTCAGTGATGGAAATGAGAAAGATAATACAGTCTTTGGTTAGCTGCTGAGAAGTGACAGATGGAAGTTCATTATTGTTCCGAGTCTTGAACAGTGGTCCTCCAGTCATCTGATTGGCTACTATTGGATAGATAGAGGATGTCGAAAATGCCAGATCATGGCATCTGAAATACCAGTATATGCTGCCCACTAACAAAATAGCTGAAAAGTTGAGACATACTCACATCCATAAAATCTCTGCATTCTAGATTTGGGGCATTCTGAATGTTTAAAACATTTTTAACATGAAGACTTTTCTATCTTTTGCTTCCATAATATAACAAATAATCAAATGATTATGCCACAAACTTTAAAAGATTGCTGACTTCTGAACTAGGTCTTTGGAACGATTTAGTCTGATTCTTTTTATTTTTGATTGATTTATTATGCTAAACAAACTGGTGATTTTTTTAAAAAAAATATTATGCAATTGGTATGAAAAATGCAGTCTGTCAATATTGAACAAAGTGAACTTTATAATGCAAGGAATAAGTTCCCTGACTACTATTCATGTTGTTTCAGCACAATCTAAGCAAAACATATTCTCAAGAAAGTATCCACAGAAAAACAGCTTGCTGTTTCAGATATTTTATTTTTCAGTAGAGGTAGTCCATGACTTACAACATTTCATTTAGGGACCATTCAAAGTTACAATGGGACTGAGAAAAGTGACTTATGACAATTTTTCAGAGTTATGAACTTTGCAGCATTCCCATGATTGTGTGGTCAAAATTCAGATGCTTGACAACTGGTTTATACTTAAGATTGTTGCTGTGTCCCAACCTTCTGACAAGCAAAGTCAATGGTTGGGACACAGCAACAATCTTAAGTATGAACCAGTTGTCAAGCATCTGAATTTTGATCACACAATCATGGGAATGCTGCAAAGTTCAATGGGAAAACCAGATTCACTTTACAACTATGTTACTGACTTAACAGCTGCAGTGATTCACTTAATAACTGTGGCAAGGAAGTTCATAAAATAGGACAAAACTCACTTAACAAATGTCTCACTTAACAAAAGAAATTTTGGGCTCATTTGTGGTCCTAAGTTTAGGACTACCTGTACATGTTGTGTGTTGAACGTGTTTAAGTTTGCTTGTGCAGAATTGGAGTAACACAGTGTGGTCCTGGATGTTCCTATGCCAATCTGGTTTTGGAGAAAACCATTATGAAAATGCTATTGATACCCAACCGAACAAAATAAGTCTGATATTTTACAATAAACTAAAACTTAGAAGGTCATCATATCCCATCATTTAACAACAACTAAGTTTGCTTTTTCCTTAGATCTAGATAATAGAAAAAGACTATTGGCAATGAAGCCCTTCTTGTTTAAAGTTTAAAAGAAGGTTTATTTTTACTCAGGACATTTAGAGCTTTTCAGAGTTGTTTAAATGGGATGTAATAATTTTAGCTGGTTACATAAAACCCATAATTGGTTGATTTCAGATTGATATGCGCATGTGTGTCATCAAGTTAGTTGGGATCTCTGGCAAATACATAGACAAATCCATGCAGGTCTTTTTTACAATGTTTTCAGAGGTGCTTTGCCACTACCTTTAAACTGATTACAAGCATCAATTTTATAACCTTAGAAAGAAATAAAATAAACTATCAGTTGGATTCACCCCCACTAATCTTGACTAGACACTGAAGAAAAATCATTCCATTCTTGAACAAGATAGCATTCATTTATCTGCATTGGAATGATTTCCCCAGACTAAACGAAAACAACACACAAAAACGCAAAAAATTAAGATGTACTTTACCTTGGATTCCAAGTAAATATTTGCTAAGGCCATTTTGGAAATCTTGTAGAGACAAACGGAGAGTGAGATGGCACAGAGTACAAACAAAGTGTCATTTATAGCAACCCTGACCAATACAATGATCCTCCTTTCTGAATTTTCTAATCTCACAAGCACAGCACACGTTAAATTCACCAGCAGGAAAAGCAGACTGACCACGAAAGACACCAGATAGAGAGGTAACCTAAGCAAGGAGAGGGAAAATAGTGTTAATGTTGCAAATATTATTTTTAGCAAACGTTAATACTAAATCAGTCTTCCCCAAATTGGTATCCTCCACGTATGCTGGGATTCCAAGCTGCTTGAAAAGGCTTTGTGTTGCTCAGTTTGTCCCAGCGATGCATAATATGCTCTCTATTACAAACTACTGTAGTTTTATAGCCTTGATTCTGTAACCCAAATTTCCTATCACTGATTTTTCAAGATTACGTTGGACTGTATTTTGTCATTTCTAAAGTGACTAATCGTTGTAGCTTGCACAAACCAAGTCACTGTAGCTGAACTTTAACTAAATTTTCTCAGGAAAATAATTAAACATTAAATCTAATTTTAATTATGAAAAGTAATTAAGCTTTCTTAGTCGTGGTGCCTATCACGGAATAGCCTTCCCCCACTCCCCCCACAAGGTCTGGAAGGCCCAAAGCCTTCTAATCTTCCTGAGGGCTGTGAATACCTGACTCTCCCCGCAGGTACTGGACTAGGATGGTAATGAGCCCAATATAAATATAAGTTTGTTATGGTGCCCAGCTATTGTATTTTGTCTATTTTTAACTTGGTTTGTATTTGTGTTTTGAGGTCTTATTATGTATTTTATGATAACTGTTGTTAGCTGCCCAGGGTTATACATTTAAAATGGGCAGCTTTGTAAATTCTCTAAGTAATTATTATTTCTCAGAAATACATGGGCCTGTTTTTTTTATTTATTTTAGAAGTAAAATAAATCATGTCCCAATAGTATGCAAATACTTTTTTTCCCTTCATTCATGGGGGAAACATGTTTTTACCTGTATTTAAGTAATTCTGGTGAGTATTTAGATTTAGCTTTGAAAATCACCTGTAAGAAAATGAGACTGTGTTATTAAACATGCAATGCACAGTAGGGCTGGCACTCTCTTGTACTGCGAGTTCATTATATTTCAGGTGGATGACTTAGCCACATATGTAGCATTGTGCTGCTCCTACACTCTTGCTTTCAGATTTGCAAATAGCCAATTTTCTATGCAGCAGCAAAATTTTATTCATCAGTCTGTTTACAGGAAATATAGATCTTATCCTAGACAAAAAATACCCCTGCAGAATCAAAACTAGCTTTGTATACAATCAGAGAAACCAAGCAAAAAGAATAAGTTGTAGGAACTGCTTGGATTCAGCCATTTAATTTCTAGGTATTTTTGCCACTTATCTTCCTCTGGAGTGCTTTTCAACTTTCTAGTCCGGCCCTGGGATTGTTTTATGACCTCTCAGACCAGATGTTGTCCCATGGTGAGATCAGAGAAATGGTCAATAGGGCAAATGAGGCTTATGCATGTCAGAAAAAGTACCAATGCTTGCTTTCATGATTTCATTATTGTCATCAACCCTTCCTGACTATTGCCTGTGACTCCCCTATCTCTAGCTTTTTGCTTGAAGATTGTTTTTTTATTCAAGGAGATTCTGTTAGTCTCAGGCAAATGGGTACTCTATTGCTCAGCTCTTTTTAAACAAAGGAAATATTTCACTCTGCTTTCCTTAAAAAAACCCTCAAAGGCATAATAATCTTTTTTTTCAGAGTTGCATTATATAACATAGCAAAAGTAGGAGCAGGGCATATTCATATAGACCACATATACAACTTTGGTACTACAAGAAGTAAAATAATGCTATAATATTTCCCATGTTTAATTTATTCTCAGAAATTGCAGTTTTCCTTCCATTTATCTCTGTAATGCAAGCTTCCTCAAACTGGTCTCACTTCAGATTCGTAGCTTTCAGCTACTAGAATTCTCATCAACGATTGAGGAAGTTTTGGAGTTAAAGTCTACATATCTTGAGGCTACTTAGATCTATCATGTATTTCAGAAGCAAACAGACAATTATTAACCATGCTTAATAAGAACATTCGGACTGTTATACCTTTGGAGAAGGAAAACACTTTTTCTCAAAATTTTCCTTCAATATCCTTGAATGCCCCCCCCCCCCAGTTAGTAAAAGAACACATGGCTAGGATTGTGGCATCTTGGGAGTGGTAAATGGATTTGTTGGACCCCACCTCCTCCCCATACCCACTTTCTCCTTTCCTTTCCATCCAATTAATTGGATTCTAACTGAATTTTAATTTTAAATGTATGGTTCTTATTCTTTTTAGTTTTATATCAACAGCCCCCAACCTTTTGGCCACCCGGAACTGATTCCATGGAGAAAGTTTTTTTCCACGGACTGGAGGCGGCATGGTTTGCGTGCTGCCTGCATCCTGTGGATGAGGCTTCATTTGTTTGCACAGCCCGGTTGCTAGCGTGCCACGGACTGATGCCGGTTCATGGACAAGGACTTGGAGACCTTTGTTTTATATGGTATTTTAATTGTATAACTATAAGCTGTCTAGAGTAGGCTTAGTGAAAAGTTTAATAATAAATACATAAAAATAAATAAAATAATTCCAAGTTCACAGCTTACTAAGAATCAAAGAGAAGTCACAAGTGGTCAGTTCCTTTTTAATATTAAATGTTGGGTGATTATCTATTAGGCCAGTCTTTACAAACAGTTGGCTTGGCTTGGAGTGTTCTGATCCACTTTTATTGCATGTGTGCTCTTCCCAATCTATCCCCATTATACTATTTTCCCTGAATATCCCCTTCCCTTCCCCCAGCTGTTTTTAGGATGGTTCTTTGAGGAAATTATAGTTTCTATAGCTACCATGCACAATTGATTGTTGAACACATCTATTCTGGCAACATTTTCAGAAACAGTTTGAAGATGAGCCATGATTGTCTTCACTTCTTTTGATGGGTGGCTGAGAATAAGAAGGAAAAATCTCATCTTTGCCCTGCTGCAAGTTTTGTAGCAACAAGAATCCCCACCTCTCACTCCACTTCTCAAAAGCTGATACTGTGGTGTTGTAGAGAAAGCAAACTGAAATGACAGTAATTGGAGCTACAGTTACAGTACTATACAGTACTGTAAGGCTTCAAATAGCTTATCGTCCTTCCTTCACAATGCACAAGTTTCATAACAGAGTATATTATTCCTTGCCATATGCCGAAGTAACAGCAATTCCTTTTCCTTTAAATACCACCATCATATGCATATCTCACAAACGTAAGGCAGCCTAGCTAACTTAATTTACTAGAAACTTCAGCCTTGTGGATGTGTTAGCAACTCTCGTCTCCTCAAAACCCACTTGAAAACTAAAGAAATATTCACCAAGCAGAGGCATTTTTAGATATGGATGAGCAAATTTAAAGAGTGGCCAATCAAGCTGGCCTAACAATCCTATGGGGGATCTGATTTTCCAGGAGATTCCTTTAGTATCAGTTTAGCCTAAGAGTGAGTCATAGGAAAAGTCAGTTTCAGATGGGGTGTATAGTCATGTAGATTTTGGTCTAACTATGTCTATGATTCTTTGTCTAGAGATAGTGCCTAGCAATGGTAGGAAGGCTGAGTCATTAAATAGTATTATTGGATTTGATAAACATCCCTCACAATCATGGAAAAAACATTTGTTCCAAATGAAAGACCCTTGAAAAGGGACTAGCATATTCTGCATCTTTCTCTAAATACATTCTGTTCCATTTCCTCCTAATCTTTTCCTAATGTATCATATGTTCCAATTCAGTAATCATAGTCCAATGTTTTTTGTTATCTTCTAAATCTCCATTTGTTTCTACTAATCTAAAAATGGAGAATAAACTAGAATGAGGAACTCCCAACTCCTTGTCTTCAAAAACAGTACACAAAATACATATGCTTAAGGATGATGAAAGTATTAGTCCAGCACAGCTAGAGATAATGCCATGGACAGTGCTTCTATACAAGATAGTCCTCAACTTACAACCACAACTGAGCCCAACATTTCTGTTGTTAAGTGAGACATTTGTTAAGTGAGCTTTGCCCCATTTTATGACCTTTCTTGCCACAGTTGTTATGTGAACCACTGCAGTTGTTAAGTGAATCAGGCTTCATTGACTTTGTCAGAAAGTCGCAAAAGGTGATCACATGACCCCGGGACACTGCAATGGTCATAAGTATGAGTCAGTTGCCAAATGTCTGAATTTTGATCACATAACCATGGTGATGCTGCAATGGTCATAAGTGTGAAAAATGGCCATAAGTCACTTTTTTCAGTGCTGTTGTAACTTTGAACTATCACTAAACAAACTATTGTAAGTTGAGGACTACCTGTACATTATGATCCAATTTCTATATGCTGTAGTCAAGCAAGAAAAAAAACAACCAAACGTAGCTACATATACCCAGCAAATGCATAGGAATAGGATTCTTAGCCTTGAGATACCAGGGCATGAATGGCATACATCAGAGTTAAATGAAAGACATGAAATATAACCCAGCACCAATTATTATTATTTTTGGCTGAACATATCATGTTCAAATCAAGCTTAACTGAACAGTTTTATTTGGAAGCTTTAGAGATAAGGATAAAAATACAGAATAACATTCATGTACAAACATATACGGAACTGAGGGCTTTGATAAAACAGAATTCATTTAAGGATGGAAACCTCAAATTAATCGACTGATGGACGCATTCATGCAGTTTTCCTGGCAATAATCCAGAAGTGAGTTGCCATTGCTTTTTTCCAGGATGTTTTTTTCAATTTCTCATTCTGGCCTACAGCCCTGTTCCCTGTTGACCTCCTATCCAAGTACAGATAGTCGTTGACTTAGGAACATAACTGACCCTGGAATTATGGTCATAAGTTATTGCAGTTATAAGTTGAGGCATCATGTGGTCGGAGGTGATTTTTTTCAACATTTTTTGCAATGGTCGTTAAATGAATGTGGTGGTTGTTAAACAAATCCATTTTCCTCAATAGGTGTGTGTGTGGGGGGGTGGCGTTGTCTGAATCTCGAAGTAAACACCAGAAACCAGCAAAAATATTCTGGTCACATGACACAGGATGCTGGAAACAGCCATAAAAGTGAGTTGTTTGCCAAGCACCCAAAATGCAATCATATGATGAGGAATGTGTGTGGTTTAAATTTGAAAACACATTGTAAATACCTCTGGACAGGTCCGCTGTAACTTCGAATGCTCATTAAGTGATTGATCAGAAATTGAGGACTATCTGTATTAATGAGGCTTGACCGTGATTAATTTTCCAGTCCAGAAACATGGTAAGAGATTTTCATAAATGACAGAGGAAGTGTTCTCACCCTTCACTTTCAATTAGACTGTATACAGTTTAGACAAATCTCTCTTATTTTCATCAATGCCAAGTTAATTCTGGGATACTTTGGTTTGGTAGTCCTTCCTAACTCACTGGTATCTAGTAGAATCCTGACTGGAACTCTTTCATGGTTTAGCAGCCTTAAAAATTCTTAAACCGCGTAGAATAATTAAATCTTAGTAAAATCTGTCCATGAGAACCAGTCTGATACTGTGGTTAAGGCACCAGCCTAGAAATCAGGAGACTGTGAATTCTATTCCTGCCTTAAGCATAAAGCCAACTGGATGATCTTAGCCAGTCACTCTCTCTCAGCTTTAGGAAGCAGTCAATGCCGAACTACCAGTATTTTCAAAATCTTCCTTAGAAAAAACTGCAGGGATTCATCCAGACATCCTTGACACCAAGAGTCAAGATTGACTCAAAGAGACAAAAAAAGGACAAAAGAACAGAGACAGTACAATGCATGCCAAAAAATCTGTGGTAGATTGGATAACATAAATCCTGGTATAGGTGGAAAAAACATGTAAGCTAAATTCTAGAAGTAGAATAGAGATAGTTATGAATACGAAAGCAGACTGAGCCAGTGTTTGAAAACAGGTTTATGCTTCTTCAGTATTTTGTTGGAGAGGGACTTTATTTATTGAATTTATTTATTTGTTGAATTTATTTAAAATACAGTGCTTATGATTCAGAGTAGAACAAATTATGTGTAATACACACAGTATTTTTCAATGTATTGTCCACTTTCTCAGTCAGTTTTGTCTGTTTGTCTGAAATGGTGTATAGAATTTCCTGTTTGAGCAAGAGGGTGGGACTAGAAGACCTCCAAGGTCCCTTCCTTCTATTATTCTGTTAATCTGTTATTATGAGAAAAGAGTAGGATTCAAAAAGAATACAATTCAACCTTCCACTACTTTTTTCCTACAACTTCTTCCTCCTAAGCTCTGCCCGTCATGGCTCAAAATCTAAAAATAAACCCAGCTAAAATAAATAGTCATAGAGGCAGAGATTGCAAGAAAAAGTTGAAAGGCAACAACATATTAAAGCCTTTCTTCTTTCATTTCTTCCTTCCACACATCCATTATCATTGTCTCAACAGATAATAGCACTTTACCAACATTGTCTGAACATGGAGGCTAAGCAGGGTCAGCCCTAGTTAGTATTGAAAGGGAAAATTATCAGGACAGCCCAGAAACTGTAGGCTAGAATGGGAAGTTGAAAAGTTCTGTGAAAGAATGAGATGGCAAATCATTTCTAAGAAAAGTACATAGATGTGTCCATAAAGTCACAAGAGTCAAGCATGACTAATATTCCAACCTGTTTTAAACTTGCATAAGAATTATGGGACTTGAAATCCAACACATCAAGAGCATCACATTAGAAAAGTCCCTCATAACAGATTGAAAGACTCAGCCTCTTTTTCTGCCAATTGTTGTTGTTGTTAGCTGTGAAGTTGTGTCCAACCCATCGCGACCCTATGGACAATGTTCCTCCAGGCCTTCCTGTCCTCTACCATCTTCTGGAGTCCATTTAAGCTCACGCCTACTGCTTCAGTGACTCCATCCAGCCACCTCATTCTCTGCCGTCCCCTTCTTCTCTTGCCCTCAACCTTTCCCAGCATTAGGCTCTTCTCCAGTGAGTCCTTCCTTCTCATTAGGTGGCCAAAGTATTTGAGTTTTAGCTTCAGGATCTGGCCTTCTAAAGAGCAGTCAGGGTTGATCTCCTCTAGGACTGACCGGTTTGATCGCCTTGCAGTCCAAGGGATTTGCAGGAGTCTTCTCCAGCACCATAGTTCAAAGGCCTCAATTCTTTGGCGCTCAGCCTTTTTTATGGTCCAACTTTCACTGCCATACATTGCAACTGGGAAGACCATAGCCTTAACTATACGCAAATTAACCTTGACTATATCCCAATTAACTATTAATTATTCATCTTTCTTGGCATAATTTCAGTGATTCTTTGAAGGCATTTCTTCTGCCATATTAATGAACAGTGGGTGTATAGAGGGAGTTCTTAGCAGTTTTCCAAATATTTCCTAAGTTTTGTTAACAATTAGTAACTAGTTCACACCAAGCAGACTGGATTTAAGGCACACTGAGGCAGAACCTGTCTTTTTATTTGGATAAAGGTTGTCTTTGGATTGAGAGTGTGTTCCTTACCTCCCTTCTATGCTTGTCCATGCATGTCTGATGTGACAATAGAGATGTAATATTTAAAGGGTACTCTGTGGCAACATGCAGACTTACAAGCCAAACTTGTCATCTGATTATCTGAATCTCTTTGACTATAGTTAAGTAGAATGCAATCTTAAATGTTTACCTTGAATCACAATTTTCAATGTGCTTCTCTGAATCAATTCCCATTATATTCAGTGGGAATTATTTCCAGTAAAGTAAAAATGCAAGAACAGCAGTAGTGAATGACTTAGTACTATAGATTTTGGCATTATTCTACCTAAATACTTGTTACTTATTCACTAAACAGCAGTCAAATTATTTGTTAGTGCAATGTGTGAACCTGGCTATATTCTTTCAATTTAGCCTCTTTCTAACAAATAAAATGTGCCAAAACTTAATTGGTTGCTGTGTAATACTTTTGCAAGTCCCAGTTTTCAGTATCATAGTAATAAAATGTTATATCATTTGCATGTAATGGAAGACTGATATATCTATAAATATTAAGGCACTTTTAATGAGTGATTTTGGTCCAACTTCACAATCACAATAAAAGGTATAAATCCTTATAATATGAAGCACTGAAGCTAAACTTCAATCAACTTATTTATCTGAAAAAATAATATTGAGATCCCTCCCTACTTCCTACTTTAAAATAATGTTCTGCTTAACTTCTTTAAAATTTCAGTAATGCTAACTTTTTCTTGCTCCTGTTTTTATAAAAAGAATCTCGGTGAAGCCTACTTATTACTAAAGACTAAATTTATCATTGATATTCCTTAGCATTTAATGTATTTCAAACATTAAAAGTGTATAATATACATTTCTTTCAAAAACTTTCCATTACGGTATTTACACAACACTGCAAAACTGGGTTGCTGCATCTCTGAGCGTGTTGTTAACTGAAGGATCCTTAAGAATAGTCTGAGGCTTCCTATCTCCATGATCTCATTTTAAAATTTTGCACCTACACCAGCGTTCAAGGAAAGATTTGCTTTGCCTGTAAAAATCATCAGTCTTCACTTAACAACAACAAAAAAAATAAAATAAAGAAACCCACTACGCAATGCTCCATTTGTGAGCCATGTAATTTTCCGGTGAGGAGAAAGAGGAACGAGTTATTCCTGATGGAAATCTTGCATCAAAGTAAATGGTGGGAAATCTTGGATTTATCATATTTTGTCTCTCCCTCCTCTTAAGGAGCAACTGAGATCCAGATTATATTGCGAAACCTTGTAAAATCAGCTGGTCTGTCCAATTGGCTGAGTAAGAAGTTTTTTTTTTGTTGTTGTTGTTGTTGCTACCGTCTCTGTCTACAAATCTGGAGCTCCTCCTCCAAATGTCCACTTTTAAGGGGCCGGTAGCCCCACAGCTTCGGTTAATGGCGGTTCTACTAGCGCAGGGGTCTTCAAACTTGGCCCTTTTATGACTTGTGGACTTCAACTCCCAGAATTCCTCAGCCAGCAAAGCTGGCTGAGGAATTCTGGGAGTTGAAGTCCACAAGTCATAAAAGGGCCAAGTTTGAAGACCCCTGTACTAGCGCCGTCCCTCCCTCCCTCCCTTACCTGGGTGAAGTAAAGGTTCATAAGCGTCAGGGTGAAAAACTGGAGGCACACCGGGAAGCAATAGAGGAGCCAAAAGGCGAAGGGGCTGAGGGAATTGGCGGCGACGAAGTCCTTGAAATAAAAAGAGAAGAGCACCGTCCGAAGCGAAGCCCAGAGCAGGCAGAGAAATAGAAAGACCGTCTGGTAGCTAAACCTCTTGTGCCGGTAGTGCAGGACCAGCCAGAGCTGGATGTAAATAAACAGGAAGAGGAGCGAATAAAAGACGGTGTAGGCAACGGTGAGACCCAGCTTCACGAAAGGCGGCACAGCCGGGCTCAGAGTAGGCAGGAGGCTGCCGTTCCTCAGCGCGTCCCACTCCAGGGCCTCCATCGGCGCCCGCGATCCGGGCGGGCACAGCTCGCGCTTAACTTGGCAGACTGGGGCTCCCGTTGCCGCCGCCGCCGCCTTTCATCTTCGTCAGGAGAGGAACCGAGCAAACGAAAACAACCCGCACTTCCTCTCTGGCAGCGCACTGGTGGCTGGAAGCACATGATCTCGGGACGGAGGGATTCATTGGAGCGTCCGTCCTCCGTCAGCGGTTGGAGAGAGCCGGAGCGGCGCGGAGGGAGCCGCTGTTTGGGACGCCCCCCTTCCCCGGCTCTCGGGCAGGGAAGGGTGTCCTCTCTTTGGCCGCTCCCCGGTTTTCAGCACGGCTTTGTTCTCGAGCAAAGGGCCTCCTGAGCCGAGACCTTTCAGCACATTCCGGCGCAGTCCAAGATGCCGCACTGTCTTTGAATTTGGCAGCCTTCTTGTGCATCTCGTTACATCTTCCTCCTCCTCCTCCTCGAGTGCGTTTTTTTTTAAATTCCATTTATATCCCGCCCTTCTCCGAAGACTCAGGGCGGCTTACAAGCTTAGCAGTAGCCTTCATTCTATGTATATGCCTGCTTATTAGGGCTTTCACACACACACACACACACACACAAGCGGCATTCAAGGTTGACTCAGCCTTCCATCCTTCCGAGGTAGGTAAAATGAGGACCCAGATTGTTGGGGGCAATTAAGCTGACTTTGTAATAATGCCGCTTGGGGGTTGTGTGAAAGCCCTAATAAGCAGGCATATACATAGAATGAAGGCTACTGCTAAGTTTGTAAGCCGTCCTGAGTCTTCGGAGAAGGGCGGGATATAAATGGAATTAAAATAAATAAATTATTACAAAGTCATCTTATTGCCCCCAACAATCTGCGTCCTCATTTTACCTACCTCGGAAGGATGGAAGGCTGAGTCAACCTTGAGCCTGCTGGGACTCGAACCTGCACTAATTGCAGGCAGCTGGTGTTACTTAAGGAGGCATTACTTAAGGAGGATAAAGGTTGTCTTCTCCTGGGGATGCTAACTGTTCTGAAGGGGGAAAATGGATGGCTCCTGCCGTTCATGTTGAAATTCCACCTGAGGAAATGGAGAGCCTCCATTTGAATAACTCCACTGTACTTGGAGTGGCAGTTTTTTTGTTTTTTGTTTTTAAGAAAAGAATGTTTTTCAAGTAAAAATACCACGTTGAACATTATAATAATTGCACGTATTCTCAGTCTGCCAATCCTTGACTATGATGTATTTTTAGCTGATTAATTTGCAGGGTCCTGTCAATTTGTCTTCACTAATTGAACTAATGCATTTGTCCCTAACAGATTGGGTGTTGGAGAAGCCTGGAAGGCAAAACAATTTTCTATTTTCAAAATCCTGTATTAAACCCAATCAGATCCTCAAGGAGGAATCTGTTCTTTGTTAGAACTGCCAGGAACATCAACTAGAGATTTCACTCATGTTGTGACAAACCTGGAGGTTAAGTTGTATTTGTCAACTGGATATGGGGGAAATATAGAATAAAAGTCTGCCAATGAGATCAATCCTGGAGAATCTCCTGAGAACGAATGTGGTTGTTCTACAACAGGGCTGTCAAACTCAATTTCATTGAGGGCCGCATCAGCATTGCGGTTGCCCACAAGGGGCCGGGTGGGTGTGGCCTGGGTAGGCGTGGCTTACTGGGTGGGAGTGGCTAGAGTGTGTATGACCTACTGGGTGGGCGTGGCCAGCTCTACATCGTTGGCATCAAGGGTCCTATGGGGGCCTGGGCAGGAGTGGGACAGATCTGAGGGTCTCTGGCAGAAGGAGGGTCTCTGGGCCAGGGCCAAGGCAGTGGGGGCCGTTCCTTCATTGTTTCCAGGATGGCTTTGAGGGCCACATGAAACCACTTCACGGGCCGGATCCGGCCCCCGGGCCTTGTGTTTGACATGTCTGTTCTACAATCTACTACAGGAAAAAAATCCATCACTGAGGATGAAAGTATGCTCCCTTCAATTCCATACCTTGGGTGGAGATGTGCTAAAGCAGGAGGGATACTATTTTAAAGATAACAATTGTAGGCCAGAGACTTTCCCAAACAAGAATGGAAAGAAATACCTATAACTAGAGCCAGGTTATCAGAGATAAAGATGAGTATATTAACTTTAAATAGATTTGCAACTCCTCCTTTTATATTATCTTCCTTTAGTGATAGAATTTTGTTCAGTATAGGAGATCTCTGAAACAAATCTAGTTTTTATAAATATGTTTACTTATAAACAAGAAATGAAAAAGCAAAAAAAAACCCATTATTTTTTTTAAAAAGATTAAGAACCAATGGGTGAAATTTTAGTGGCAGTGGATTATTTAGCATATTTGAGGAAATCCAAAAGTAAATTTCAAATTGTCCTACTCACATAGTTTCTGAATAGATAAGGTAGGGGTGGGAATGCAATTGTCACAAGAGTCTGAAAAAAATTATTTGTTTTGGCTGTTGGAATTCAAATTACTTTTAATCTGATTTATTGCAGAATACTAGGATATGTTGCAAGGTGCATAAAAGCAAACAATACCTTACTATTGTATATAAAGCAAGCAAATGTCCAAATAAATATAAGTCAGAATAACAAAACAGCAAACCAATGAAGCTTGCCTAACAGTTTATAATGCTTGGAGAAATAAGGACATTCTCACTTTAAAAAATGGCTACCCATCTCAAGAGTGACTCTGCATGGTGTACAATAAAACTATAAATATAAAACAGTAATATATTAATATATATTAAATATATATATACTTCAGAAAATTTTAAAAATCATGGTTAAAGGCTAATGGAGCTACCTCAGTACCTGACTGACCCCTGGTCTCTCCAGGCCTGATGGCATAACCAGATTTTGACGGACTTCGAAAAGTCGATAGGGATGAAAACAGTCTCACTTCGGGGTTGGGGGGGGCAATAATATTCTACATCTATGTCTTTGGGACAACCATGACCTGGATGACTAAGAACCTCCATGGACAAAATACAAGCCACCTATTGGATCCCTTAGCTTGCTGTTAAAAACCAAGGCAGATAATAGTAAAAGGATAAAGAAGAAAGACTAAAATATTCCAGTGAACGTCTGAGCTCCTATAAACAAGATATCTACACTTTACACCCAAACAACTAAAACTAGACCAGATAACATAGTGTGGACCTTCACAGAGATTGCAGAATAGCAGTGATTTCACTCGTAAAGTATTTTGGAAGATTGTCACAACAGACCTCAGAGAGCTCCAGCTTTTTCTATTACAATCCAATTGTAAAATCCTGGGTGTATCAAATATTTTATTCTTACATAACATATTGATTCCAAAGTCCAATATATCTCATTTTCCTTTTGTTACTTAAACTAAGCCATGGTTTGTTTAACTATAGTTTGTTAATTTAACTACAACTGGCTAGGGTCACACAATACTGTATGCTTTTTATATGGTCATGTACCAGAAGTGTGAATCATATTATGTTGCATTAGTGAATTATGTGATTGTTAATTAGCAACAAAAAACACCTTTAATGGGCAAGAATCCTTGTGACTAAAATGGCTGCTTCTTATTTTTGGATCAATTGTTTTTATCTAATATACAACTTCGTGTGATGTCTCTTATGCAATACTGTATATTAGCTGGGTTCTTTTCAGTTTGGGAGGACTATAATTTGGAGATGAAATTATAAACTTCTGAAGTTACATATGATCCTGAAGTTAAACATTAACATCTCTTGAGCTATGCTCACATGACATATATTTATTTATTTATTTTTGGGACTTATATGCCGCCTTATCTCCCAAAGGACTCAGGGCGGCTAACAATAAAAACAATACAAAAGTTAAAAGAAATTAAATAAACAGCCCCAATAAATAAGTTAAATAAACAATTAAAAATTAAAAAACATTTTAAAAAACCCTGTTGTCAGTCCAGGTCAGCCTGATGAAAAAGGAACGTTTTAAGGCCACGGCGAAAGGACCGGAGATCCAGGGCCATCCAGAGCTCAAGGGGAAGTTGGTTCCACAGGGCTGGCACTCCCACAGAGAAGGCCCTCCCCCTGGGGGTCACCACCCGACATTGTCTAGCCAACGGCACCCTGAGGAGGCCCTCTCTGTGTGAGCGCACTGGGCGATGGGAAGTCGTTCTCGGCAGCAGACGGTCCTGCAAATATCCCGGGCCTAGGCCATGTAGGGCTTTAAAGGTAAGTACCAGCACCTTAAATCTCACCCGGAAGACAACCGGTAACCAATGCAGCTCATGCAGGAGGGGTGTAATATGGGAGTATCAGGATGCTCCCATCACTACCCGCACGGCTGCATTCTGCACCAGTTGGAGCCTCCGGGTGGTCTTCAAGGGCAGCCCCATGTAGAAAGCATTGCAGTAATCTATCCGGGAGGTAACGAGTGCATGAGTGACTGTATGTAGGGCATCTCGGTCCAGATAGGGGCGCAACTGGTGCACCAGGCGAACCTGGGAAAATGCCCCCCTGGCCATGACTCCAATATGATCTTCAAAACTAAGTCATGAGTCCAGGAGGACGCCTAAATTGCGTGCCCTATCAATGGGAGGTAACACCTCTCCTCCCATAACCAAAGATGGAACCTCTTGGACAAGTCGAGATGCCGGTTCGTAAAGCCACTCAGTCTTGGTTGGGTTTTGCTGGAGCCTGTTCTTCCCCATCCAAATCCGTACTACTTCCAGGCAATGGGACATCACATTGAGGGCATCGCTGGGTTGGTTTGGGGTGGAGATGAAAAGCTGGGTATCATCAGCATACTGATGATACCTCACCCCGAAACCACGGATGATCTCACCCAGTGGCTTCATATAGATGTTGAACAGGAGGGGCAAGAGTAGGGTATAAGCCTAGAAAGGTTGGGTTAATTGAATAAATCATAGCTAGATTAATCACAGGTAAGCTCATCATGTAAACCAGGGGTCTTCAAACTTGGCCCTTTTATGACTTGTGGATTTCAACTCCCACGCTGGCTGAGGAATTCTCGGAGTTGAAGTCCACAAGTCATAAAAGAGTCAACTTTGAAGACCCCCTGATGTAAACTCAGCCTTTTCACCTAGAATAAGTTCCAAATAGCATCCCAAAGCATTTAAGAATGGAAGGTTGACTTCAATTCTCCAACAGCATGTTTGATATCAGAAACAGGGCAGCAGTCTGGCTTAGAGGAAGCAGCCCCTGAACCATGTAAGCTGCTGTGTCAAGATGGAAACCCGTAATCACAGAAATTCTACTTATACTTTGCTCCAATGCCATGTATGTATAAGCAGGGCAGTTTAAAAATAATTTTTATTTTATGTGTGTATAGTAGGGGAGTGAAAATGAATCTTCAGAATTTTCATACATCAAAAATGTGTCTGGATTAAACGTCAGGGCACCAGTACCCTGTGGTACTGGAACTGTACCAATTTCTATAGGTTATGTTTTCTTTTTCCAGAACAATCTTGCTTTTCCTACCTCCACTGTCTGAACCTGCAATTTCTACAGTAGTAGGGTTATATTTTAGCAAACTACATCATCTTAATGCTTAATTTCTCAGACTCAACTTTAAAATATAGGAACTTCAGCTCCCAGAAATGTCCACCTGGCCCCAGATGAAGTCCACACATCTTAAAGTTGCTCAGATTGAGAAATATTGTCAAGGTTTCTAATAAGTTTTCTAATCCCTATAAAAGAACTGTTTACCTAAGCAAACAGGTTATTGTTCTAACGGCAAACATGTTTTTGGAAAATTGAGAATGGTTTAATAATAGGAACCAGTAGGTGTCTCTCTAGAGTTTCTTTTTTCTGCTCTGGAAAATCATGGGTGGGGGGGAGGATGTTTCACATTTTAGGCATTGTGTGATATGTAGAGAGTTTTTTAATACTGTATATCCTGCAGAAATCTGCAAATGAATAGCAGTTTTTTTCTTCCACAAAATTTTATCCTACAATTCCTGATCTTCAGGGATATGATGCAGCTGATGCAGCAGAACTCTGAATAGCCTCACAATTTCCGTCTTGTGCAGAAACAGGATGCGTAAAAAGCTTTCAGTTCCTGTGTAACATTGCATCTAAATACTGCCTAAATACTGCCTAGTGTATAGTTCCAATATTGGGGCTAATTCAAATATATGTATGGACAAAATGATTGAGAGTAAAGCAACACAAGAGTTATTCATATTTTTACAGACGTCTGCATCTGTGTTCTAGGTATGTCTTTGAACTCCATCTGTGGGGAAAGGGGAACAGACAAAAATTTTAAATATCAATTAATGACTAAAGGGTGACATAATCTGGACATCCTATGTATTACCATGATTAACCTCATCGATATACATGACTGCTCAAGGAATCAACATGACAACAACTTTACTGTTAATGCACTGTCTATTTTATAATAGTAATGCAAGTCAATAACAGCTTCTAGATGACCTTGATTGACTTTAAAAGAAAAATAAGCAAAGTGAGATCTGGCCAAAAGATGGGAGACCACAAGGAAATTCCAAGGATGTAGTCTGGTGAGCTGAAAAAACATTCTTGGAAGAAGATAAAATAAATCACTTCCACATTGTTTGTAAGAAAACAGTATGAATATGTAGTCATTAGGAATTCTGTCTGTTGAGAGATTCTTTATGGATCTCTTCTAGACATGAAAAAATGATAAATTACTCTGACTCACAGAACAATTGTGTGCACATCCCCACTCCCACAGATTTTGCCACTTTGTATTTCCAAACATTCAATTGTTTAAAGGCAATTGTAAACTTTCCACAAAACCTGTGGAGCAATTATACCTTGAAATCTGTTTTTGTAGGTCTATTCAGCAACAGATATATAATATTTAATATATTACATGTATGTAATATTCATACATCCAATACTCTTCCCAGATCACTCTTTCATCAACAAATTCACTATTTGCACATATCTGTAATCCTTAATTAGAGGAGCACTTCATTTAAAAAGCAGAAATGTTTCATTAGTTTCCAATATGTTATTTTTAATCCAGTATTTTGTTTTGTTGACTTCAGCTATAAAAATTCAGAGAGGTTATGAATCAAGAAACATGGAGCATATACCTGAAGGCACATATCATGCTTAGTATCAAAAATTATGAGCAAAGAATGACTTGGGTTACAAGATGTTTGCTGTCGGTTCCCATATCTGACTTATACAGAGAGGTTGTGCTAAAACAAGGCAAGTTGAATTACTTTAGTAATCTACGAACAAAAATCTGACAAGTGTGCAACCACTCCCATCTTCTCAATCTATTACCTATTTTTCTATGGTACTTTAATATGGGTTAACAACTTCCTCTTAGCTATGCCCCCATATGGAACCTGAAAGAACTGCTTTTTTCATCACAGAATAATAGAAAATGCTTCCTTGGAAAAGACTCTTCAAACACATTATTTCTGCTTGTTGAAATCGGTGCATACAGCTTATACGTTGTTTAAAAACTTACAATTTGTCAGATTTTCACAATTCTAGCTTCTGTAGTTTTCCCACCGATGAACAGCAAACCTACAGGAGAACATAGCTTTGGTCTAGTTCAGGGGTAGGCAACCTCGGCTCTTTTATGACTCATGGACTTCAACTCCCAGAATTCCTGAGCCAGCTAATTGCAAAATTAATTGCAAAATCTTGTGTACTTTCTCAGGAGCTGATTATTGAATAATTGCTTTACAAAGCAGGCCATTGCTTCTAAACAAATGTACACTGTGTATAGTGTACAAAAGAATGTCAAGCCATATTTGGAAAAATGTGTGGGTGTTTGTTTTGATTCGTAACTTCTAAATAGAATGAGCTGCATTAAAGCCAAAGAGACTGAGGTCAAGAAGGATAAATAGTTGCAATTCATGGAATTATAGTCTCATTCCATGGATCTGGATAATGTTATACTAAAAGAAATTTTAAAAGTTGGCTACATTTGAGAGTTCTGCTCTGCATCCCCTCCCTTCTGGTAGGATCATACTATCCCGGGGGACAAAAAAAGAGCACTCACCTTAAAAGAAGCGATTTTTGGAAGGTTTGAGTAGTGAATTAGACTGGAAGGGTGGAGGGTTTGCTATCCCTGCTAAAGCTCAGGAACTTTAGAGATACCTACAAGGTCTGGCAAGTTGCTAATTCCATTGATGAATATTCCAACATATTCTGCCGACTGACTGACAATTAACTTTTTCACAGTTATCTTAGTGTATTTCATGCAACTTTGCAAAAGACAGAGAAACAGAGAGAGAGAGAGAGAATGCAACAAAACAATTGGAGCGGCTGGAATGCACTTTTCTAACAACCACATTTTTTCAAACTGTAAATAATGTTCCAGAATGCATCGAGAAATGAAGAAAGCTTTTCCAGGAATCATTAAGTTGCGACACACATACTCCAAGAACAAGCAATATATATTTCCCCTCTTCTTTTCTTTCCCTACACAGAGAAGGAAACAATTAATTGAAATGAGGCAATGAATCTGAGGCACCCAAATGGGAAATATCAGAAAGCTATCCCAATTTTATGGAGATGTAAGTTCTCAGATCTTGATTTCCTGGCAATACTTCCATAATGGCTTCTTTCCCTGATTTGAAGAAAGGCACTGGCCTGTAAACCAGTGAATTAATAAGAGGCAATGGAATGTGGTGACTGTTTCCTGCTCAGCTTATAATGAGCTGTGTTCTATGCATCAAACACAATTCCTCTTTCAGTGGGTTGATGCCTAGTTCTATGCAAGCTCTTTCACTTTGACAAAGTATTACATTTAATTGAATACTTTAAAGCTGGGAGGGAGAGAGGAAGAGAGGAAGGGAGGGAGGTAACTAGATTTATTTTTGCAGCATTTCTTTTATATTTTTCAGTCAGCTCAAAAATATATGCATTTCCCATTCTCAACAGAATTTTCCATTACTGACCAGCCGAGACAGCTGCAAATATACTTAGTAATTTTAAGTAATAAACATCATAATTTGGTTTTTGATGTCCTCTACAACAAGCAAAATAGTCAAAATATGTGCTCAGAACACATTTTCCCCCAAACAATTTAAAAACAATAACTTGAGAAGTAATTGGTTTTTTCCACTTCATTTTATTTAACTCAAACTCTACTATAAAACTAAAAGCCCATGTCTTTATGTCTGCACACACAGAAGATGGGTACAAAAGATGGGTGAATCATTTGACTAAGTTAAAAGGACAGGCGTAGGACAGACAAGACTTCAATCCACATGGGATTATCTGATAAACAACTACCGTAATTGGGGGCAAAGGAGACTGCAGAAGTCAATAGATAAGGCTTAATCCTTTATTGCATCTGTATTTTGTCTGCTAAACTTTAAGTATGTAATCTTTGATAAATCAAAGTATATTTCCATCTTAAAGCATCTCGGTTAGCTAAAGGAATAAATATGGACGTGCTTATTTGGTCTGTATGCTGCCTTTCAGTTTGAAATGAACACCAAAGGTGAGTTGCAGTTTAAAACAATTAAAATAAGTATCTTTAAATAAAAATGATTGCCTTTTAAAGGCTTAACTTAAGAGGTATGTCTTCTGTAAAGATAGAGTGAGCGGGGAGCATCAAAGACAATGTATTATTAGAAAGTCCCAGGAGAAGATGCTTTGGGTGAGGTTCTTTGAGAGTGAACATCTTTAAAGGCCCCCCTCTTATTGTAGATCTCTATTCCTAAGGTCCCTAACAGGAGGAGTGATTCTTCAGACAATGAGATCCAAGCTTTTTAAGGCTTTAGAGGTCAGACCAACACTTTATGATGCTCAAACAGCATTTGGCAAACTGTTAATTGCTTAGAACTGGTTAGCAGCTTAGATCCTAGACTTTGCACCAAGTGAAACTTCCAAACACTTTCAGGGGGAAGCCCTTGAAAGCACCCTACGAGAACCAAGACAAGAAACAACTAAACATGAACAACTTTTGCCAAATCCAACTGACTTGATATATTAGGATTAGTTGTGGAAATAACCTCCTTGCCACAACCACCACTGTTGCAAATAAATAATAATTGATGACCATGATAGTGGCACGCTGTGACATCTAATACTGTCTTTATTTCTCAGGTCTGGAGATTAGGTAAGCCCATAAAATATTTGTCTTTTTTATGATTTAAGTTGAGTTTGTTTTTGGACACCATTATTACTTTCATTTTTGTTGAGTTGTGTTTGATTTTATCCCTATGTGCTGCATAGACCCACAATTGTCACATAGGCACCTATGTAAATTGTTTTGATTTAATTAACTAATGTTTCTTTCCAAATATTTATAGAGGACTTTATTGAATATAAAATAACTTAGTGAATGATTTACTATGTGGTATTTATACTGTGTATTCATTTCATGATGTGAAGGTGGTCAATAAATTAATGTGATTCCAGCACAAAGATTAAACACATACAACTTACAATAACTCATTTCCTTCCTCATTACAAACAATATAATGGATATTTAAAACTGTTTAAAGGATTTTTAAGGATTTGATTATTTTGGGAGGACAGTTTACTGTCATACTATAGCAAATAAATGCACAGGATCTCAAGATTACATAGTCAAAGTTGTTCTTTCCTTGAGTCATAGATCTTTGCAGATTATGGTAGAAGAAGTCTTCAGATTTGTCATATTGGAGCTAGAATTCCCCAGCTAGCATGCTGGCTGGAGAATTCTGGGGGTTGAAATCCAGAGATTTAAAGTTATTAAGATTTATCACAATACACACAATACACACAATAAGGTTATATCCAGCCTTAATACTTAAAGTATTTTCTTTGAACTTAGGGAGTTCTGATTCCCAATTTTTTAACCATAATAACCACATGATTCCCAACCTCTGCTCTAAATTACACTGTTGAAATGAACAAAGACTAGAATAAAATTTATTACACTTTCTTGCAGAAGATTCATAAGCACTGGTCACTTTCTGATAGGCAGAACAAATGCCTGGGCTGAGAATTATTTAATTTTAAGTGTGTTTGTCCTGTTTTTCATGTTTTTAGATTGGTGACCAAGGTGACAGTACCTTGGCTTTATTAAGCACCCATTTCAGATTGATTCTGGGCAGCGTGCACAGCATTTAGTTAAAAAAAAACAATAGTCAAATGCTTTTCAAATACAACTCTGTATTCTTGTCAAAGTGCCTCAAGTCTAAGAGGAGCACTTGGCCCTGAGCACTTTTTCTACAATGGGATGCTTTTCCAGATGCTTTTTCTAAAAAAAAAAGGAGGATGAAGCAAATCCACAGAGGATAAACGATCATCCTAACCTGAGCCATTAAATGGCTCATAATACGGACGGCTACTCACGCGAGGCGAGTAAGAAACAGAAGAGTTCGTCTTACAGAATGTGACCGTAGGAGCTCGTGGAAGAAGGCGGGAAAAGAGGACGGGGAAATGGGAGGAAGCTAAGCGATCCCACGCTTCCAGCTTTTCTTTTATGGCTTGGGGTGGGGGGTGGGGGAGGGAAGCCAAGGCAAGTCCAAGCCTTGCGATAGGGTAGCTCTCTCTCAACCATCTATTGATTGGTCGGTTCCCCATTCTAGCGAGCGTCTCCCCCTCCTCTCTTTCCTTCGCAGCCCCGGCGGGGTTTAAAACTTGTAGCGCGTCCCGCCGTTCTCTCGCCCTTGAGGTGACTCGAGAAAGCGCGGGATCATGAGAGGAGGGCTGAGTTTCTGGGCGCTGCTGGCGCTGCTGGCGCCGGGGGGCTGCTCTCCTCGCGAGGGCTTCCTCTTCCCTTTCGGCTTGGCTCGGGGCGACGAGGCGTTGGAAGCGGGGGACGATGTCAGCTCCGCGCCTCTCTTGCTCGAGACGCCGCTGCACTTCTACGGCTCTAGCGTCCACTCCCTCTATGTAAGTGCCCGGGAGGTGAAGGGAAGGGAAGGGAAGGGAAGGGAAGGGAAGGGAAGAGAGAGAGAGAGAGAGAGAGAGAGAGAGAGAGAGAGAGAGAGAGAGAGAGAGAGAGAGAGAAGGAGGGGCCACGGCGAATGGATTCGGGCAAGGGGGGGGGGAGGAGGGTCCTGGAATGTGATTTCCAAACAAGGAGCGCGTCAGGATGGTGAAAGGAGGGGGGGAAAAGAGTGAACCGGAGTTGCTGTCACTACGTGTGGAAGTGTCTGCTGCTGCTGCTGCTGCTGCTGCTGCTCGGGCCGGCAGCCAAGGAGGAGGAAGCTTGCTCTGATAAGCGGCTGCTTCATCCCTAAAAGGGAGAATCGCTGGCTTGGATGAAAGCATCAGGCTAGCAACTAGGAAGCTGAATTCTTGTCCCGCTTTGGGCCGAAGCCAACTTGGTGATCCTGGGCAGTCACTTTGCTGGTCGGCCCTAGCCAGCAGACGGTGCCAAACCCACTGCTGAAAAACCGTCCCAAGAAAACTGCAGGGACAAGTCCCAGGAGGTTTCCAGGAGTCCAAAAAAAAAAAACAAACCTGACTTGAAACTGAAAAGTCTGAGAAATTGAAATCTTCCATGCTGTCTTCCAGAAAGCTAGATAGATAGATGATTCCTCAACTCAAGAGAGACTTTTCCTTTGCTTGTTCCTTGAGTGAGATTCTCTTGATCCTGCATGACTGCAGTTTGGATTGTGCCTTAGGCAAGGCACTCAGTCTGTGTTCAGGGCAATGTTATTCTTCCATCTGAAATTGATTGTAATTCTGCACAAAACCTGGAGTATGGATTTGTAAATAAGCATTCCTAATAAAGAACAGACTTATACATTCCTTGTAGTTATCCTCCATCAGGCTATTCTAAACTGAATGGTGTCTCCTGAATTTGTGTGAACCTGGGATGATCTGATATAAGTGGAGTCTTTTCTATAAAATGTCAATGCCCGAGAAGTTGCATGGGATATTCGGAAGAAGAAATTATGCAGGAGGAGGAAAGCAAGGAGATGTTTTGGGTGCGGTGGGAAGGATTTGTTCGGAGTTGTTTTGGCAATTAGGATAGACTCTTACTAATTCCAAACAAAATAGAAAGCAGATGGTCTTTGTTTTTTCCCAAGATTCACAATCCTAACTAGAAAAGACATTGTTACCGTCATTTCAGCTGTGAATCCACTGGACTTGCAGGTCATGCAAATGAAATAATGATCACGCATGTCAGGCCAAAAAAGCAGACCTTGTTCTGTTCTAAATATTTACATTCCTTTCTTAGTACTGTTCAAGCCACGGATCTAATCCATGATTATTCTTTCACGTTGATTACTGGTTTGATTTGATCTGATCTTGGTTTTTCTCAGCATGGTAGGGATTGGAACAAGGATAAGGTTAGGTCATCTTGCTTTTCTTATGGTACTTAAAACTATGCATTGAAAGTTTTCAGCATATGTGGGTTGTGTTACATTCGGGCACATTCTGATCTCGTTCAAACAGCCAAATCCCATAAAATGCTTTCAACAGTGTGGTAACACCTATTGACTGTGACTGTTCTTGAAAAACTTAAGCAGAGATGCACCTGGTTAATATTTGGATGGGAAGCCATTAGGAAATACTGGGTTTGTAGGCTGGAGTTGAAAAAAAATATCCCTAGAACTAGTTAAGCTCTTTCCATATGGCTGCCATATGGATGTATTGCTGAAGTCCCCAGAAATTCAGATTGATGATAAGGAAACTTTACAGTAGCAAGAAATGAAAGGCATTTATTCAGAGGTTGTGTATGTCATTTTTGTAAAGCTGTGTCATTCATTCATTCATTTTTGGACTAAATCTTCAGGAAATCTAAGGTTTACATCAGAGGTGTCAAACACTGGCAACTTTAAGACTTCTGGACCTCAACTCCAGAATTTACCAGCCAGCCATGCTAGTTGGGAAATTCTGGGAGTTGAAGTCCACAAGTCTTAAAGTTGCCAAGGTTAGACACCCTTGGTTACACTATTCTCTTCAAAGTAGTTTGGTAGACCCAACGTGCCTGTATATAAGTTAAATGTATCAGCTCCTCCTCTACTGGGAAGACTGTTAATCTTCCCACTAGAGGAGGGGGCTGATACATTATATATACCAGTCAAGACAGGGAAACGTTTTTTGTTTTTTACGATAGTGGTTGCATTGCAGTTGAAGAATTATCTGCCAGAATTTGCTCACCAAGCATTTTCAGTACTGTCTTTTATATGCCGTCAGATGAAGAATTCTTTTTTGCCTTACATTTCAATTGTTGAGGCTTTATGTTATTCCACATTTTCATGTTGATTTATATTCCTAAATTATTCTTGGTTCTTTGAGTCCCTGTAATTTTATGAGATATACTGAACATTTATAAATCTGTTATTTTAAATCTAGAAAGATTTAGAAAAAGCATATAAAATTATTGCAGGTCACAACATTGCTGTAAAGTTACCGGTACTACACAAAATGTAGATACTGCACTGATATACAATGAAGCTGCTGGAACCTGCAATGAGCATTTCCTGGGGTAGAAGCTGCCTTATGTACACATGAAACAGCTGTTTGGCTTTAAGACCATAGAGCACTTTGCCAGCATCCATTAATTCCAAAAGACAGGAGGAAGGAATAACAATTTAAAGGGTATACAAATCATTTACATCTTTTTTCTGGTGGTAATTTATCAGCTGTTGTGTACAGCTTCATTCTTGTTTCAACAAAGATTCTAATCTGGCTAAGCTGTATCTTAGAGTCTTCTGCTAAGTGTAGACAAGCTAAATTTTGAAAATATCAGGGTGTGATTTACTCTTGATACTAGTTGGGGAGTCTCACAAAATGTTCTCCTGTTGTTTAGTGGGAAACACAAGCAGGATAATGTTGTTGAACTTGGAAGACCTACTTGGGAGTTTCTATAGCATGTGATTGATAATTTTGGGCCACACAATGCTGGGCTAGAAGGACCTTTCATTTCATTGAATATAATTCTGATGTTTGTGAGTAATGATTTTCAATCCACATGTAAGCAGACAGCAACAACTAAAATCTCAGCTTTGGGTTTCTCTCCTGTGTTCTACTTAGTTTGCATGAGATACAATCAGACCAAAGCATTTATTAAACAGAGTATAGCAGACATAGTGCACCAAATGGACCTAGCTAGTACCCGAAATTCTATTTATTGTGAATCCAACTTTGTCTCCCTTTTGGCACACCTTATTAAACTCAAAATGCCTAAACACTGAAGGGCCTTTACTCTGGCACAGTGTCATGCCCTCCCCTCAAGATGTGGTCAAAGACCAATACAGAAAGATTCCTTACCCAGAGAGAGAATGTTCCTGAGGCTCTGGACAGACAGAAACAACTGAGTATGTGCTCCTCCAGTGCATGTATTGCTGAGAAATTCATACTAGCTTCATCTCACCATTACTGCATAAATACTTAGGCTGTATGGGACAATTTTATGCCATCCTGCTGCTTTCAGCTCCTGCCCACCTAGCAGTTTGAAAGCATGCAAATGCAAGTAGATTAATAGGTACCACTTCTGTGGGAAAGTAACAATGCTCTGTGTGTCTTTGGTATATAGACTTGCTGGCCACATGACCATGGAATGGTCTTCGGAGAACACTGGCTTCCTTGGCCAAGAAACAGAGATAAGCACTGTGCCCTAGAGTTGGACACAACTGACGGATACTACTCCTGCTACAACGTACAATGTTGCAAGGGTCTGTGCAGTATTGCTCAAAATTCATTAGATGATGACCTGTGCTATAAACTAAATTTAATGAGCACCTAGTTTTCCATATTAAGAATGTTCTGTAACCTGCAAGCCACATTTTAAGAATTGCTGTGCTACAACTGCAAGATGCATATCCATGTATAGAGGAACAGTGCTGAACTAATTAATTAATTAATCAATCATAGTAGCCAATCAAGTATCCTGTTCGATATTTCTCAAAGTCCAACTCCGGCCAACTCTGCTGGATGATCCTTCAAAAATATAATGCAGGAGATAATGTAAGAATGACTTTCTCCTTTGCAGGTTATTGGGGAGGTCCACCATTTGATCCTCCTCACATTCTCTAGCCAGAGCCACCACCTAGGCCCACTTAGCAGTCAGCTAGCCAGAGTCTGCCCACCACCTCACTTTTGCAGTGGTTTTGCTCCAATCTTCAGAGAATGTTGACTGCTAAGTTGCCTCTTCTGTATTAGCTATATGAGATTTAGATCATCAGGTGTCATCAATACGGATTTCCCTCCCTATCCAAGAGATCCAGGAGTCAATGTCAAATACTGGACAATTGTGTGTTGTGAACTGGCACTGAACCAGTAATGTGAAGCTGACTCCTGCAAAGAGGGGGTTCTGTAAATTTGTGCTTCCCAGGTATTGGTATTGGGTAAATATCCCGTTCTGAATGGTATTCTTATTTAGGACAAGTACAAGGAAATTTTAGTTGATTCATCTTGTTTCTGAAGGTTCCTATACATGAATACTCTGGCTACACTAATTTTTCCTAATTAAGAGCCTCCATTTTATTACTGTAGTAGTAATAATACAATTAACAATTTATCTTCTAGATTATTGGAATATGTGTTATGTGAAACTGCCCTTGAGGATTACACTAAAAGAAGCCGGTGCAGAATATAGCAGCTGGATACTCTCAGGATTAACTCATAAAACATAGATTCTAAAGGAGGTGATTGCACTGCAGCAAGTTCAGGATTTCACAGATGACATGTAAAGCACTGAATGAATTATGTTCTCGATTCTTGAGAGAATGCAGTTCTCTGTCTGCACATGTCTGTCCTGCTCCCTCCTATATTAAGATGTATTGAAGAGGCTCATTTATTTGGGCCACTATTGGGATTCATAAATCACAGAGGGACGCAGGAAGATAACAGATATGGAATATATTTGTTCTGAGTAAATCTGCTTTATTCCTATTGGTCACTAATATAAAGTAGAATTTTCTAGAAGCCTTCCTCAGAAATCACTCCAGTGAAAACTTCTTGGGATCACTTATATTTTCTACAAAAGTAATACTGTGTATTAGAATTGGTCTTTGGGTCAACAGATTTTAGAAAATCTATTCAGAATAATTGTTTTTCATTGTCATTGGAATTAAGTGGGACAATGGATATCATTACAAACCAACATTCATTCTAGAACAAGTTGTCAGTATATGGCAATATTTTATTTAGTTGTTAATACATTAAATAACTATCCATCTCTAAAGCCCCTGCTCTGGAAATGCTGGTATTCATGGAAAATGCAGATGAAGGGGGGAGTTCATTTCTCTGTTTAAAGGGATAGCATTGTATTCAACTAAACAGATTTTGAAAGCATTATATATTTCAAAATGTCACCTGCACTTTCAGCTATATTAACATGTTATA
Source organism: Vipera ursinii (assembly GCF_947247035.1). Taxonomy (NCBI): domain Eukaryota; kingdom Metazoa; phylum Chordata; class Lepidosauria; order Squamata; family Viperidae; genus Vipera; species Vipera ursinii. Next base: position 286,538,914 of record NC_139512.1, on the reverse strand, counting down.
AGAATCTGTTCATTGTGAAAACAAACAGGAAACTGCTGTGCACTGAACGAGATAGCCGACCCATATAATCACTGTTAAGCAGTAACTCTTCACAATTTGAGATAAAAACCTCTCCCCATCCTGCCTGCCCTGATTCTTGCACGCTTTTTAATTGCCAAGTTTTAATTACAAGTTCTGCTGTATACAAAGTTATGGCCCTTGTGCCATAACCAAAGCTGCCATAGCTTCTTGGTATTACAGTAATGGGATGTGGCTCATGTATATAGTAATGTCCCTGTACTGTGTGAGATGATTGACATTCATATGAAGAATATCCTTGTTTGAAACACTGGACTTTCCCCCTCAAATCTCTCTTTATCCTCTTGCTGCTTTTTACAAATTCTTCTAGCTAACTGAGGCAGAACTATGCATAATGTCTGCAAGAGATGTGTTTACTTATAAATGTAAGTTACAGTAGTACTTAAAAGTTTATGAACCCTTTTGAATGTTCAATATTTCCGCATAAATATGACCTAAAATGTGACCTGTTTTCTACACAAGCCCTAAAACTAGAGCACCCAATAAACAAATCAAAAACATCATATTTGTCCTTTTATTTATTGAGGAAAATGATCCAGTAAACAACTTGAAGACTGGCAGGGTTGGCGCCATAAAGATATTAAAGATAATGTTGTTCCATAATGCAGAGACATCAACAAATGAGACATACTTCACATCTATGAACATGACACAAAATGGAATGAGAGAAATGTGAACATCTGTAGTTTGATTGGTTGTGCATTAAGATGAATTTAAACCGATTAGGATCGAATCCAATTTATTACTCATCACATTGTTCTTTCAGGCCAGAAAAAAATGCAGCTGCTTTATTGCTTCAGAAGAAGCTGATCACTTATTAAGAAATAACCTTTTCAAAATTTTTGAAGAGCCTTCAAAATATGTTTATTTGTTTGTTTATTTTTACTTATTAAATTTATTGACCACCCATCTTATTACAATGCAACTCTGACCGGCTTACAATGTTAAAAAAAAATAAAACTACAAAACCTATACACAAAGCAAATAAATACTATAAAAATGCAAGTACTCAATGTCTGTAAGTACATGAATAATAACTGCTAAAATCACGATTGTATCTTTGTGATTGTAAAATTAAGTTTCAATATCTTAGTTCTTTTTGTGCTGCAGAATTTGTGTTTGTGGCCCGGGTACAGAATTTTTATTTATTTATTTTGTTTTTGGCACCAAGGGCTCTGGGTGGACCACTATATAAAGCAGAAATCAGATAACAGCAGCATATATTTTAAAAATACAGTAAGAGAAATGACACATAAAATTGTGACTTTCTAAACATTATAGTTGGGTCTTTCATTGTTCCATATGATCTCTTTCCACATCAGTGAATATTCTTTGGAAGAATCAGATTGAGGCATTTGACCAGTGACAGCACTTAGATTTTGGCAGTAGAAAACTTTGATAGTTATTTTCTTATCAGAAGCAAATTCTGCAATAGCAAATCTCATTTCAAAGCACAATTATTCTTTTGTGGCTAATCAGTACCTGATGATGAATAGGCAGAAGTTAATGTTTCAGTCTTTAACTTTGATAAAACATAGTATTATATTAATGTTCTTGTTTTTGAGTCATATCTGATGAAGAGATGGATGAATAGTAATTATTTTAGCTATAGTAGTTTACACAATTAGAGCAAATTCTAAAATGTTTATTTGGTGGCATAAAGTTATCTGTTTTACAACATGTCAAATACTCTATTTCTGAGTTTTTATTATTTAATTAACTTGAATAAATTTTGTGATTTTGGATTAAATGATTAGACAATTTGAGGAAGTTATATATTTAAGGGAAAATATGATCTTTTGAGGTGTTATGAATAATCGACAAGCTAATTCTGGAGCTGAGGGATCTATTTATTCCTATCTTCAATTTGAAGTTAAGACATCATTGCAAAATTCCCTTATGATGTCACTTCAACAATATGATCCCATCATAAATCAGCTAGAAATGTGTAAGAACAAGTGTTTCTGTTACTTATTAAATATTTCTGCTCACTGATATCAGTGTTTTTAGAATGCTTTTTATAAATATCCTTGAATCAAAAATTCTGGTCTTTGAAAGATTTACCATTGGTTATCTTACCAGACAACCTAACTGGTTTTTATCTGTTTGCATCCTGTATATATTTATCCAGAAACATTACAGCTGCATCTGTTTGAGAAGGTTCTTCTCAGCCCTTCTGGGAAAGTATGACTATAGCAATTATCTTATCTTGACAAGGAAATGCCGGAGTTGTAAAGTAAATAGCAAATACGGAATCTGTTCTGTTTTCTTTTGACATCCTTGTAAGGTTTATGCCTCATAGCCAAGTAGCAGAATATTGAAAAAACAACCCTGTTAAATTAACATCTATGGTGTGATATACACATGAGGCTAAGGAAAATTGTGGGATGGATTGTGTTGGGGGAGGTAGACATAGTGTGAGCCAGAGGTCCACAACCTTTTGGGCACCAGGGACCGATTCCGTGGAGAAAGGTTTTTCCATGGACTGGAGAATATGTGGTTTTCTGTGCTGCCTGCATACCATGGATGTGGCTTTGCTTGTTTATGTGGACTGGTTGCTGACTGCTGCAGCCTGCTATTGGTACACGGACTGGGGGTTGGGGACTCCTGATGTGACATAATTATGCTAAGTCAAAATGTGATTTACAGTGCTTCGGTTAGCACGTGCAGTGAATTCAGCCATTATTATCTACAAATCTTGGTTTTTGTAGCTTAGCATGAAGTGTAAATCCATCTACATAACTTATGGTTTAGCATAGGGTGTGAAACTCAACCAGTACAATAATGTCATATCAAGTCACATTCTAAAAAGGGTTTTGTTGTTAGTTGCGAAGTCATGTCCGACCCATCGCAACCCTATGGACAATGTTCCTCCAGGCCTTCCTGTCCTCTACCATCTTCTGGAGTCCATCTAGGCTCACACCTACTGCTTCAGTGACTCCATCCAGCCACCTCATTCTCTGTCGTCCCTTTCTTCTATTGCCCTCAATCTTTCCCAGCATTAGGCTCTTCTCCAGTGAGTCCTTCCTTCTCATTAGGTGGCAAAAGTATTTGAGTTTTAGCTTCAGGATCTGGCCTTCTAAAGAGCAGTCAGGCTTCATCTCCTCTAGGACTGACCGGTTTGATCGCCTTGCAGTCCAAGGAACTCGCAGGAGTCTTCTCCAGCACCATAGTTCAAAGGCTTCAATTCTTTGGCGCTCAGCCTTTCTTATGGTCCAGCTTTCACAGCCATACATTGCAACTGGGAAGACCATAGCCTTGACTATATGCACTTTTGTTGACAGGGTGATGTCTCTGCTTTTTAGTGTGCTGTCTAGATTTGCCATGGCTTTCCTCCCCAGGAGCAAGCGTCTTTTAATTTCTTGGCTACAGTCCCCATCTGCAGTGATCTTGGAGCCCAGGAAAATAAAATCTGGCACTACCTCCATTTGTTCCCCATCTATTTGCCAGGAATTGAGAGGGCCAGATGCCATGATCTTGGTTTTCTTAATGTTTAGTTTCAACCCAAGTTTTGCACTCTCCTTCTTCACCCGCAACAAGAGGCTCTTTAGTTCTTCTTCACTTTCTGCCATTAGAGTGGTATCATCTGCATATCTTAGGTTGTTGATGTTTCTTCCGGCAATCTTAATTCCAACTTTTGATTCATCTAGCCCTGCCTTTCTCATGATGTGCTCTGCGTATAAGTTAAATAGGCAAGGCGACAGTATACAGCCTTGCCGGACTCCTTTCCCAATTTTGAACCAATCAGTGGTTCCGTGTCCAGTTCTCACTGTTGCTTCTTGGCCCGCATATAGATTTCTCAAGAGACAAATAAGATGGTCTGGTATGCCCATCTCTTTAAGGACTTGCCAGAGTTTGTTATGATCCACACAATCAAAGGCTTTAGCATAGTCAATGAAGCAGAAGTAGATGTTTTTCTGGAACTCTCTAGCTTTCTCCATGATCCAGCGTATGTTAGCAATTTGATCTCTAGTTCCTTTGCCTCTTCGAAATCCTGCCTGTACTTCTGGTAGTTCTCGATCCACATACTGCTGGAGTCTAGCTTGTAGAATTTTAAGCATAACTTTACTAGCATGAGAAATGAGTGCAATGGTGCGATAGTTTGAAGATTCTTTGGCACTGCCTTTCTTTGGAATTGGAATGTAAACTGATCTTTTCCAATCCTGTGGCCACTGTTGAGTTTTCCAAATTTGCTGGCAAATTGAGTGTAGCACTTTTACTGCATCGTCTTTTAAGATTTTGAATAGCTCAGCTGGAATACTGTCACCTCCACTAGCATTGTTGTTGCGCAGCTTTTCTAAGGTCCACTTCACTTCACATTCTAGGATGTCTGGCTCGAGGTCAGTGACCACCTCATTGTGATTATCAGGGCCGTTAAGCTCATTCTTGTATAGTTCTTCTGTGTAATTTTGCCACCTCTTCTTAATCTCTTCTGCCTCTGTTAGGTCCCTGCCATTTTGGTCCTTTATCATGCCCATTTTTGCATGAAACGTTCCTTTCATCTCTCCAATTTTCTTGAAAAGATCTCTAGTCCTCCCTATTCTATTGTTTTCTTCTATTTCTTTGCACTGTTCATTTAAGAAGGCATTCTTATCTCTTCTAGCTATTCTTTGGAATTCTGCATTTAATTGGGCGTATCTTTCTTTTTCTCCCTTGCCTTTTGCTTCCCTCCTTTCCTCAGCTATTTTCAAAGCTTCCTCAGACAGCCATTTTGCTTTCTTGCATTTCTTTTTCTTTGGGATGGTTTTGGTTGCTACCTGTTGTACAACGTTGCAAACCTCTGTCCATAGTTCTTCAGGCACTCTTGTCTATCAGATCTAATTCCTTAAATCTATTTGTCACCTCTACTGTATATTCAACAGGGATATGATTTAATTCATACCTGAGTGGCCTAGTGCTTTTCCCTACTTTCTTTAATTTAAGCCTAAACTTTGCAACAAGAAGCTCATGGTCTGAGCCACAGTCAGCTCCTGGTCTTGTTTTTACTGACTGTATAGAGCTTCTCCATCTTTGGCTGCAGAGCATATAGTCAATCTGATTTCTTTGTTGACCGTCTGGTGATGTCCATGTGTAAAGCCGTCTCTTGGGTTGTTGGAAAAGAGTGTTTGCTATGACCATCGTATTCTCTTGACAAAATTCTATCAGCCTGTGCCCTGCTTCATTTTGTACTCCAAGGCCAAACTTGCCTGTTATTCCAGTTATCTTTTGGCTTCCTACTTTAGCATTCCAATCCCCCATGATGATAAGGACATCATTTTTGGGTGTTAGTTCTATAAGGTGCTGTAGGGCTTCATAGAACTGGTCAATTTCATCCTCTTCAGCACCGGTGGTTGGGGCATAGACTTGGACTACTGTGATATTCAATGGTTTGCCTTGGATTCGAACTGAGATCATTCTGTCATTTTGAGGATTGTATCCCAGTATTGCTTTTCCTATTTTTTTATTGACTATGAAGGCTACTCCATTTCTTCTGAGGGATTCTTGCCCGCAGTAGTATACCTGATGGTCATCTGAATTAAATTCACCCATTCCTGTCTATTTTAGTTCGCTGATACCTAAGATGTCGATGTTTAGTCTTGTCATCTCTTGTTTGACCACGTCCAGCTTTCCTTGATTCATGGATCTTACATTCCAGGTTCCTATGGAGAAAAAATCTTTACAGCATCGGACTTTCCTTTCACCACCAGACATATCCACAGCTGAGTGTCCTTTCGGCTTTGGCCCAGTCGCTTCATTCTTTCTGGCGCTACTAGTACTAGCCCTCTGCTCTTCCCCAGTAGCATATTGGACGCCTTCCGACCTGAGGGGCTCATCTTCCAGCGTCATATCGTTTTGCCTTTTGGTACTGTCCATAGGGTTTTCATGGTAAAGATACTGGAGTGGTTTGCTATTTCCTTCTCCAGTGGATCACGTTTTGTCAGAACTCTCTGCTATGACCTTTCCGTCTTGGGTGGCCCTGCACGGCATAGCTCATAGCTTTATTGAATTACGCAAGCCCCTTTGCCACGACAAGGCAGTAATCCATGAAGGGGTCTTAAAAGGGTACTACAATTTTCTTTTTACTTATTTTACTTATCTGGATCACCAGGAGGTAGCACATGACCAATTTCATCATAAATTGGGACTTGTCAAATGTACCTAGCCAAATCTTTTCCCTGAACTGAGAACTAAAATTGGTGAATTATATACATTACACCATTATAATACTGTAGATATGAAAAAAGGAATGGGAAGAAATGGCATTTACAATATTAACTACAACAAATATGGGAAGAATAACCTGATAGAGAATTCTCTTCCACTGGTCATGCTATTTAATAAAAATGAGTCGGTAGACACTTGTTAGTCAGTGCAGCACACAATTCTCCTAAGTGTGTGGAATTGCAGATTAACAAAATGAGGAGGGATTGAAGTTGTAATAGAACACTGAAGTGGTGGAGCAGACGGTGACATTCCAAGGTAAGCACGATAGGTAGTCATATTAAATTTATACCTATATTTATTTTTAAAATAAAAGCAGTTCTTTGTAAGTAAAAAACCAGCACAACAAAGACCAGGGTTCCACTCTAACCAACAGGAAAGCATACAAAATAAAAATGTAAAACTAGGGATTTCTGGGAAGAGAAGGGAACAATCACATCACATCAAAGCAAATGAAGGCGAGGATTGCTTTAGCAGGATGTGTCAAAAGGTTCTCAATGGTAGGTCAAATAAAATGCCAGTTGTGTCATGCAGTTGCTTAAAAAAACCCAAAAAATATTTTTAGGATTTGTTAACAGAAAGATAGTGTCCATATCATGAATGCTTAAAATAATCAAGATGAATCAGAAATTCTTAACTCATAGACTCCACCCTTCCTTTCATACCTTTATAGCTGAACCTGAGAAGTCATAAGAGAAAGTCAAAAGAGAAACCATAAAAGTGTATTTTAACTAAGACACTTTAAACTAAATAAATCGATTTATAATCTAGTACACGATCCAAAGTCCTCTGAAATTAAAGTTTCCCTCAAACATATTTCATATCTCCTAAAAGCTCAGAATTTTGTAATAACTGAAAAGCACTGGAGCTCCACTCTGATCAGATCAATGCTGAACTTTGCAGAATATAATTATTACATTCTACTCTTAATTGCAATTGTATTAAAGGATTTTATTTAATTTGACTTAGAATAGATCCATACTGGTTTCTGTTATTTGAATCTAGCTATATATTTCCTAACTGCTCTATACATTTAATGCTATAAGTGAAGTTGCTACCTAAGATAGTATCATACAAAAAATAAAAATAAAAGTGTTGTTGAATGTCATATCAACTAAATAAAAAAAATTAATATTATGATAACCTTGTATCTTTATGCCAACCTGGAGAATACATTAAGATGTACAAATGCTTTTGACTCCTTCATTAAAGAATGTTGTCTGAGTTACAGCGAAATGTGTCTGTTATGGTCCTAAGTTTTAATCAATAATATCTCCAATGTTAAAACAAATAATAAGGGTGACAACGGGCACCCCTGCCTTGTACCCTTTTCAATGTTACATACTTCAGTCAAACTATTATTAACTATTATGCGGGCTGTTTGCTTTTGATATAATGCCCTGATTGGTTGTAAAAATTTATCCCCAAATTTCATTTTATCTAATACTTTCAACAAAAATTGCCAATCCAATTGATCAAAGGCTTTTTCAGCATCCAAGAAGATCAACGCTGCAGGGATCTGATTGTTTCTTTCCAAAAATTCCAACAAATCTACTACATGCCTCACATTGTTCTTCATTTGTCTACCACTTATAAGCCCAGTTTGATCACCATTAATTACTTGTTGCAGTACCCTCATTAGTCTGTTAGCTAGAACTTTAGCAAATATCTTGTAGTCCGTGTTCAAAAGTGATATTGGCCTATAATTTTTTACTTGGGTGACATCAAGAGATAAAAGCAGTTTTTCAAGACGGAGGTACCCCTCCTCCCATTTGAATTGTCTGAAACAATTCCCTTAATGGCTTCACCATCTCTAATTGTAAATTTTTGTAATACACAGCAGTCAATCCATCCGTACCTGGCTCTTTGCCCACTTTCAATTGTTTAATTGCTGAAAAAACTTCTTCCTCAGTTATCAATTGGTTCATCTCTTCGATGTTATGGTCCTAAGTTTTAATAAGGATTGCAGATATTCAAGTTAGGCTGTGCCAATGCTGTGATGGTTTCAGGCTGTATCTTGGACTGCCTTGAGAGCTCCAGCCCCAATGGGTGATCCCTTCATTTTGGAAAATACACAATCTGCCTATTATTCAAATCTAGCAAATACACAATTTTTTTAGATGTTTACATATTTATAAATGTATATAAAATACATTTTTATGTTTTCAAAATGGGAGGTAAGCATTGCTTGATTGCATTGTATTTGAGCATTTGCAACACATACTTTTTCTTTTAACTAGGTTCTTACTAATGGCATCATCGCAGTGAGTGAGCCATCAAGAGAAGATGAGTATCTTGGTCAATTTCCTCTTAGTTTTGGAGGTCTTGCTCCCTTTTACGCTGACTTGGATACTACAGGTGGACATGGAAATGTGTATTACAGGGAAGATTCTTCCCCTGAGATCCTCCAACGTGCTGCCAAGTACATCAAAAGGGGCTTTCCAAATGCTACCTTTGATCCAGAGAGTGTTGTCATTGTTACCTGGGATTCTGTGGCTCCTTATGTAGGATCTAGACAAGATGCTACTTTACAAGTGAAGGTAAGCGGGTGACAGCCTACCGCTGAAAAAAATGCATTCAATGACTGTATTTTTAATGCTGAAACTCTAGATTATTCTGTGCATGTTTACTGAGAATTAATTCCCATTGAAACCATCTGGTTTTATCTCCTAGCAAATAGATTTAGGAGTGCAGCCTTAAAGTGTAAATTTATACATATTTCTCTAGAAAATAAGGCTCTCTTCATCTAAATGTGTGTTAATTAATTTAATTTTAATTACAGTTTTATCCTGGCATTTGAATAATGTTTATTTTTTTATTCTTTTGAGATATTTTGGAAACAGAATAAAACAGTTTAATAAGTAATGACTGATGAAAGGGAGTTTGTTGATCTGAAAAGTGGACCTTGCATCTGGAGGCAAATGCTAGGATAAAGGAGAAATTTAATAAATAACTAGTTGGACTCATTAACTGTTTCTAGGGATAAATTCTAAGAATAATTAAAGAGACATGCTAAAAAAAATACAATTGTAAAAATGACTCCTAGGCTAAAATTAGTCACATTAGGGTCTTAGGACATATTCATTTCTAAATTATATGACTTTGTGATATTAGAGAAATAGAGGTGAAACTCGAAAAATTAGAATATCATGCAAAAGTTCATTTATTTCAGTAATGCAACTTAAAAGGGGAAAATAATATATGAGATACTCATTACATGCAAAGCAAGATAGTTCAAGCCGTGATTTGTCATAATTGTGACGATTATGGCTTACAGCTCATAAAAACCCCAAATCCACAATCTCAGCAAATTAGAATATTGTGAAAAGGTGCAATATTCTAGGCTCAAAGTGTCCTACTCTAATCAGCTAATTAAGCCATAACACCTGCAAAGGGTTCCTGAGCCTTTAAATGGTCTCTCAGTCTGGTTCAGTAGGAATCACAATCATGGGGAAGACTGCTGACCTGACAGTTGTGCAGAAAACCATCACTGACACCCTCCATAAGGAGGGAAAGTCTCAAAAGGTAATTGCAAAAGAAGTTGGATGTTCCCAAAGTGCTGTATCAAAGCACATTAATAGAAAGTTATGTGGAAGGGAAAAGTGTGGAAGAAAAAGGTGCACAAGCAAGCAGGGATGACCGCAGCCTGGAGAGGATTGTCAGGAAAAGGCCATTCAAAAGTGTTGGGGACTTTCACAAGGAGTGGACTGAGGCTGGAGTCAGTGCATCAAGAGCCACCACACACAGACGGATCCTGGACATGGGCTTCAAATGTCATATTCCTCTTGTCAAGCTGCTCCTGAACAACAAACATCAGAAGCGTCTTACCTGGGCTAAAGAAAAACAGACCTGGTCTGTTGCTCAGTGGTCCAAAGTCCTCTTTTCTGATGAGAGCAACTTTTGCATCTCATTTGGAAACCAAGGACCCAGAGTCTGGAGGAAGAATGGAGAGGCACACACTGCAAGATGCTTGAAGTACAGTGTGAAGTTTCCAGGGTCTGTGTTGATTTGGGGAGCCATGCCATCTGCTGGTGTTGGTCCACTGGTCCACTGTGCTTCATTAAGTCCAGGGTCAATGCAGCCATCTACATTTTGGAGCACTTCATGCTTCCTTCTGCAGACGAGCTTTATGGGGATGCTGACTTCATTTTCCAGCAGGACTTGGCACCTGCCCACACTACCAAAAGCACCAAAACCTGGTTCAATGCCCGTGGGATTACTGTGCTTGATTGGCCAGCAAACTCGCCTGACCTGAACCCCATAGAGAATCTATGGGGCATTGCCAAGAGAAAGATGAGAGACATGAGACCGAACAATGCAGAAGAGCTGAAGGCCACTATTGAAGCATCCTGGTCTTCCATAACACCTCAGCAGTGCCACAGGCTGATAGCTTCCATGCCACACTGTGTTGAGGCAGTAATTGCTGTAAAAGGGGCCCAAACCAAGTACTGAGTACATATGCATGCTTATACTTTTCAGAGGCCTGATATTGTTCTATGTACACTCCTTGTTTTATTGATTGCATGTAATATTCTAATTTTCTGAGATTGTGGATTTGGGGTTTTCATGAGCTGTACGCCATAAGCATCACAATTATGACAAATCACGGCTTGAACTATCTTGCTTTGCATGTAATGAGTCTATCTCATATATTATTTTCCCCTTTTAAGTTGCATTACTGAAATAAATGAACTTTTGCACGATATTCTAATTTTTCGAGTTTCACCTGTACTTGCTTTGACACAAACAATTTAATGTTTCTTCTAAAAATTCTAAATTTTCTAACTTTCTTTCTTTCTTTAAGATCTTGATTCTGTATTCCAGCTTTTCTTAACTTGGAGCTTTCAGAAACTCCCAAAATTTTGAACCTGCATGGGAATATGGAATTCCATGCTTGCTAGGAATTCTGGGACTTGAAATTCAGTGGAATTGGAACATGCTAAGTTGGATAACCTTATTGTATTCTGCAATAAATAATTAAGCAAGCTGGCTTGTTTTATGAAATATATATCATTCAGGTGTTTAATTATTATTATTTTTAATTTTTGCAAATGAAATTTAAATCTTCCCCACAGAGAAACACATTCCAGGCTGTTTTAGCGTCTTCTGACTCTAGTTCCTATGCGGTTTTCCTTTATCCAGAAGATGGCTTGCAGTTCTATAGTACACATTCCAAAAATGATAACGCAGTTGTTCCAGCAACTGTTGGATTCAGTCAACCTTCTACATATTTCATCCTATGGGTAAAAGCTGGATCGTACAATATAATTGCTAACGATGAAGAGATCCTTAGGAATCTGTGCAAGTATGTTGTTTTTATTATTTTTTCCAAAATAATTTTGTATTTTCTAGTAATTCTATAAATCTTGTTAGTGTTCTTCTACAAATAAAATGTTACTCGTGTAAGTTGCATCACTTGAAGGACTCAGAAATCGTAGGTGGAGAGATAGCTGTGAATTTATAATGTGCTTAATCTTTTTTCTACGGTAAGAAACAGTTTTTTTTAAAGAATAGCCTAATGGACAACTAAGACAAGAAGTGGATAGAGGAGGAAGGGGTATGGTGGTATTAGTGTGTGTGATTTTATTAGATGTTCTTACTTACATTACTTAGAAGTTACAGAACCTGTTCACACTTAATACCATGATAGTAGCTTTTCATATTGGAAACTGCAAGGGTGTATTCAGACCTCACCTGAAGCAATGCGTTGCTGTAATAAGTGCCAGTATGGACGCGGTGGCTCAGTGGGTTAAGACGCTGAGCTTGTCGATCAGAAGGTCAGTAGTTTGGCAGGTCAAATCCCGAGTGCTGCGTAACAGAGTGAGCGCCTGTTACTCGTCCCAGCTTCTGCCAACCTAGCAGTTCGAAAGCACGTAAAAATGCAAGTAGAACTACGGTGGGAAGGTAACAGCGCTCCGTGCGCCTTTGGCGTTTAGTCATGCCGGCCACATGACCACGGAGACGTCCTCGGACAAGCACTGGCTCTTCGGCTTTGAAACGGAGATGAGCACCGGCCCCTAGAGTTGGAAACGACTAGCACGCATGTGCGGGGGAACCTTTACCTTTACCTATGGACCTTATGCAAGTTTATTGGGATAAAAGTTACAAGAGAACAAAATATATTTAGTAAGAAACTTTATACCCTACTAGAATATTTTTTTAATAAAAAAGCAATGCAAATGGATAGTTTTTCTTCATTCAAAGAGAGAAAGGCTTATAACATTTCCCAGTTGAAATGCTCATGATCATTCTGGGAACTTCCGTTGCTCTTCCTCAGAGAACACCAGTTCCAGGAAATAGAACAACAGTTGTAAGTTTCCAGCTTTTATTCTGCAGCTTGGAAGGCATGATTCTGAAATGAAAATATATATTAAATGGAAATGGATTTCCTATTCTTCACAATTCAGGTCTGTGGTGTGCTCTGTATATGTGTGTATACTGTATGGATATATTTACTTTTTCTAAAGTCATAAGTACCCCTTAAATATTATTTAGTCTTGTCCAGCAACTCTTACCCTCAGATCTTCCCATTTAGGGTTGAACCAAACAGTTCATGAAGATTATCTTACCACAGCTATTCTTATAATTTGTGCTGTGGAACATAATTTTTTTTAAAAAAATATTTGCAATGCTTGAGCATGCCTTGCTTAACATATAGTTCAATTTTTTTTGTGTGTCTTGGTTTTTAGGACCAGCAATTTGGGACAACCTGGAGTTTGGGCATTTGAGATTGGTGGCTCAAATGATATCCTATCAGCCAAAGGTACTCAATCTCCTGCCAGTGTAGAATACAGTGACTACGAGCAATTCCAGGAAGTGACCATAGACCCTTCCCTTCTCCACCAAGACCCCATTGAAATAAGCCATCCAGAAGTCTCCTATGATGTTTCTGACAGAGGAGATAATTTTCAGACTGGATACATCTTACCTCAGCCAGCAATAGAAGATGATTTTCAGCTTCCATACCAAACTTTAACTGATCAGCCTCCAGTTAAACTTCCACCTCCGACAGGGAAAAATCCACCTCTGCAGTTTCCAATTCACCAATTTCCCAACCAGCATGCTCAGATTATTGAAGTAGAAGAAGATGATGAAACTGGAATTGGTAAGATCACCTAGCAAAATATCTATTGATTATCTTTTGTAAACACTATAGGCTGTTTCGTGAGATACAAAAGTATCTACAGCGTGTCCATGGTATGATGAACAAACAGATATGAAGGAATCTCTCTCCCCACACCCAATTTCTAAATATGCACGGGCACAGGAAGTGTTAAAGGTCTCACAGCATATTTTTTTCCACTTGCAAACACGCTAACTTTGCATCTTATAAAAAAAAGTCCTCATTTGGGTGTTGATGAACAAAACATGTCTCCTATGTGAGCTGCCTTTACTACATATTTACTAATTAGGATAAGATAGGCAACCTGCAGTTCAAAAACTGAATTCTTCCTCCTAAACATTAGGAATTGGCCCATAAGCTGCATTGTCACTGACTTACATCTTGAGGCCCTTAGCTGCCTAAGAAAATAACCCTTCTCCCCACACTGCAAATTCAAAAGTTGTTCAGGATATAGGGAATGGCTTTGAAGGCCAGGATAAAGAGCCACTATCAAGGCAATGATCAGACAATCTTGAACCCATTCCAGGAAATCAGTTTGGGTAAATGTTTCAAAGGGGCCCCTCCCTGGTTCACGGAAATAGAAAATGAAGGAGGGGGAAGTACATTTAAACTTGCGTGATTCTGTTACTGAGACTGTTACAATAAAAGTAGCCTTGACCTAAATGGTTTTGGTTTTTTTTAGTCTAATCCAGGAGTAGGCAACCTTGGCTCTTTTATGACATGTGGGCTTCAACTCCGAGAATTCCTGAGCCAGCCATGCTGGCTCAGGAATTCTGGGAGTTGAAGTCCACGAGTCATAAAAGAGCCAAGTTTGCCTACCCCTGGTCTAGTCTACCTTGTAGGGCTTATAAAACTTTTGCCATCCTTGTATTAGATACAGAAAATATCATTAACTGAAATTAACTGAAGGGAAGGAGCTGGAATATTCAATAGTGCACTGTGAACCATTTGCATTCTTCTTTGTGGTTAAAGTCTATTGAAACAATCCTGACATGAACATCAGAGTTGGGGCATGTCATAGAGATGTACCCTTGTCAAACATTATGTGTTCTAATTTTGGATGTATTTCTTATTGCTCAATGGAGGCAATAATGAAGATTAAAATTCATAATGAAAAAAATACCAACAATTCAAAATAGGGTGAAACATTTTTAAAAGCTTGGAGAATGGAGGCTAGATGCAGCTGCTGAGGGAGGACAGTCTGGGGAGAAAGAGTGGTGCCAGGGATGAAAAAAGCATCTTGCTATCCATAAGTGAAAAATTGTAAAATTGGATTTTGCCATCTATCTGTTTTTTTCTGGCTCTATCAGGCTGAATTTCTATTCTGTTTCACAACCAGGAGAGGTTTGGGTGCCAGAGAATTAAATGTGGCAATAGTAATTCAGGAGTCATTACTTTTACAATAAGAAAGATATTCCTATATTATGTGGTTCTGCATTCTGTCCATTGTGTAGCTAACAAATAGGGAGATAAAAGACACCATAACTGGCTTAAAATTCTGTGAGCCTAACCAGTCTTCCTCAAAAAAGCACTGTATTTTTCTCCCCCTATCTATAGTGTTCCGTTACAATACAGATGTCCAGCAAAGCTGTGCAAACAACCGCCATCAGTGTTCAGTTCATGCTGTTTGCAAAGACTACCCAAGTGGCTTTTGTTGCAGTTGTATTGTTGGCTACAAAGGAAATGGCAGGCAGTGTGTAGCTGAAGGTAAACTGTTGGTTTCCAAGTTAAATATCTACAATATAGCACAGCATTTTTCTGAAGTCTCTTTTCTTTGGCGAATGTAAATGTTATTCTCTTGGAGCAGACTAGGCGCTGTGCAAAATCTTGTACAATATTCAGTCCAGGGTATAGTAGAGAACTCTGAAATACTTAACTTTCTGAAATGATTAAAGAAAATGTTATTAGCTACTACGGTATTTCATATTAATGCATAATTATTTTTAAAATGGTTAATCTGAAAAAGGGATTAATTCCACATTTTCCTGGTGTTCTTAAAGTTATTATTAAAAGAACACAACTTGCTAGTTGGTTAATAGCAATAGCAATAGCATTTAGACTTATATACCGCTTCATAGTGCTTTAGAGCACTCTTGGGGCAGTTTACAATGTCAGCATATTGCCCCCAACAATCTGTATCCTCATTTTAATGATTTCAGAAGGATGGAAGGCTGAATCAACCTTGAGGCCTCTCATGTTAACCAAGATCTACAATACATTTTACTGTTTTATTTTAATAGGTTCTCCTCAGCGAGTCAATGGAAAAGTCAAAGGACGGATCTTTGTTGGAAACAACCCAGTACCAGTTGTATTTGAGAACACTGACCTCCACTCATATGTTGTGATGAACCATGGGCGTGCATACACGGCCATTAGCACAATTCCAGAAACTTTGGGTTTCTCCTTGCTTCCTCTCGCTTCCATTGGGGGTATCATTGGATGGATGTTTGCCGTGGAACAGGAAGGTTACCAAAACGGATTCAGTGTTACTGGTAATTTTTAACATTTCTTCTTAAAATTATGTATTACTTATGTTATAATATTTGTTACAATTTCTACATTCCCATTGAGGAGGTTTTGTAAGCTTGTTTTGTAAGTTTATTATTTTCAGAAGAAGACAAGTAGCAAAATCACACCATAATATATTGTCTTTTCTTTCATGAAATATTTTTGCATCTTTCCCCCCATCCTATTAATAAAAATATAATAATCATCCTAATATACTGGGGTGGGGGTGGAAAAATCACAAAATATAAAAACTGGCAAATAAAAGTGAAACCACTGTGGCAAAGCAAAATAAAAATACTGTCAATAGTAATAGGCATTTTGGGTGCAGCCCCAAAACATCAGGAGCACTACTCAAACTCCATCAGACTGATAAAATCACCATCAGGTAATTGCAAAAGGCAGCTTTACTTTGGAACAGCTTACAATCAGTGACGACACCTTTAATAACATCAAACAACATCTGCCTATCCCAGGTCCTTGGGAAGGACTCAATAGGTGGGTAAAATGCCAAATCCAGTCTAAACATCTGGCTGATTATGCAACAAGCCACACAATAATAAAAGCAAGGAGACACCAAAAGCAGAAAATGAGATTGTGGACTCCAAGGATGAGCAAGAAAAATAGATCATAGGTTGTATGGTTTGTTTAAACAATTGTTTAAAAAAAAATCTTAGAATTCAGACGTAGTTTTCTTTCTCAACTATAGCTTGTTAACAAACTCACATTTAGCCATGTATATACATAATGCTAAACCAAAAGCAAGCAGTCCACATAAGGTTTGGCTGGTTAGGTGAACCAAGTCTAAAGGTTAATATTTCAACACAGAAGATGACTTTTCCAACAGATAAATAAAACATAATGTAATTTATCTCCTAGGTGGCGAGTTTACAAGGCAAGCAGAAGTTACATTCCTCAGCAACAATGAAAAGCTGATCATTAAGCAGAAGTTCAGTGGGATTGATGAACATGGGCATCTTACAATCAGCACGGAACTTGAAGGCAAAGTACCTGAGATCCCTTTTGGCTCATCCATTCATATAGAACCCTACACTGAAATCTATCATTCCTCTAGTTCAGGTAAATTAAATATATTTGCATGCTTATTGCTTGGAAAGCCTGCATCCAAATCTATTAATGCAGGATAAAATCATTTATTCAGGCTCTGGTCTCCTTTAATCAAAGGAGGTATATCACGCCACTTATGAAACTAATTGACATTTAGTGGCTAGAACCCAGATCAACATATGCAAAATATAGTCCGTGGTGGCGAACCTATGGGACGCGTGCCACAGGTGGCACGCAGAGCCGTCTCTGAGGGCATGTGCGCCGTCGCCCCAATCCTAGGCCTTCAACTGGGTTTTATAAAACCTTTTCGCTTTAGGCCTCTGCCGCCGTGTGCAAAAAAAAAAGTTTCAATCAATCAATTTCAATTTGTGGGGAAAAAAAATCTTGCAAAGTTGGAATTGATTGATTGAACTTTTTAGTCCCACCCAGTCTGCCATTACCACCACAGCCACGCCCACGCAATGGGCCACACCCACACAATGGGCCGCACCTACACAATAGGCCATGCCCACCCAGCACCTGACGATACATAAGTGGGTTTTGGGTTGCAGTTTGGGCACTCGGTCTCTTTAAAGGTTCTCCACTGATATAGGTCTTCAAAGCTAACTTCTCATCACTTCCTCCTTCACAGCAGCTCTTTCAGCTTGTCTTCCGGGAAACTTCTTAAGGACTATTGAAGAAAGGAGATAACTGATGTTAATTCATGACAACCACTTTTAATTCAAAGATTTTGCTAACTAGCCAGGCATTTAGTAGCTTCAGAACTCTTGGTAGAGTTGTTGGATTGGGGGAGGGTGGGGGTTGCTGGGTGGAAATGGGATAGGTAAGACAGTTTCTGCTAACTCCGTTAAACATGTATTTTGTTTCATTGTTTCCCCCCCTATGTATGTATTGTATCTGCAGGCTAGCACAATGCATCATGTATAATTATATCACTGGTATCATGTATCTTAGATTTGTAGCAACATACTTGAAATTTTCTAATTTATTGCAGTGTTTTAGCCAACAAATTACCTTTATATTTGGTTGAAAAAAATTCTCATCAAAATGATTAGTTTCCAGCCATAAGCACAAAATGAGGGTTTATCTTGATTGACACTTTTGAGTGACATGCTGAGGACTACACTCCACAAATACAGTTTATTTCAGCACAGTTTGTATTTAATAATTTCCTCTTTCTCTCTCATGAACTCTTTCAATTTGGTTGGCAACCTTTGTAGAGATTATGAAAACTTCAAAGCAAGCTTGGGAGAGCCACAAATTTTTTATTTCCCCAGCTTATATTTCAGGAAACCTTATGCGGTCATTTATAATTACCATTAAAGAAGATACTTTACATTATTTTTACTATATTTAAATGTAAACATCCATTGTGTAGATTATACTTTACTGAAAAGACTTTGCTAGATAAATCTTTCTGTAATGAGATTGTTCAGCGCTCAAGTCTTATAAATTTGCACTCAGATAAATGAGGATGTGACCTGCTAGGCTGACCAGATGTGGGCTGCAAAAATCCAGATGACCACTATATGACAGCAGAGTGTTGAGTTCTCTGTGCTTCTTGGGTGACAGCTCGTAGTTGTCCTGATTTTTGTAGTCTAGCTCTGTAAGACCTATAATCAGTTCAGTGTTGCTTACAATTTCATAGACTTTAAGAGCTTGCTCTCAAACAAATGTTTGATGGATGGAATTTAAGACTGCAAAACAAGAAATGATACAAAAATTGAATTATGTGATGCAACGGGAAATATTTTTGATTTATTATGAAATCTGATGGAAAAAATGGATCATTTAAATGCTGAGATTGGGAAACACTGCTCTCAGGAGATTTGCTGCTTTCCTTCAGCCTAATTCAACATTTTGAACAAGTCAGCTGTAGTCTTTGGTTACACAATATAAAAAGTTAGATTTTTCAACATTGCAAAGTTAACATCTTTAGTTGAAGATAAGTAAATTGAATATAAATTAAACATAAGCTGATTGATATTGTACGAGACTTGGCTTAAACTATTGCATAAATATATAAAAAGATAACACAAACATTAGCCTTTTACGAAGGAATGAATTGAACCCCTCCAAAATAGTATTCAATTCACAGTGGAGAAACAGTGAAACCATTTCTGTTCTTCACATTCCTCCCCTGTGACTCCTGAAAATCTGTTCTAAAGAAGCCAAATAGCTCCAAAGCAGCATGAAATGTGACTAAAGATCACAAAGGCATGAGAAAATAAATAAGTCCCCCACCCCATTTCCTCTGTAAGTAGGAAAATGTCTTTTGGAGTCTTCTGTGAATGAATTATCAAGAGTCAGCCCCATTATTGTAGAGCTAAATTATTTATATTTTAATATTGTTATGTTAAATGAAATATATTCAAGTATGGCTAATGTATTTTTATTAATATGAATTTATTTCATTATTTCAGTTGTCACATCATCTTCTACCAGAGAGTATACTGTGACGGAGCCAGAAAGAAATGGAGTATCACCAACATATACAGTTTCTTATCAATGGCGACAAACGATTTCATTTGATGAATGCATCCATGATGATTCTCATCACTCTGGGTCAGCCACTCAGCAGCTATCAGTGGACAGTGTCTTTGTCTTATACAACAAAGAGGAGCAGATTTTGCGATATGCGATGAGCAATTCAATTGGCCCAATTGGTACGTTTGGTGACAGTTAACCTGGTTTAATTCCACTGCCTTTGCATAGAAGCCTGTCTTTGATTTTGCATTTGTGGATTTTCAGACGCGACGGGTCCATATGAAAGAGCCCTTCTCTTTGCTGATCCACCATCCTGCTTCCCACAACGTCTCCAGGATGCAATAACTGAAAGCAGCAGTCAGCCACCTGCTGTTCATTCCTAAAAACCCTTTCTGACATATTGACTTGGATCCTAGAAGTTCCATTAACAATTCTATTCTTTAGGAATTTCACAAATGTTTGCTTAAAGCAGGGCTCTTCAAACTTGGCCCTTTTATGACTTGTGGACTTCAACTCCCGGAATTACCCAGCCAGGCACGCTGGCTGAGGAATTCTGGGAGTTGAAGTCCACAAGTCATAAAAGGGCTGAGTTTGAAGAGCCCTGGCTTAAAGTAATTTAAGCTAGTGACCATCACTGTGTAGTGTGCCGATGAATTCCATACATATTTTAGTGAAGAATTACTTTCTTGTGCCTGCTTTGAGCTACCTGTGTCATCTGGTATCAATGAAGAACCCTGAGTGCTAGTAATATAAGAAACAAGTATTCACTATCCATCCCCCATATATCAGTTCATACATTGCTATTATTTGCTCCTTTATTTTTGAAGCTAGAAAACCCAAACATTCAACCTTTCTTCAGAACGAGAATGCTTTTTTCTTCTGTTCTCTGATATTCACTTCAGAGAATAGCTCTATTGATTACCTGAACTTCTAAGAACAGACATAAAAGCAATTTGTTTCTTTAAAAGATCTATTACACTCACAACACAAACTTATATATAGCTATTCGAAAGTAAGCTTCAGTGATTTCAGTAAGGCTTATTTCCATGTAAGTACATATGGATTACTTTCTTAAATGAGAAATACCTTACTGTTTGGGTATAGCTAAAGAATATTTTCTTTGTGAATATTTGCTATATGATTTATTAACATTCCACCATGAAATTTCATAAGTAAGATAACTCATTTATTAAATGTCTGTGCTTAAGATCACTTATGAAGTCATTACATAGCACAATTTGACTACAATGATATACTATTATTAAAATGATTGCATTTTAAAATGATTAAAATTGTTCAGAAGCCAGGCTGAGTTATGACTGGAAGATAGATAGATAGATAGATAGATAGATAGATAGATAGATAGATAGATAGATAGATAGATAGATAGATAGATAGATAGATAGATAGTTGTTATTAGTTGTGAAGTCGTGTCCGACCCATTGCGACCCCTTGGACAACGTTCCTCCAGGCCTTCCTGCCCTCTACCATCTTCTGGAGTCCATTTAGGCTCACGCCTACTCCTTCAAGTTAGATAGATAGATATAGATATAGATCAAACACCTTCTAAAAGCTGGATTTCACATTTCAAAGCTGGATGATAAATCATCCATACGGGTTAGGTAACAAAATTGATCTGCAGAAAAACTGAGTAGAAATACAGTATGCTGTTTGTGAATACAGCTATAATTCACTCTATTATGTCATAGTTATTATTTATTAAATTTATATTCATAGTTATTCTGAATTGAGAGAAATGCTTAGAGTTTCTATATGTACAAATAATATATGGGCCTAGAAGAACTTAGAGCTTCTGTTCATTACCTTTAAGATACATTTCCATAGTTTGTCTTAACCTTTACAAACATGAGCAGTATAAAATTTTGCTGAGTATTTAAAAGCTATGCTGTCCAGATTCTACAGACCCATCAGCAACCTATTGACCTGGAAACCATTCAATTTTAACTTAAACCACATTTTCAAAAGCACAAATATAGATAATTTTTTCAGACAATCTTCTTTAAAAGTATCTTCTATGGTCTTTTGGCAGATGGTTCGGGTGATGTAAGCCACAATCCTTGTTACACAGGCAGACATGGCTGTGATATTAATGCAGTTTGTCGTCCAGGAACAGGCAATCAATTCACCTGTGAATGCTCGGTGGGTTTCCGGGGAGATGGACGGACATGCTATGGTAGGAATTTTATTTTTAATAGAAAATAAAGTATTCACTTTCAGAATCTATGTTTTACTGTTTGATATACTATTTGCTATAAACTTGCTATAGATGACAAATTCTGGTATATTTCCCCCTTGTATATGTGTGCCAATAGAAAGACACTTGATTTCATCAACAGAAATAGCAGTATGATCAAATTGTACTCTAATCAATATCTTTTTATAGCATTTCTGCTTATCCTGAAGTTCTGCAAATTAGGGCAGAACTATATGTGAAGCATACACATATAGGTTATTTGTATCATCTGATTTGTTCCTGCTGGGATATTTTTTTAACTAGAAGGGGGCTAGACCCAGATTGGGAATGTAGACCCAAAGAAGACATTTTTAATACTTTGTTCCAACTGGAAATGGTCTTTTGCACATAGCCATAAGGAAAGAAATCCAAATGGGAACCACAATAAAAATGCTGATAAAATTTGATTCCTACCTATCAACTGCAGAAATGGCAGATGCAGGGCAGGACCCAAGCCAATCCATACAATTAATACTACCTTCACGTTAGCTCATAGTTTCTCAGAGCCAAACTAAAGGTGATTTGTAATAATAGCTGTTGTGCCAATTGTTGATGTTTTAAGAAAACAAAAATGCTGTCTTGGAAGATTGTGTATTAAAGCTGAGGGGTGGCAATACAGAATTGCTGCTAACCTGTTTGAGTTATTTTTATGTTTAGAATTTTTCACAATGACTACACAGCAATCTGAAGATAGCAAGGCGGCTAGGGATTAGCCATGTCCCTCCACAATTTATTTATCTTCTGCAAGGCTGCAATCTTCTGAGGTATTTTGGGTTTAAAAATAAACACCCATCCCCTCTTGTGCAGACCTTGATGTTGCCGTGATAATAAATTACTGTGCTGTAAGAATCAGATGGAATAAAAACACACCAATATCCTAATCTGGCAAAATCAGATACTAAGTTTTTCATCACTTGTGTCTTGACAAGTCATTTGCCTGGTGCTTCTAATCTCTGTTGTAACAGGTTTGCTTGGAAGACAGAGATGGCCTTTCAGCTGAACTAAAGCTAAACACAGTTATGTCATGTTGTTCCTTTAAAGAATTGTGAGTGACAGTCGTATAATAATGTTGCTTTTCTACACAGATGTAGATGAATGCCAGGAGCAGCCAACTGTGTGTGGCAGTAATGCTGTGTGTAATAATCAGCCAGGAACTTTCCGATGTGAATGTTTAGAGGGTTATCAGTTTTCAGATGATGGGCGAACATGCATAGGTGAGTTTATTTCAAGTCCTCCTTTATTGTTTTGGGAAATCCAGAACAGTTCAAGAGAGTACTACAAGTAGTCCTTGACTTACAACCATTAGTTTAATGACTGTTCGAAGTTATGATGCCTTGGAAAAAGTGGCTTATGACTTGAACTCGCATTTATGACACTCATGGTCACATAATTGCAATTCAGGCATTTGGCAACTGGCTTGTGTTCACAACTGGTTGCAGCATCCTGTGATCACACGATTGTGATTTGCAAACTTTTTGACTATTTTCAGCAAAAAAAAAGCCCAATGGGAAAATTGCATTCACTTAATGAATTCCCAATTCATTCAACAACTGCTGTAAAAATTGTTGGGTTCAACTTGATGTACAACAACAATTCTGGTCCCAGTTGTAGGTCACTTGGCAACAGGTGCTTCAGCTAGGACTCCCCCAATGAGAGGGAGAAGATAGCCAAGGTTAGCCAGAAGCAGTGGGTGGTGGAGTGTAGGGTGACCAAAAGGGCAGAGGAGGGAAGAGATGGGAGGTGGGGGAACTGAAGTGGAGGTGAGCATGGCAGGGTAGGAGAAACATAAGGTCTTCGCCTAACAACGGTCTGCAATCCTGACTTATTGGCCACAACAGGGACTAATGGAATAGCTTTTGCTAGGGAGTGCAGTCACATGATGTTTTGCCTAATGTCCGCCTTGCTTAGCAATGAATATTTATTTATTTATTTATTTATTTATTTATTTATTTATTTATTTATTTATTTATTTATTTAAATTTCGATACCGCCCTTCTCCCAAAGGACTCAGGGCGGTGTACAGGGCAATAAAATACTACATACAAAAGTTAAAAGTAAAATTAAATTAATTTTAGCCCTAACAATAAATAGTTAAAAAAACCAAATCCTTAGTCCAGGCCGGCCTCTTCAAACAACCAAGTCTTCAGATCACGGTGGAAAGAGCGAAGGTCGGGAGCCGTCTGGAGCTCAACAGGCAGTTGATTCCAAAGGGCTGGCATGCCCACAGAGAATGCTCTCCCCCTGGGGGCCGCCAGCCAGCAATCCCTGACCGGCGGCACCCTGAGGAGGCCTTCTTTGTGGGAGCGCACAGGACGAAGGGAAGTTGACGCCGGCAGCAGGTGCTCCCGTAGGTAATCTGGACCCATGCCATTTAGGGCTTTATAGGTCATCACCAGCACCTTGAATCTCACCCAGAGGGCAACTGGAAGCCAATGCAGCTCCCGGAGGAGTGGTGTTACATGGGAATATCGGGAAACCCCCATCACAACTCGCGTGGCCGCATTCTGCACCAGTTGAAGCCTCCGAGTGGTCCTCAAGGGCAGCCCCATGTAGAAAGCATTGCAGTAGTCTATCCGAGAAGTCACGAGTGCATGAGTGACTGTATGCAGGGCATCCCGGTCCAGATAGGGCCGCAACTGGTGCACCAGGCGAACCTGGGCAAAAGCCCCCCTGGCCACAGCTCCTACATGGTCTTCCAAACTGAGCTGTGAGTCAAGGAGGACACCTAAGTTGCGAGCCCTATCTACAGGGGGGTAACACCTCACCCCCCATAGTTAAATAACCAATTGTGGTTATTAAGCAAGTACTACCTGTACAATAAAAGTAGTCTTCACCTCTATGGCATTGGTTTCCTGATCTGGTATACCATGTACCTTTCATTATATAATTTCTATCCTTCTATGCTTGCACTTATAGATAAATAGATAAGGGGCAGAAATTCTATTGCGACACATATTATCAGATACCTCCTCCTTGCTCCCCTTATGGATGACTATGGTCTTTGGTCTGCTGTAATTTATGTGTAAAATACCCCATCCTGCTATGTGGCTTTGGGTCATTTCCGTAGTGCTAGAAAAGACAAGGACCCTTGGCAAAGAACAAGTGGAAGATTTTTACAGCTAAATAATAGAAAATAGAAGGTGCTCAATCAACAAAAACATGTAAAAAAAAGTAGAGCCAATACATGTGCCCTTTTTGACTTTTTAAGTGGGGAAAATTAATATAGTCTTGGATTGCATAGCTAGTAATATGTGTTCTGCCATTTATCCACTAATAGAAAAGCATCCAGATGAGATCCCAGCAGAATCTGTGGTGAAGTGTCTTTTTAATCTTTACTGAATAAATTATTTGCTGTATTAAAAATGTCCTAATGAAGCATATTGAGGAAAGAGGAGAAACATAAAACTGTGACTGAGTTAAGACTAAACTTTTAATAAAGGGAAACTGAATAGTTTATAGTGAAGGCATGTAATGTGATAAGGTTTCTAAAGTTTTAATCTGATAATTTTTTATTGCCTGCCAAGCAGCTGTATTCAACATTTCCTTTCTTATATTTTAGTAGCTTCAACATCTGTTTGGAAGAAAGTTTAGTGCTTGGCTGTAGCTCGGCATGTCTTTAATTTTTTTTTCTTTCTCCCTGTCAAATGCAATTGTTTAGTTAACTGTATCTGTAGTAAAGGAGAAGGAAGTAAAAAAAAATCTTTTGAAATCTGGAGATAGTTTTGGGATTTAATGCAGACTACACTAAGCTAGATGCAGAATAATAATAATAATAATAATAATAATAATAATAATAATAATAATAATAATAATAATAATAATAATAATAATAATAATAATAATAATTTTATTTGTATAGCTCCCTTCTCCCGAAGGACTCAGGGCGGTGAACAGGGCAAACATATAAAAGTACAAAAATACAAAAGTTAAAAAAGAATTAAACGAAATGCCCAAGCTACAACAATAAGTAAATATATTTAAAACAACAATAAAATCCCAACCCATCCCCCATCAGGCCAGGCCGGCTTGTTCGAACAAATAAGTCTTCAGATCGCGTCGGAAGGAGCGAAGGTCGGGCGCCATCCGGAGCTCAACCGGCAACCGATTCCATAAATCCGGGGCGCCCACAGAGAAGGACCTCCCCCTGGGGGCCACCAGACGACATTCTCTGACCGGTGGCACCCTGAGGAGGCCCTCTCTGTGGGAACGCACAGGGCGGAGGGAAGTTGACACCGGCAGCAGGTGATCCCTAAGGTACTCCGGACCCATGCCATGTAGGGCCTTGAAAACCATTACCAGAACCTTGAATCTCACTCGGAAGACAACTGGGAGCTAATGCAGCTCACGGAGCAGAGGTGTAACATGGGAGTATCGGGAGACTCCCAACACAACTCTCGCGGCTGAATTCTGTACTAGTTGGAGCCTCTGAGTGGTCCTCAAGGGCAGCCCCATGTAGAGAGCGTTGCAGTAGTCTAAATGAGAGGTCACGAGTGCATGAGTGACCGTATGCAGGGCATCCCGGTCTAGATAGGGCTGCAACTGGCGCACCAGGCGAACCTGGGCCAAGGCCCCCCTAGTCACAGTTATTATGTGGTCTTCCAGAGTAAGCTGTGAATTTAGGAGGACTCCCAAGTTGCGAGCCCTATCTATGGGGGGGGTAATAGCTCACCCCCCATAGAAAGAGATGGAATATTCTGAATATCCCGAGATGCTGGTACGTACAGCCACTCAGTCTTGTCGGGGTTGAGTTGAAGCCTGTTCCTCCCCATCCAGACCCGAACCGGTTCTGGATGAGACAATTTCGATTCTGTATATAGATAATTCTTGACTTAAAGACTGCAATTGAGCCTGGATGTTATTACAGTTGTTAAGCAGGTCACTATTTGGCCTCACCTCATTTTACAACCTTTTTTGGTGTTGCTGTTAAGTGAATCCATTTTATCCAATGACAGTTTTTTGCCAAAAATTGAGAGTAAATCCTGGGAACTAGCAAAAAATTTAAAAAGGTATGGTCCTATGACCATGGAATGCAGCAAACAGCCATAAAGATGAACTGGTTGCCCAGTGCCCAAAAGGCAGTCATGTGATCTGTGTCTGCAGATGTCAGCACTTCAAAATTGGCTTGTAAGAATCCATTGTATCATTGAACAATTGATAAATGACCAGTCATAAGTTGAGGACTCTCTGTATATGTCTAAAGTGGGACATCCTATACATTCTACCCCATTTATGCCTCTCAGGGCACCAAATAATTTGGGCCTTAAAACGACTCAGCTTTTGTTATTACCATTATTTGAGGAGCAACAGATAACTGCATTAGTTTAAAAAGTACGTCTTGTAAATTGAAGTGTTTTATACTGTCAAGCCCCATTCAGCAGGACATGATCAAGAATTTAAAATAGAGTAGAGTAGAGTAGAGTAGAGTAGAGTAGAGTAGAATTGAATTGAATTGAATTGGAAGGGACCTTGGAGGTCTTCTAGTCCAACCCTCTGCTCAGGCAGGAAACCCTGGCCTATACCCTTTCAGACAAATGGTTGTCCAATCTCTTCTTTAAAAACTGCCACTGTTTACACCGACTTCAATCAGGAATTTTAGTATAGAAATTAGGAATTTGGTACAGACTCCTAGAAATGCAATAGGAACTTCCAGCCCTCTTCTACCACTATGTTAGAAGGTAACACTACTTGTTAAGGTAAATCCTCTCTTTTGAATATTTTGAATATTTTCTTCCTGTACCCTGGCCTGAACTGTCATTAATTTGATAAACCTCCATTACACTGCAGTATCTATTAGTTACTGATGTCCAGAGTTCCTTCCACTTCTTACTCAGCCTCTTCACTCTCTTCACAATAGTTTTTTCTCCTTTTCTTTTAAAGCTGATTTACTTTGTTCCCAGAGTTATATCCATCTACTCTCTAAGGGAAAAAATGTTTCCAATTTTTCCAGCAGTTATATCAGAAAGATATGACCTTGAGACTGTACAGACGAAAGATAAGATCGGTATAAGGAACAGATCTGCTATGCTTAGCTTATGCAAAAGTGAATCTGAGCAGCTGCGTCAAATAATGAGAAAAACAAAGAAGGAAAAATATTTGAAGAGGAAAGGATCCAAGTGTCCATCAAAAGATGCTATTATTATAGTCACAGAAGAGACAGAGGATGAAAGTTGTGCAATGACTGAGTGTAGCATTTTAAAGGGTAAACAAAAAAGCACAAGGAAATACATCTTAATTAAGAACTCAAAGGAATAAAAGAAAATAGCTAGAAAGCAAGAGAGCTGTTTTACAAGAAAATCAGAAGAAAATTTACAAGATAGGATTATTAAAGAGAAAGTATAGAAGAAATGAAAAAGAGGCAAATAAATGCAAAAAAAAAGTAGAAGGACAATATTGAACATTTATAAATAGCTTTATAGAATGACATAAACATTTGCAGAGACAGTGTGCGTAAGTTCAGAACCACTACAAGGTGGACTTAACCAGAGGCACCACCTGCTGTCCTGTAGGAAAACCCATGGTGTAAGTGAAAATGCCCATTAAACTGTTTAACGCTGCAAGAGAAAAGGCAGTCAACGAGCTAACTGTCAAAAGATTTCAGACAAAACTGGGTGCTTCTGAGATTGGTGTCTATTCAATACCAAAGTAAGAACCTGCAACAGAATGTGCAAATCACTCATTCCTAATACAGGCAACATTTTGCTTAAGATCTTAAAAAGGAAAATAGAACCACGTGTAGAGCTACTTACCGGTGACAGGAGATCAGATAGCTAAAATAAAATAGGGAATGGAGAATATGTGAAATAATGATTTAATATTTATACATAGCAACAATAAAGAATGAGAATATAGATAGATAGAATCCCACGGTAAAGTGAGATTAATTATGAGAAGTTATGAAAGTTAATGGGAAAGGAGTCCGGCAAGGCTGTATACTGTCACCCTGCCTGTTTAACTTATATGCAGAGCACATCATGAGAAAGGCAGGGCTAGATGAATCAAAAGTTGGAATTAAGATTGCCGGGAGAAATATCAACAACCTAAGATATGCAGATGATACCACTCTAATGGCAGAAAGTGAAGAGGAACTAAAGAGCCTCTTGTTGCAGGTGAAGAAGGAGAGTGCAAAAATTGGGTTGAAACTAAACATTAAGAAAACCAAGAAGTCATGGAGAATTGCAGGAGAGAAACGTGTGTTATATGCACTGTATATTTTCCTTGTGTACAGCCAACATTGGACATAGCCTTAGTTGCCAGTATCATACAAAATATTTTGGAAATAATAATTAATTTAATTATTAATTAATTATAGGATATATTTATGTGCTTACTTAATTATTTTAAATGGAAAATTGTTTTCATAGTAGAAGAAATTAAGTGAGGTTCAATGTGCCTTTGGATATTTTACAACATGGATGAAGATTTTCAAAGTTTAAGAAGAATGACATGTTCCTTAAATATATCATTTTATGAATAGTATAGTTTCTCTCACGTTTTAGAGACAATTTAATTCCCACATGACTATACTTAGTGATGACTATTCAGTTGGTAATGTTCTGTATTTGTTTAAGATTCATTAATCTGCCAACATTTTTATAACTCATTGAGTCATAACTGATATAATCAGTTGCCAAATTGTAATTCTGGGTCACTGGTGGCTTAAATTGTAGTAAGATAGTAAATCATTCTTTGTATAAGCAACCAGAGTTTGCAATGAGGCCTTTCTTGGTTTTATTGTTTCTCCACATGGAGCCATTGCTAACCAGCAATTATGTAAAAAAAAGTGCTGCATTTGAAGTTATGATTATGAACTGAATTATACATAGTTGATTAATTTCTAGGATCTAAATGTTGCACACAGTAGTGCAGAATTTCAAGAACATATTCCACTCTGTAGCTGCTCCCATAAAATAGATTTGACTAAAAATAGGTTGTAAACTTGTGCTATATACTGTGTGCATATCTATCTGTCTTATTTATTTATTTGTTTGTTTGTTTGTTTGTTTGTTTATTTATTTATTTATTTAAATTTATATACCGCCCTATTCCCGTAGGACTCAGGGCTGTTTACAGGGAAGGTTAAAAACATAACATACAAAAATTAAAATCAGATTAAAACAATTAATTAAATCAAGTTCCCGAAATTTAAAACTAAAACCCAATAAAAAATTAAAACCCCTCAGCCTGGGCCAGACAGATGTAAAACAGGAGCTGGTAGTAAACTCCACTGGAATGGTTTTGAGTAAATGCTAGTATGAGTACACACACACACACACATACACACACACAAATATGACTATTGTACTTGGGGTTTTTTCTCTTTGTTCAAGATATAACTTTTATAATGTAAGATAAAGCTGGCATTGTCCTTTTTCCCCATTCATTTTCAAGAAGAAATAAAATACTGGCTAAGAATTCATGCCTAGATGTCATGGGAAAAGGAAGGTGGCAGAGATAATTTATAAAGTAAGATGAAAAATTCTTCATAAGACATTATGAATGGCAAATGTTGAATTCTCTGAGATCTCTGGTCCTTGTTAATGACAAATGAGTAGGCTAAAAGTATGAGACAAACAACAGTTGCCAAGCTTCTTTTTCTCTATGCCTGGAGATTGCCATCTTGACTATTGTCTCCAACAGCAAAATGTGTGGAATTGCGTTGAATTGTAGAGAAGTAAATTTGTATAACACAATGAACTAAAAAGATGGAAAAAGCTACCATGATTGTGAGAATCTGTGCTTGAGAAAAAGCAGAATGCAGGAAATATGGCCAGAAGCAGTTAAACCGGTGAAAGCAAAAGATGACTCTAGCATCTATATATAAACTGCTAGACTTGATAGGAAGGAAACAAAAATATATTTGATAAACACTAGAAAATAAATAAATACAGAGTACTGGTGACATGGGCACTAGCTAGATGTCATACACACGGTACTCCTCTAAGCAACAATTTGGCTACCCAGTATTTTTATTTTATTTTTTTGGAAAAAAAATTATTAGTTTTTATAGGGTTAAAGAGGGGGGTAAGGGGATAGGAATTTGGGATAGGGTACAAGAGAGGTTGGGGGTGAGGGTTGGGGTTTCCCCCAATAACATTCAATATTTGGCAAACAGCATATTGTCTGGGTAAATACAGTATATGTAAATAAAAGTAATAAAGCTAATAATAACAATGATAGGTATAATAGATAATCATAAACAATACTAAGTTTTCAATGTATGGTATGTTTCTTACTACCCAGTATTTTTATGATTTGTCCCAAATTTTACAACATTCTAAGGTATAAAGTCAACAATACTTTGAAATCCTGGTATGGAAAGATTATTTTTTTAAAAAGTCTGCTCAGTTTTTTCTCAATTCTCAGCATCTCCTCAGAATATATTTTTTTGTTGCTGAAAAATAAAAAGCTTAAACTTTAATATTTTTTTGCATATGCATATCTGATTTACAGCTGTTGACCGTGAAGTGAATCATTGTTTGATGGGTTCACACACATGTGATATCCCCCAACGTGCCCGCTGCACCTACTCTGGTGGATCTTCTTATATCTGTGCATGTATTCCAGGGTTTTCTGGAGATGGACGCTCCTGCATAGGTGAGGGGTAGCATTGTTCCCTTTCCTCTCTGTCTTTCTTAATCTTTATGCAAATCTGTTACACGGTAAATGTGTGCAGTTCCTTAGGTGCTGAAGAAAATAACGTTTTTGGAAGTGAAATTGACCAAAATAAACTTTTTTTTTGTTGCTGGGGTCAAATATTCTACAATACATATTTTTTAAAAGTTATTTTTTTCATGTTAATTTTTTGAAAGCAAATGTGAACAGTATTGTGCCATGAGAATTTGTATGAAAATATTATGAATTACAAATATATCTTCAGAAATCCTAAAAAAGCAGAAATAACCAATTAGTAACAGTATGCACTTATCAAAAGTTGACAGTTTCCATCCAGAATACTCAAGATTTGCAGGCAAATAGCAATTGTTTATTTCAGTATTAACAAAGATAAAATAATCTGATTGTGAAATATTATGCTATTAGTAGAAATGCATATTTTATGTTGATGGCAGATATTAAATGTTTCTCTGATATTTGATTCCCATTGAATTTCCTGTGCCATTTATAATTTATTTATTTATATCTGATATGCATGGGATACTGA
>NC_139512.1:283961651-284324151 GCF_947247035.1 Vipera ursinii | reverse complement strand
GAGTTAACATTTGAAACATATCTTCCCTTGCAGAAAAAAAAAAAAAAGCTAACAGAGCGAGAGAGACCTTGTGGCTTAGAGGCAAATAACACTGCCTCATATGCAATCAGCCCATGGTTCGAATCTCAGAAGGGTATGGCTGGCTGATGACGACTAATGAGTCAGAAATGCATTTCAGTTTCCCTTTAATTCTTTGTTAGTAATTTACACATATATATATATATATATATATATATATATATATATATATATACACATACACAAATACAAATACATATACATATATACATATATATATATATGTTTGTTAACACATATCTTCCTTGCTTCTCAGCTAACAAAGAGAGAGAGAGAGAGAGAGCCTGTGGCCTAGGGGTTAAAACAACTGCTTAAGACGCAGTCGGCCCAGGTTTGAATCTTAGAAGGGTATGGCTGACTGATGAGAACAAATAAGTTTGAAATGATCATATCGGCCTCCCTTTATTCTTTCTTAGCAGGCCAAAAAAAAAATTTACACACACACACACAAACACACACACACATATAATATAAAATGTTGGGGGGGGGAAAGCTTTGGGAAATGCCACAGATAGGATTAGTCTCTACCCACACCCACACCAAACAGCACCAGTTCGATTGGAGCAACACAAAAATAATCAGCCATGCTGCCAACCACCACACTCACAAGTTCATCAAAGCCTGGCACTCCACAAGCAATTCCATCGACAGACACATTGACCTGCAACCAGCCTACAAACCCCTCAGAATCCAAATCAACCGCACAGCCAACCGTAGACAGCACTGATCCTCAACCAACCCATGCAAGACCCACCACCGCCAGCACTTCACCTCCCAATGGCCCTCATCTCAGATAACCTCCCCATCACAAGACCCATCACAAGAATCTCACTGATGACTCACACCTGACCCGTGACAATCACAGAGCCTCACTTGACACACTCACACCTGAAGCCCTTATAAACAGAAGAACACTGACATCCCCTAAACTCTGCTGAAGAGAACAAACTTTCACCCTCATCCTACACCCGGAGCTATAGATATTCACCCCTATTGCAAACAGATTGGATTATTGTTGTACAAAAACCAAACAAAACCAAAAAAAATGCCCCACTTCTGATGTTTGTTTACCCCTTCATATAGTCCAAGCCACTCAGAGTTTGTGGGGGGGGAGGTCACAATCTTTCAGATAATACAGTAACACTTTTCCCCCCCAAGCTTGTTACATTCATTTAACATTAGAATATTAAAGATATGGAAAGTGATCAGATGGTATTAGCAATGATGTATTCCGTTCTGGTAATCCAAACAGCTTCAAGTAAACTGCTGACAAACTGGAAGAGCACCAACTCTGACAGATGGATCTGAAAGCCTCCAGCAGATTTATTGAGAATGAGCTATTTTATTACTATTACAGACTGAGGTTGATTCAGGACTGCCCAGTAAGAGTTGTTGAGCAAAAACATGAAACCGAGCATCCACAGTTCGATTCTGATACTACATCTGCTACCTCACACTGGCTGTATTCAGGATGTGATTAAATATCTGTTTGTATGTGTACGTTCTATGTAGGAAGCTGCTTATATGAAGAGTTGTCCAGCTCGCTATTACACGATTGCACTAATTCAGGTGATCCCAGCCAGTCCCACCTGTTGAGAACAATCAGTTAATATGATTAAAATTGGCACATCCATTCTAAGACTATCTGGATGGAGCTTCATACCTGGCCTAACGCCCACCTAAGTTTCAGTTTTCAATTCCAAAGTCCTATATAAATTGAATCTCAGCTAGCATGAAGGGGAGGATTAGGAGAATCACTTTCAGATGTACTGCAAGTCTACTTCCACAATCCCCGTGGTGTCTTGGAATTATGGAGGCTGGCATCCAACCTTTGGAGGGCATCAGCTTGAAGAAAATCAATCTTCATTGAATGGAGAGATGCCTGACAAAAGTTGCTGCATTTTCTCATAGTTCTGACTGAGAATATTATTGCTTTCTTCTTTTACCATGTGGTTGTATCAGAATGAGTGTGTTCTGTACTTTTCTGTTTGATCCAATTCTCTTTGACCAATTGCATCTGTGTCATTTTGATGGAAGAATAAGGAGGGAATTGGCATTAGGTTTTAAGAGCTATTGACAAGTTGCATTAAATTTAACTTCTGTACTCTTATTAACATATTAACAACAGCAAATGTCATTCATAATATCTGAACCATAGTTTGCTCCATAATTTAGCCCAGTAACCAGTCTAATATGGGACAATCCAAACTAAGCAAATTAGATTTATAAAGTGTGTGTGTGTGTGTGTGTGTGTGTACGTTTGCAGTCAGAAATAGGTTTACATTCCAATTCTACAATTCAGTCCTGATTTGCATATTCAGAAATGTGCAAGCTTGCACAATTAGGATTGGTTTGCTTTTAATGTTAATGTTACTTTGAAATAATCTTTTCGTTGCTATAACAGCAGAATAATTTAAAAGTTTAGAGTATTTGTAAAAGTTTTATTGAATTATCCTCACTAAATCTTATCCAAAACTCAGGCTACCAATTTATTACTGCAGGTTCCCATTTTTCTCTGTAAATCTTGACTCAGTTTTTATTTAGGTGGGAGTAATTTTGATAGCGGGTACAAATTGTCTAGCCACGGGGGGGAATCTACTAATTTTGTTTCTGTAGTATTACAAGGATCAAACCTGATAAGGTGTAATAAAATCTGCCTAGGTTTTTGTAGGTTGCAGCAGATGGTAGAATGCATCCTGCTTGGTACATGATCTTGGAAACTAAGTAAGGTTGCCCTGGCTAGTACTTGAATGTGGGAACACCTAAGAACTCTAGAGTTAAACTGGATAGTCAAGGAGCATTTTGGAAGAAGACAAACCAAGCTGTAATTTTGTCAAGAAAATGTCATAGATGTAATTGTCAAAGCTAACACAAAGGTATCTTAATGGTTTTGTATAATCAGGATTGATTAATAGGTTTGCTATTTGATTTAGATATTGGAAAACATTATGTCTGAACAGAACCTTAGAATATGCATGTGTTTTGGGGGTTTGCAGAAAATCTTTTCAGTTCTCACTCTTGTCAATATGCACTACTCAAAGATTCACACACAACACTACTACACATATATTTCATTATCACTATGCATACACATAGTCATTTATACATTCCTTTGACTTCTGAACTTTTCTACTAAATGATCAGTTTTGGCAAAAAAAAATGGTTTTATGGAGAAAAACAGAAAAATCAAGCAATAACAATTGAAAGACTGATAAAAGGCCCAAAATGAATAAAATAAATATTGCAGCAGCTAGTAGGAACATATAATACTATATGTACTTCAACCTCTCATAGTAATACAACACAATATTGTTGTATTGTTGTTGTTGTGCCTGCTGGATCTGTACGGAGTGAGACAGAGATGTCTGTGTGACCTCGACTGAGATCTTTAGAAATTGCTGGTTCATACTAGTTTTTTCAGTGAAGACCTGATGAACTTGAGCGTGTTGTTTTATTTTTTTAAGGCAACAGCTTCTGGGAAGTGAAGGACGGCCCCTCCAGTAATTTGCTGAAACCTCTGAGGTTTTCTTCAACCTCCCTCGGATATCTGAGGGTCTGGCTGGAGATTTATTGAAAAGCTTGGACCCAAATTGCTCCAAATACTTCCTCTGCCCATGCGGTTTTCAGCTGGACGCCAAAAAATGGAGGGAAAAACTTGTAACATGCCAATTATCCTGGCCTCAAAACCGCAAATGATTGTGCACAGCTGTTGACAAAAAGGAAACGTGGTTCCAAATATTTAATAGCTAATTGCCTAAACTTTGTCAAGATTGTCTGCTCAGTCTGTCTGTTTTCTATTTGTTCTGGATTTCTAGTTAATGTGGATTCCAAAGAAGAGGCAAAACAATATGGGGTGTTTTTTTTTGGGGGGGGGACTTTATTAAAGTAACCTTTCTCACCTGCTTTGCTTCAATATTTTCATATGTAATCCAGAGGAGATTCATCACAGATGATGCCTCTTCCATTTTAATCAGAAGAATGTTACTTTTGGTGCAGGAAACCTGTGTGTGTGTGTGTGCACACACCCATCATGAAAAAGCAATTTGCTGAGCAATTGGGCGTCTGTGCGTGTATTAGCATAGTTGAATTTATTGCAAGATGTGAAAAATTCCAGTTTGCATTTTCGGTTCCCTAATTTTGTTTTCAAAACCCAGCATTTAAAATGCAATCAATGCCGCAAATTGAAATGCAGTTCCTGAAACCTTTGCCATGCGGGTAACAGTGTGGGTTGAGGTGCAACATATCAGGGCAGTGGGGTGGGACGAGAATTAATGACAACTTCCCCATTTAGAAATCTTCAGTGGGAAAAAGAGTTTTGTAGTGAAATGTATTGATTTAAGTTATGCCCTTAATATATGAGTCGGAGAAGACAGCACAGGATTGCTTTTGAAATAATTGATTGCATATGATACTGGCTTTTATTATATTGTATACAGTTTTACTTCTGCCAACCTAGCAGTTCGAAAGCACGTAAAAATGCAAGTAGAAAAATAGGGACCACTACAGTGGGAAGGTAACAGCGTTCTGTGCGCCTTTGGCGTCTAGTCATGCCGGCCACATGACCACGGAGACGTCCTTGGACAAGCGCTGGCTCTTCGGCTTTGAAACGGAGATGAGCACCGGCCCCTAGAGTTGGAAACGACTAGCACGCATGTATGGGGGAACCTTTACCTTTCCCCCTATACAGTTTTATCAATGTTTGAGAAAATCTCTGGAAAAATAACATCAGAATGTACTATTATGAAGAAAAGGGAGCTTCCCAATTTCTGATTAAGCTTCTTATTTTTAGAATCTGCCTTTAGTGTGATATAAATACATATCGTACATACATACATCACTTTATTCCCTTGGGTGCAGTGTAGACTAGCTTCCTTGTGGTACACCCCGGGCAACGGGACTTTGTCATGACTAAATTGGCTACACATTCTGGCTGCTGGACCTCACAAGGATCTCCCAGAAGAAGAAGCAGCAGCAAGAGTACCGAAATAATAATAATAAAAATAATGATTAATGCTGTATTCTGTTATGCCATATGAAATAAACAAACAAACTTATTCCCTTTTACCTAAGGCAATTTTACACAAAGTGTAACCCACTCTGGGTTCCCCAGGCCTGTTGGAAAAACCAACCCATCTAATTGCTGAAGAGGTGATACTCCACTACTATGGAGAATGTTGTTTACTGGGTTTCTTGAAAGTAGGAGGCGAGACGAGAGGGTTCAAACAGGAACATTGCTTTATTGTAGTAACAGGAACAGAACTGGAAACCAAGGCTTCTACACAGCTGTTTATACTGCTGGCCACTAGGTGGTGGCCAATAGGTTTGAAGGAAGCTATTGCCGCCCTAGAGCCAACCAATGATCATTCAGGAAACTGCATGTCTGGGAAGCCAGCGACCATTACACAGACTCCTTGATTAAGCAATCTCAAGCAGCATTCAAAGACATGTGGAAACAGTTCAAGTAAATAGGCCCAATACATTACAGAGAAGGCCCTTCTTCTGGGTCCCACCAGATGTACTTCCTGAGGGGACAGGACCCAATACATTCCTTACCTCCCTGCTCTAGTGGGTTGGGTGGATGTGACCAGCAAGAGACAGTTCCTCAGATAACTTGGTCCCAAGGCAAATTTTGTAATCTTAAAATTTCTACATCCATTTTTCATCTTTAGTAAGTAAATTTAGCATTTTTGTTTTATCAAGATAAATAAATTCATTGACTCACCTAGGGTTGTTGTTTTTTTACTTTTTATATAGAACGGGCAATTGTTCAATCTGTTTTCCTTGTCAAATGGGATGTCAGCCCTACAAGGTAGATCAGACTAGGATTCTAAAGGCATAGAGGTTAGGGCTACTTTAATGGTAACAGCCACAGGAACATAATCTTGCGAGTCTGACTGTGATTCCTCCTCCCTCACTTTATCTTTGCAAGAATTCAGGAGGGGCTTGTCTGAGATGTTTTCTCAAGTTACTTTCTTGATCCAGGATTAGGGCCCTTTCATCATTATTCCACAGTTCAAGCCTATTCACTTTATCATATATTTTCTATAATTCAACTTGGTGGTGACTCTTCCTTCTGTCCTTCAAGGACATTCCTTAAGCTTTCTACACTCAAGAACTTTCATCTTTGATACACTAATTTTCAGATCCGTTCTCCTTATTGAATCATTGGAACTATCTCACAATTGCTGCAAATTGTACAGGTTTTCAGCCCCACAAAAAAGGTAATACCTTTATTCAAAGGTAGTAGAGTCATATCCCCAACCAATATCTAATGCCATACAATGGTGTTTCTCAATCAGTCATTTTAAGATGTGTAGACTTCAGCTCCCAGAATCCCTCAGAAAGCTATACTGGTGGGAGAATTCTGGGAACTAAAGTCCATGCATCTTAAAGTAGAGAGGTTGAGAAACACTGCCATACAACTACATATTCCTTATACATTCATTAGGTTATACGGTCATTAGGCTATCACATCACACCCTTGACTCTTTCTCTGCTCAGAGTTGAATATTCACTGTGCATTTCATTTTTTTCTCACATACATTTCATTTCATTATACACTGTTCTTGGAGCATTCACCAATGAGCTACTAATTCTAAATTCATGTACATTATTCCACAGTTCAAGCCTATTCACTTTATCATATATTTTCTATAATTCAACAGTGTTGGTGAATTTTCAACCCTGAGCAGAGAAAAAGTCAAGGATGTGACGTGATAGCCCAATGATTGTTTAATGCTTTTACAGTTGAATGTATAAGGAAAACAAACCATCCCTTTTCTAAGCAGATATTCACCCAATGATCACTATTTTCATTCACTGTTGGGTCTTAGAGTGGCCTAAACATTTTTATGTACTCTCTTATTCTGTTTTCACTCATCCACTCATGTCACCTAAAAGAATATTTTCTGATCTCCCTGAAATTATATTCATTCAGAATATTGCACATTTTCTTTTAAAATTCATTTTTGGTATTTCTGTTATTACTATTCGCTGAAGCAGAAAATGCACCTGTCACCAACCTCTAGATTTGTGCTTTGATATGTACCTACAAATGTAGACAACATCAATTTATACCTTTTGATATACATCTTAGCCCTTTCATTCATACAGTTC
Organism: Vipera ursinii; assembly: GCF_947247035.1. NCBI lineage: Eukaryota > Metazoa > Chordata > Lepidosauria > Squamata > Viperidae > Vipera > Vipera ursinii. The sequence continues at coordinate 284,316,957 of NC_139512.1, read as the reverse complement.
CAATTCCCTATATATGTATTCATTATATTCCATGTAATCAAACCATCCTCTTTCAGATTTATAGCATCCTTTCTCTTTCAGTTCTAGGCGTACAGACACCCAGAATATTTATGTTTCAATCATATGTTAGTTCATGTCCTTTAACTTTTACTCCTGTTACATTTCAACATGCAATTGTCCATAAAGGCACGGTTGTCACAGGATTGATATTGACCCCTGATATGCATTGTGTCTTTGGACAGTCAAGGCCTTTACTAGGTTTACATCAATGGAACTGTATTATTATTACATGTCAAGTTACGGATCAGCAAGAAAAGCCTTTTAAAGTCACTAACCTTTTATTTTACTTACTGTAATACTTCCATGTCTTGGTGGAAATACTGTTAAGAATATATGATCTCATCTGGCTTGGGTCTATTCTCCATTAATTTTATTCCACAGGTTACTGCTAGTAGGTGAGCCCTTTTTTAAAACCTCCTAGCAAATTGTTTTCATATATAAATATGTTGTTTTTCTCTTTTGAAGACAAATGCAGGGCTTTTTTTCTCATAGAACATTCAGAATGGCATTCCGGCACCTTTTTTTTTGGAAAAAAAAGCTCCCTCTATTGGCTTTCGAAAGCCTATTGCAGGGATAGGCAATCTTGGCTCTTTTTTATGACTCATGGACTTCATTCAACTCCCAGAAATCCTGAGCCAGCCACTCTGAGGGGAAAGAGAGAGGTTTCTAAGCTGAGCCATGCTGGCTCATGAATTCTCAGAGTTGAAGTCCTTGAGTTATAAAAGAGCCAAGGTTGCCTACCCTGCACTAGAGGAGGACATTAAAATTATTTACAGTGTTACTTCTTTAGGAACTAAACTTTTAGAATCTAAAACAGCTAATTCAAAAAAGCCAACAGGAAAAAACCTCACATTTTTCATCTCCTTTTGTCTTTTGGAAGGTAAAATTAGATAACAAAATAATCTATTTCCTATGTTAACATCTCTGCAATGAAATCAATAAAGGTAACAGGAAAGGAATGAGAAATATTTTTCTCAATGTAATATGTCTAATTTAGCTGATGCTAGAAAAAATAGTATCTTTTGTAAATACTCTTGAAAACTATTTTGAATCTATAACCATCTATTACAACTAAACCACTTTAAATTAAACAATTCTTAAGAATGAAATATTCTTAATTTGGACTTTACTTTTACTGTTTGGAATGTTGTGTGTTTTGAAAAATAGATTATTTAGAATCTAGTTATGTTGCACTTCAGTCTTTAAATAATTAACCTAGTATATACATAACAATATATGATGTTTTCCATGGTGAGCTTAACATCAATAACAATATTTATTAAAAAGGCTAAAATAATTTCTGGTGGTATTATCTGTACATTAAATTTTTGTTTAGTCACAAACTTTTACTTTTCATATTCTGGACAAGCAGTGGTCAAGTATCCTAGCAAAATATGTTACATATGTGCATAAGCGTAGTCAGTAGCATATGCCTTTTTACAAATATCAAACATGCAAAGAAACAAAAATAAGTCCAAAATATCTGTATTACATCCAGAAATGCCAACTTTGCAACCAATATTTCTCATCCATAACTATGGCACCCTAAGGATACCTGCATACATGCAAATGCTTCTCTGGGATCAGTAACGTAGCAGAGATTGCTTTTTCCTTCCAGTAACAGATTGCTGGGAAATACCAAACATGGCCTTGAGAATTCCAATGTTTGTTACAAATTTTGTGGTTGGAAAGAGGCCTAGAAATGCCAGCACAAATACATCACACTTGCTGAATGTGCACACGCAACTAATTACAATCTTCAATTATATGTGATATATCTAAAATGAGATGGGCTGTCTCAACTGCAACTTGCAAAACTGTTCCATTTTGCGGCAAAACAATCCAGGACAAGCTGATCAGCAGAGCTTAGAGAGGACTCATTAACACAATTTTTGGGAAGGAAAGAAATAGAAGGACACTTTAACATCTTCCAGTTGATGTTATGTTATGTAACATCTTCTGGGAGTTGAAGTCCATGAGTCATAAAAGAGCCAAGGTTGCCTACGCCTGGCCTATTGGCTTTCGAAAGCCAATAGGATTTGCTGCTGAGCGTGCCAAAAGACCTGGTCAGCAAATGTTGCACAGGCAAGTTGTCTGCAGCGAAGGCAGGAACTTTGCACCTTTCCCTGCTGCCCAACTACACCATCTCAACTAAGTAAGTAAGATATTATTTGCAAATAGGATGGCAATAAACAATTTAGGCTGCATTTACATCAGGGCTTTTCAACCTTTTCAGAAATTGTACCACTTTCAGGACATGACAATATTCAAGCACACCAGTGCTTAACAAGGTGTCAAAAATTTGATACTAAAAAAAAAGGGGGGGGTATTTTGGGTTTCATTGGTTAGAATCATTTATTGTGATAGAAATGGATAGTTTATAATATTATAGAAAAGCAAAAAGTTGAGGTTCAATGTTAACGCTTCCTTCTACTCCTGTAACAGAGGAAGTCAGAAGTCAGTGCCTTTTCTTTTTCCCTTCTCCCCCTCACTTTTCCCCTTTTCTCTCACCCTTCGCTTGCAAAAGCCCCCCCACTCACTCACACTTTGCTCACAAAAGCCTCCAGTCGCTCTCACTCACTCCTCCGTCTCTTTCAAAGGCACCTCGTTCAGTCTCTCTCCCACTCACTCCATCTCTTTCAAAGGCCTCTTGCTCGCTCGCTCACTCACTTACTGCCCTGTCGCTTCCAAACGCTGTTTACTGGTTCACACACTCACTTACTGCCCCGACGCTTCCAAACACCATTTGCTCATTCACTCACTCACTGCCCCATTGCTTCCAAACACCTCCAAATGCCACTTGCTCGCTCACTCACTTACTGCATTTGGAAGCAACAGGGCAGTAAGTGAATGAGGCCATCAGCTGTTTGGCACTGGAGACCACTGCCATGAGGAACACAGCTCTGGGTCGGGGTTCAGAGCAAATTATTTTCACCTTTCTATATTGTAAGAATACAGTTTTAAATCTGCTACAGCAGGTATCCCTAATGCTACAATCAACAGTGCAAATTTGTGAGCTGAATCCCAAATGGAGATTGGCCTTTTTTTGTAATTGCTGCCGCCAGTGACACAAGAATATCCAAGTATCAGTAAAAATGTCGACCAGGGATTCTTCACATTTTCTTACCGCATTCAAGCAAGACTGGGAATAGAAAGTCCTTTAGGTAGTATTTAAACTGTCACCTCTCTTGAGAAGCTTCTATAAGTATGACAAAGCTCTTTCTCATGTTTCTTTACTAGAGGCAGATTTTTTTTCTTCTTTAGCAAAAGAAAATAACAAGTTTTGTAGGTTAGATACTGATACAGAGCACACTATTCTGTGAATATGTTTATGGTATTCATTTAAAAACTTATTTTTAGCTACATCTGGTGTAATCCAATGCTCTATATGTGCATGTTTGTGTGTTGCGAATGTGTGTACATGCGCACTTGCACAAGGATAGTTTTAAGTTTATTTTTGTGGAAATGAACCAGTCTTTAAAGAGTCAATTGTTGTTGTTGTTAGCTGCGAAGTCGTGTCCGACCCATCGCGACCCTATGGACAATGTTCCTCCAGGCCTTCCTGTCCTCTACCATCTTCTGGAGTCCATTTAAGCTCACGCCTACTGCTTCAGTGACTCCATTCAGCCACCTCATTCTCTGTCGTCCCCTTCTTCTCTTGCCCTCAATCTTTCCCAGCATTAGGCTCTTCTCCAGTGAGTCCTTTCTTCTCATTAGGTGGCCAAAGTATTTGAGTTTTAGCTTCAGGATCTGGCCTTCTAAGGAGCAGTCAGGGTTGATCTCCTCTAGGACTGACCGGTTTGATTGCCTTGCAGTCCAAGGGACTCGCAGGAGTCTTCTCCAGCACCAGAGTTCAAAGGCCTCAATTCTTTTGCACTCAGCCTTTCTTATGGTCCAACTTTCACTGCCATACATTGCAACTGGGAAGACCATAGCCTTGACTATACGCACTTTTGTTGACAGGGTGATGTCTCTGCTTTTTAGTGTGCTGTCTAGATTTGCCATGGCTTTCCTCTCGAGGAGCAAGCGTCTTTTAATTTCTTGGCTACAGTCTCCATCTGCAGTGATCTTGGAGCCCAGGAAAATAAAATCTGTTGTACATATGGCAAATTTGGATATTTTTATTCAAACTACATAATTCTGCTAACTGTGTGTTACTTCACTTCTCCCTTTGAGTAAATGAAATACGCAGAAGTTGTGTTTATTTAGTCGCCCAGCTTTACTTTGTTTCTTAACCTATGAATATTTGAAATCTACAAATAGTATTTAAAACAAATTATGAAAAGCTATACAGCTTTTAGCTTTCAAATATAAAACATACTGTAAGGATCATTAGTCAGACTTTACAGGTTCATAATTTACATTTGAAGACATCCATTATCGGAATTTATTGGTTTTGGAGTTTGAGAGCTTGTTTGGGGCTTTTCGTTTTTTAAACTATGAGTTTTAAACTTCAAGCTTTACTTTTGCAGGTGGATAAACCCCAGCCTTTGCATGGCAGTAGCAGCAAGTCATCTTTGTCAAACATCCAAATAATTCAGTTCCTTGACATCCTTGGATAACGAAGGCTATTTTCTATCCCATTTCAGTGACAGAAAAATGTGAGATCATCATACATTTTTGGATGCAGCTAGACTGTCTACCTTGCTCTGCCCCCGCCTACTAGCTGTATTTGTAGTTCTCATTTAGCAACCATGATTGGGACTAGCAACTTGGTCACTAAGACATGCATCATGTGATTGTGGCTGCGCTTATGATTTTATTTCAGCTTTTCCTTTTCCTCATTTCCCCCATGCTTTGAAATGCTTATTCCAGCACTGCAATGATTAGCAAGAAGGTAATTAATGTGTGTACTTACATTCATTGGAGAGGAAGGGATTACAAGAGAGGAGACACAAAACACAAAATGCACATAAAAAGCAATGTCTTATTGCCAGCTGTTTGCCTAATGTGAAGCTCCCAGCCTTTTGATTTAGTGTAAAACTGATTAGGATCTTGTCAGTTACCAGTAATGGTGAACACATGATATCACATGGGAGAAGATATCACCAGGGTCGTAAAGTTATTTTTTTTCCCCAGCACTGTTGTAATTCAGTAAAGGTTTGCTGCTTGCTTGCTGCAGATACGATCTGTTCATATGGCTCTCTGGAATGATGCCCTGGTAAATTAAAACTTTTTGCTTTCTTCAGAGCATTGATTGGTTGTGCTGGGAATGGGTGGTGACTTCCAAGCCTTCTGAGCAACACTGAAGTTTACCCATTGATGGGAATTTTATAATTGCTGAAGAAATGTCACTGGATATAAAGATAAATTTGGGGAAAGATCTGCACCAGAAGGGGAAAAATTCATCCACGAATAATGAAACTCTATAAGATCAAGAAAAGAAGTAGGAAGAGGATAAGAAAGAGAAATCCACTTTCTCTGAGCTTTTCCTGTGTCACTAATTTCTTGCTTTGTTTTCTAGAAAAACACCACTGCAGTTCTACAATCACTGGAAAATCTGTGCTTCCCAGGAATCTGATGGGTTAGGGTACAATAAATTCAGGTACCAAATAATAGCAAAGTGATTGGAGCTACCACAAAATCCCATATCTAGTCTGCTAGATTCTTCTTTGTCATATTTTCTCATTCTTATGATGTAGGAGAAGGAGTGGCAGAACCTGGGGGCAGAGTTAAAAGAGAGATTAGCCTAGAAGTCCTACATAGCCACAAGTGAACTAAGTCCAAACTCCCTTGAATCCCGTTCATGCTTATCTAACCCTAAGCAGGGGTTGTTAATTGAGAAGATTCCTATGTATAGGCATGATTAGCAATTAATCTGTTTAATTGGAACTTCACTGTGTGGATCTGATCTTTCAATGCCTGACATTTTCCCAACCAACAGTGGAATTTGAGGGGGCTGTTTTGAGGATATCCTGTAGTTCCATTGCTGGTAGAACATGGTGCAAAGTTAACAGCATTTTTTACTGATCTCTAGAAGTGTGGATTTCTCATGAGTAGTGTTAAGGTTTTATTATGTAACATATGGAAGAGACCTAAATAAAAGTGTAGGTATCAAAACGATGAGATGTTTCTTTTCTTATGTTAAAAGTAAGACCGGTTAAATAAAATATGCATTGGGACTACTTGATTTCATTTCCTTTTTTCTTTTAGATGGCATCCCTGTAGTTTTGAGTGATAATTGCTGACATATGTTTGCTTAATAGAACCTCATTAGTGTAATATTAAATGGATAAGTATGGATGGAAACTAAAGGTGTTAATCGCACTTTAATTGTTACAGGGCTACAGCAGAGATCATATGGTAAGTTGTGTGATATTCATATTAATACCTAATTATGTTCTTTATGATCATTATACGGTAATTATAATAACTATCAAATGAAGTATATTATGATGGGGACGGTTGAGTTAAATTATCTTGTGTATATTGAAAGTTTCATTCCAGGTATTTTACTGTACAATTTAATCTTTTAAAAATGAGGTTAGAGCCATCACCATGGTTTGTGATAAAAGAGTTCCACATGCTCATTATGCACTGTGTGAAGGTGCTTTCTTTGTTGTTGTTGTCTTTACTTTCACCTTTGTTATAAGGGATAATCAAGAAAAAGAAACATTTTTTTTATTATTCTCTCTATTTAAAAGTCATATTTTCTTGCTACTTACAGTATATCTTTTTTTCCCATTGTGGTTTCGACAAAATCATTCCAGAACTCTAACAACATGAAAAATTATTTGGATGTTAGATTACTCTGAGCCTTTATTGTTCCACAGAGACTTTTTTTTAATCTTGGAGATTTCAAGACTGCAGAAAGATATTTGAGAATATGCTGTCTACTGTTGTAAAAAATTACCATCTGTGTCCTTGGCCTGATAAAGATACTGTAGAATCAGCTTTTTAAAAATAATAATAATAATAACAATACTGAATCATGCCACAGTATAATTTGAGCATAATATTTAGCTTAAGATATTTAACCTGCAGATACCATTTCATTGACATAAAAAAGAGGGCACTAAAAATATAATACCTTACAGGAATAGCTTATTGAATTGTACTTTTACTGTTATTAAAGCAGTCTCGTTTCTGCTTTTAAAAACTTTTTTCAACATATCTTTATGTTCGCATCGTGATGTCCAGAAAGTCATAGGGTTGACTGCTGTTGGGGTTCAAACTCAATATTAAACCATGTCCAATGTTATTCCAATGCAACAAACTGTCAACATCCAGGTCAAGAATCCAAATAAAACTCCAGTTTCATTCAGTCTCCAAAAATCTTTCTGTTTATTGAATACACTGCATGGTAATGTCGAAGCAAAACTAACTCTGAGGTTTCAACACCAATTCATAGTTTTAAATAATAACTTTCCCAGCCAAACCCCCAACATCTTACATAGTTCATATGAACAAGTTCACTTCGTTATGGGAACCGTCTGTTTCAAATCCACACCTGTTCTGGTGTCCTTGAAAAGGTTTCAGGCTCTCACGGTCTTCAGCAGAATCTAGCCCATTAGCAAGTAACACCTCCCCACCTTAATCTAAAGGCAAGTTGAAATGCAGAGGCACGTAGCTGCCAAAGTTTCATCCTTGACACAAACACATGAACATAACAGAACATGTTTTTTTTCATCCGTTCTTATTTTTCCTTTGCTTAGTCATTTCTATATTATATAGGACTGATCCTTAAGTATGCTAGCAAATAATGCCCTCTCGAAATAAAGGTTACCAGAGTTATTAGGCAGCTGAAGCAGAAATCCTCATTAGCACTTCCTGATATCATGGTTGTCTGTCCAACACAGCCACTTCATTTTACCTAATGGTGATTTTATAAGACAATATTATTCTAATATTTCTTATGTTTCTGTATCATGTCTCTGTCCTCTACTTCTAATGTACATTTTTAGGTTTAAACTGCAAAATCCTGCTCTGCTCTGTCCTAATCCCCACTACCACCAACACCTACTTTCCTTCTCTTAATATTTTTCAGTATAACTTGCATTAAATTTGGTTGCATTTCTTCACTGATTGAGTTCTTTCATTTTGGCTTTATTCATTGGATATTTTCTTCAAATCCCCAATGTCTTTGCCTAGGGATTTGTCCTTGCTGAAGTGCATCAGCTGAATATATTAATGAGTTTTAAATCTACTTTGAGTATGCTTTGTCCATTCTACAATAGCTCAGGATGATGTGACAAACTGTTTCGTAAAGGAATAATCTACAGCTCTTGGAAAACAAAATCCTCTATTATGTGTCCAATTATGAAACTAAATCCATAGAAATCACGGCTAAAATCTCTCCAATGTAATTCAATCATCATCACAACATTTAGCTGGAAATTTAAAGCATCTTATACAATCCAAGTGCTTTTATTCTTTCAACACCATCAAAGCATAATCTGTCTGTTCTATCTATCAGGTGGAATGAATGCCCTCCGTCCTTCAAAGGATTGTAAAACACTACTAAAAGCAACCAAATCTGAACAGTGTGTTTTTCATATATATTTTTATTTCAGGTTTTGTCTGTTGATCTATTATGAATATTCTAAGGACAAGTGTGAGAGTTAGTTTCGTCTGCAGAGAACAAAGCTAGGTGGATGACTTTAGACCAATCATTCTCTTTCAGTCCTAGGAAGGAGGCAATTAGAAAGCCACTTCTAAAATCTTGCCAAAAAGACTACAGGAATTGTCCAAGCAGTCACCAGGAGTCAGGACTAACTCGAAGGTCACCGGTCCCCCCCACCCCACCATGGGATGTGTATTTGTGTGGAGAAACAAGTGCATCTCTGAGGTAATTTATAAAATGAACATGTTGGGCTGAGCAACTTCTCATGAATAAAACAACTTCTATCTAGAACACAATAAAACCTCAGTATTGAATTAACATTCATAATTTACAGTACTAAAAGAGATATTCCAAAGAAGTAATATTTAACAATTATAACTGGAGAGAATACTCTATTCTTATCTCCTCCTTGGATTACTAGAGTTGAATTGAAAAATGGGGATTTTTTCTGGAACAATTCATATCCAGGGTTTTTTCCTCCATTCCCCCCCACCCCGGCCATCTTACAGTGTATCAGTTAAATAATTCCAACTTGTCTTGGCAAAAGAGTGATGGCAACTAAGTTGGGGCATATATAATGAGAAACAACAGACAATGGCAGTGATATGGATGTGGTTTTCAGCTGGGGAAGATGGGAAGCATCTTGAGCAGATTCGTGACCTTCACAGAGACTAAGGGCTGATTGGTTGCCTGGTCAGGGAAACATCAAGCTGATGTTTCAAACTGATGCTGCTTATAGTTGATATCAGAGGTACATAAAGAGTTAGTCTCATGAATGTACTTTGTTCTCCAAATATTCCTCCCTTTGAGAAACAAGAGATTGCTTTGGTTCTAATGAAGGAAATGCTGGCTAAACACCCTTTTTAGCAACCTTTTAGTGCCTTGAAGCATCACTTGGTTATATTTGGCAACTGTAGAAATCGAATGAATAAATAAATAAATCTTACCTTTGCTGGCATCTTTGTTGGCTATTGGTGCTTTGCTAAACTATGGACCTCTGAAATATTCAACTGTGTTCACCATTCTGTTAACCTGCACAAGAATAGGATGAAAAAAATTCTTATGAAATTTGAATCTTTTCCCCTCTGGGGATTGCTTAAATAAGAGAGAAGGAGAAGCTCTTCAGTGAAATTAGAAACATCAGCAAAGGATCAATAATTCACAAGTTGCCAATACCAAGACATTAAATCAATGAATGTTATTGTTATGTCAGTAGATAGTTGCAAACATGTAAATAGCAGGTTGCAAAGAAGGTTCTTTGAAGCGGGAGATTCTGGTGCAACTATTGGTTAATGTGTAAAGAAGCGGGAAAATAGTGACTGATGATTGGATACAGTTTAAACAGTTCTAGTATAAAAGCCTGAAACATTTGACAGTTGTCAGTTGACTTATGTGTATTGAATAAACTCTTTTCGTTGTGAACCACTCTGAGTCATTGTCTACCTGAACCAAAAAACTGGCGACGAAGGTGGGATAGACGGAGGACCAGAGAAGGTTCGGCAGAACAGCTGTGCGTAGGCGGCAAATTTGAAAAGAAGTCACAGTCAACCACAAGCGGCCGCGGCGGAATCAACAATCCTCCGAATGGCGCAAATCGGGTCCTTGAAAGAATTCGACCCAAACTTCCCAGAGGACTGGGAAGAATATGTTGGACAGGTTGAAGGGTTCCTGCTTGTTAACGGGATAACAGATGACCGAAAAAAGGCGGCAGCTTTACTGACCATATGCGGCACACCGGTGTATCGGATCGCTGTAGGACTTTGTCAACCACAGCCGGTCTCAAGCGTTCCATATGCCGATCTGTTAGCCAAATTAAAAGTGCATTTCATGCCAAGGAGATCAGAACTCTTTTGGCGTCGCATTTTCGAAAAAAGGAATCAGAGACCGGGCGAATCGATCCAAAGATTCGTTGCTGCAGTCAGAGAAGCCGCAGTACGATACAAATATGACAACTTGGAAATAAGAATCAGGGACCGAGTGGTACTAGGCTTGCGAGATGAGCAACTACAAAATAGAATTATCGCCAAGCCCACCGGCGACTTGCAAGAAGTACTGGACGAACTCTTGACTTATGAATCCACCGGGTATCGCGACCCCCCCCCGCAATAGCATGGCTGCGTCTGCCGAAATTAATCAAGAAGGCCTTGTGGACTGCGGGGAGGTGGACCAGCAATGGGAAGCTGACATCGCCGAAGTCACCAGACGGTTCGGAAAAATGGCGGCAAAACCATCCCGAAGCGACGGACCTGAACCGAACCGCCGATTCCAAACCACAACACCGCAACGACAAGCAACCGCAACCCAACGACAACAGAGAGACACTGCAACGAGACCGCGCGACAACGACAACCGATGCGACAGCTGCGGGGGCAATCATCCCCGTGCAACTTGCAGATTCCGTACCGCCAGATGCAGATTGTGTGGGAAGACCGGCCACATTCAAGCCATTTGCAGGGGTCGTGCACGCGACAATCGCTTACATGAAGTCGACGTTTGGCCCGAAGGTAAGGTAACCCCTTACTATAGTGGCAAAGAGACCCCTAGACCTAGGGTTAAATTCCCGAACCGCGGGGAGGTGGCGCGAGTCAATCATACTAGGAAGGGAAAAATTAACAATTTCCCGGGTGAAAAATTAAGAATTATAGTCCAATTGCAAGGGATTCCTTGCAAAATGGAAATAGATTCTGGGGCCTCAGTGTCCATAATATCCAATGAAACCCTTAAAAAAATTGAACAAAAAAGTGGCAGGAAAATTCCACTTAGTTCAACCAACATCCAATTGACTGACTTCCAAAAAACCCCAATAAAAATTAAAGGGAAAATTACCCTTAGTGTTAAATATAAGGGGTTTAAGGGAGCATTAGATTTAATAGTTACTGAAGGCCATAGAACTAGTTTAATAGGCCTTAACTGGTTCCCTGCCCTGGGAATTTGGATAGGGGGAATAAACACAGTTATTAAAAATAAGACCCTCGAATCAGTCTGCAATGAATTCGCAGACGTATTCGATGGGTCTTTAGGTAAATACAAAGGGCCCCCAATTAAATTTAATTTAGATCCGTCGGTTAAACCCATCACGCTTAAGGCCCGAAGGGTGCCTTTCGCCCTTAAGCAAAAAATCGAGGCCGAGCTCGATAAGCTTGTAGGCCAAGGCGTCCTAAAACCAGTCGAGGGTGGTTTGTGGGAAACGCCGATCGTCACACCCCTTAAACCTAATGGGGATGTGAGGATCTGCGCTGACTACAAAGCCACCCTGAACCTTGGAATGAAAAAACACGCTTACCTGGTCCCGACGGTGAAGCAGGTCCTCGCCACGATACAGGACGGCGCCATATTTGCCAAGTTAGACTTGGCGCAGGCGTATTTGCAATTAACTGTTTCTGAAGAGGCTGCTGAAGCTCAGACTATAGTTACCCACAAGGGGGCGTTCCGAGTCCACAGACTGCAATTTGGTATTGCAGCAGCTCCAGGCATCTTCCAAGAGGTGATGGAGAGGACCTTAAAGGGCATACCTGGTGTATGCCCTTATTTTGATGATGTTCTTATAGCTGGAAGAAATGAAGAAATATTAGCTGAGCGTCTGGAACAGGTATTGGAAAGGTTTAGGAGGGCTGGACTAAAATTAAAAAAGGAGAAATGCTGTATTGGGGTTAAATCCACTGAATTTTTAGGATTTAGGATAGACAAAAATGGAATTCATCCTACCCCTGATAAAATCAAGGCAATTAAATTGGCACCAGAACCAAAAAACAAGGCTGAATTACAAGCCTTCCTTGGATTAGTTAATTTTTACCACACATTCGTGCCACACAAAGCTGCTATAGCAGAACCTCTACATAGACTTTTAGATAAAAAAACCCCGTGGCAGTGGCTTGACAAACATAGAGTCAGTTTCCAAACATTAAAAAAATATTCTTTCTAGCCAATCAACAGTAACCCATTTTATTGAGAATAAACCAATTTATTTAGCATGCGATGCTTCACCTTATGGTGTGGGGGCTGTTATCAGCCACTTGGACAGTCATGGTATTCAGAGGCCAATCGCATATTATTCCAGGACGCTTACTAAAGCAGAGCGGAATTATGCACAGATCGATAGGGAAGCATTAGCAATCGTGGCAGGAGTAAAAAAGTTCCATGATTACCTTTATGGTAGGAACTTTACCATACTCACTGACCATAAACCATTATTGGGACTGTTTACCACTGATAAACAGACACCCCAAATAATGTCGCCCAGGATGCTGAGGTGGTCAATTTTCCTCTCAGCATATTCATTTTCCCTTCAACACAGACCTGGCAAGGAAATGGGACATGCAGACGCCCTTAGCAGGCTGCCATTAAACAACACTGAGGAAGACCCTGCTCCTGCGGGACAAATTATGTCTTTACAGGACATTCCTGAATGCCCCTTAACTGCTAAAGAGATAGCTGAGGCCACCAATAAAGACAATATCCTAAAAAGAATCATGGCCTGGGTCCTTAGTGGGTGGCCAAGTACTAACCCGGATGCCAAGTACGTTCCATATTTTAGAAGGAAGGATGAACTATCATCCCATTTGGGATGTATTCTCTGGGGCAACCGTGTTGTCATTCCTGAAATCCACAGATCTACAATTTTATTAGAGTTACATGAGGGCCACCCTGGAATAGTACGTATGAAGGCATTGGCTAGAAGTCACTTATGGTGGCCTGGAATTGACAAGGACATAGAAGAATGTGTTTCTGGATGTTATTTGTGCCAGCGTTCTAGTCCTGAGCTGCAACACACACATACTCATAAGTGGGAATTGGCCAGGAATCCTTGGTCTAGGATTCATATTGATTTTGCTGGACCCTTCCAAGGGTTAACCTTTCTAGTAGTGGTGGACAGTTTCTCTAGATGGCTAGAGGTAATACCTGTCAGTTCAATGACCTCGGGTAAAACAATACAAGTCTTAAGGGGCCTCTTTGCCACTCATGGGTTACCTGATGTAATTGTGTCAGATAATGGGCCCCAATTCACCTCTGTTGAATTCCAGGATTTCCTCAGGGCCAACTCGATTAGACACGCAACATCAGCACCCTTCCACCTGTCCACCAACGGCTTGGCTGAACGCAACGTGAGAACCACCAAAGATGCATTAAAGAGAATCATCCGTGGCGATTGGCACCAAAGACTGGCAGAATTCTTGCTGACCCAACATACGACCCCTTGCACAGCTACCGGAAAAAGCCCAGCAGAGATGAGGTGGGGAAAAAGGCTAACCACCAAACTGGACAGGTTACATCCTGACAGACTACCATCAAGTGCTGAACCGGACATTCCCAACAGATCATTCAAAATTGGAGATCTAGTCTGGGCCAGGAATTATCCACAGGGGGACAAATGGGTCCCAGGGGTGGTCACTGATATAATGGGGCCTTTGTCTTACACTATTGAGGGGGAAGGGAATAGGGTAAGCAAAAGACATATAGATCAGCTAAGAAAGAGAACTATTGGTAGCATGCCAGTTGAGGGGGATCAAAGTATACACGGGGGGGGAACATTGCATCACGGCTTAATTATAACAACCTGCCAGTTAGTGGGGAAGCAGAAATTCAAACCAGTGCGTCCACAGCTAACCAACAACACAGTCAAATTGACTGGGAGCTGCCCCCCTTGAGCAGGCCCGCATTAGCCGAACTTCAACAGCAAACACAACAACAGTCACAACTAGTTAGCAGAGAAGCATCTGAGCCAACAATTCTAGAGTCCAGATCCACCAGTGTAAGCCAGCCAAGCAGACAATCTGATAGCGATGACTTTGGTATTCAAAGCAGTAGATATCCATCAAGGGTCCACAGGCCACCCAAATACTTAAGAGACTATGTCAATAAATAACAACAACTGGGGGGTAAGGGGTGTTATGTCAGTAGATAGTTGCAAAAATGTAAATAGCAGGTTGCAAAGAAGGTTCTTTGAAGCGGGAGATTCTGGTGCAACTATTGGTTAATGTGTAAAGCGGGAAAATAGTGACTGATGATTGGATACAGTTTAAAAAGTTCTAGTATAAAAGCCTGAAACATTTGACAGTTGTCAGTTGACTTATGTGTATTGAATAAACTCTTTTCGTTGTGAACCACTCTGAGTCATTGTCTACCTGAACCAAACAGTTATCATTCTGTGTATGTTCTGTGACTGCAGAAATCTTGATTGTTACCTACTATAAAAAGAAAAATTGCAGGGAAAATGCATACAAGTGTTGTGTAGGTACTGAAACTGTAAAACAAAGGAAAGCTGAAATAAAGTCATAAGTACAATCATAGTTTCACTTAGTAGCCACTTCATTTAACAACCAAATTGCTAATTGTGATCACTAAATGAGAACTTCCTATATACCAAGCAATCCTCTGTATATAAAGGGCAAAGCACATGTATCTAACAATTACAGCTGTCCATCTCACAAGAAGTGACTCTGCATGTAATAATATACTGTATCTGTTGGAAAATGTCCCAAAGCAGAATTTAGAGGGACTGGAAGTGATCTATCAGGCTTCTATAGGAATTTGGGAGAAAGAATGCATTTTAATGAATATTCATACATAGTCCTATGCTTATTTATTCAGAAACAAGACTTACCGAATTTAATACAGTGAGGATATTTATATATAAATGTGCACAGGATATTTATATATAAATGTGCACAGTATACACATAGAGTGTATACCCTGTGCCATGGATGTACAGCCTTTTGGCTTGCCTGGGCCACACTCAGCAAAGAGGAATTTTCTTGGGCTACATATAAATTTATTTATTTATTTATTAACTGTTTATGCCACCCATCTCCCCCATAAGGGGACTCTGGGTGGCTTACATAGTATAGTTAATATACATAAACAACAACATGTGTATGCATGTGTGTATACAGTGTGTGTGTGTGTGTGTGTGTGTGCGCACACACACACACACACACACACACACATACTGTATTTTCCGGCGTATAAGACAACTGGGCGTATAAGACGACCCCCTACTTTTCCTGTTAAATTATAGGGTTTGGGCTAATAACTCAATATTTCACTTCCTGGCACACAATCTGCATATTAACAACTCGTTTAGCGTTAGTACCTTTTTTTTATAAGTGCCACGATGTTGCTAAAATAAAAGAGGTAAACTTCCGGTGCATAAAACAGAAATGAAAAGTCTTAAGCCTCTCCATTTCCAAATACCAAGGTTTCCCCCGAGTTTTGTGCAGTTTAACAAACGGCATTTGCGTATTAATGTTTCTCCACGGAGCACAAAATTCGCCCGAATTAAGGAAAGTGGGGAGCTAAAGAATCTGGGGCTATGGGGAATGCCTCTGGCATGACGGCCAACTCTGGGAAACACAAGGACTGTAGCGGCACCCTCAGTTCGCACAATCCGATCCAGAAAGCGCCCGGAGCCTCCTCTGTTACTTCTAACAGAACATCTCCACGTCCCGCCCACCTCGCCTTTTAAACCCCACCCCCTTTCCCCCTGTAACGTTTCCCTGCTCCGCCTGCTCTGTGATTGGCCCAGCTTTGCTCCTTCCCCGCCAAAGGGGGGCCTCGCCTTCTTTCCTCTGAGCTCTCTCGCTTGGTGTGCTGCTGCTCTCAGTTCTGCACTCTGTGACCGGGCAAGCAATTCTTCTGGTCGGCGCAGGTCAGGCAGTGCCTCGGCGGGAGCAAAGGTGCTCCCTTCCTACTGTCGAGTGGCATGCCTCTGGGGACCGCCTGCCCCTCCTCTCATTGGGGACGTGACAGCCAGCATTGGAAGCGCCAGCATGGCCAGTCCTAGAGAGAGCAACAGCGGCGGCTGCAGTAGCTGCCCCAGGAGCTGACGAGAGTTTGCCCTCCATCACCCATTCGCCATCAGCCGCTTAACCACGGGTTGCCATTGCCTACCTCCATTCACCTAGCGATCCCACCATCCAGCAGAAAAGAGAAAAGATCAGAGAGGTGAATAGTATTTTCCGGCGTATAAGACGACTGGGCGTATAAGACAACCCCCAACTTTTGAGAAGATTTTTATGGGTTAAAAAGTCATCTTATATGCCAGAAAATACGGTATATACACACAAACAAACATACACACACACACACACACACACACATATATGTAAAAAAATTTTGGGATTGCTAACAAAGAATTAAAGGGAGACAGATATGATCATTTCAAACTTATTTGTTCTCATCAGTCAGCCATACCCTTCTGAGATTCAAACCTGGGCCGATTGCACATTAGGCAATTGTTCTAACCTTTAGGCCACTGGCTTTTTCTCGCTTTGTTAGCTGAGAAGCAAGGGAGATATGTGTTAAGTGTTTGTTAAGTATTTAGAATACTTTGCTAGGCCCCAAACATGGGACAAATCTTATTTCCTGTTTCAGCCTAACCCAAGGCCATCAACAGGCAGTAGTCACAACAGTGACAGCTCATATTTGTGTAAATTTTCTAAATACTTAACAAACACTGTAACACATATCTCCCTTGCTTCTCAGCTAACAAAGAGAGAAAGAGCCAGTGGCCTAGAGGTTAAAAAACTGCCTAATGTGCAATCAGCCCAGGTTTGAATCTCAGAAGGGTGTGGCTGACTGATGAGAACAAATAAGTTTGAAATAGCTATATCAGTCTCCCTTTAATTCTTTGTTAGCAGTCCCAAAAAATTACGCATATATATATATACACACACATACACCCTTGTATATTTGATCCGACACAGTCACAGTTAATGCCCAGTGGAATTTATTTCCATGGGAATCTATGTTAGAATACTGTGCTGTCTAATGTTGATGTTTTTATCTATTCATAAGAAATGCATTTGCATTCCAAGACTGTCAGAAGGATCTTTTTACATATGTATAAGCCATGTAATCCCCAACTTCTTAGTATACTTTTTTTGACAAGCTGTCTCTTGAGCTACCAAAATGAGTTTTGCATTCATCTTTTGTGTTATATCCACTTAGGGGTTTTTTAATTGTGTGATACCGTCTTTTCACTTAAGAAACCTGTCTCAGTGTCTGTGATTCCACCTTTGATGTCATACTACATACTTCCTAGAACAAAGAGTCTGTTTTCAGAAATATATAGCTTCAGGCACATTTTTCTGTCAGGTCAAGGTAAGGCACCTTACATTTCCGCTTCCTGAAAATCCTTCCGTAAACCTTAGACAAATTCATATCAAACCCAGATGCAAGCTTTTTGTTTCCCCTTAGAAGGAAAAGTTCTGTGCTACTATCCATCACTAAAACCACAATGATAATCCAATAGCATTTCCATTCTAATCCAAGATGGAATATTTTAATAGTCTTGTATTAAAAATTTTCTCATATAGAAGCAATGCTTTTAATCCTAACAGGCAAAAGTTACTAAACATCCAAATTTCATATGAACAAAAGGACAACATGACTGCATTAGTATGATAATCCAGAATGACTCCAGTTTCAAACTGAGCCAGCATTTGGCATGCAGGCTTTTATCTCCACCTGACCAGGAAGGAAGGAAGGAAAAGCCTAGTTTCACGAAGCTGCCATAATGGATAGATAGCACTGTGGTTTTCCTGCTGTCAGAATTATTTTTCTTAGTGATCTGTGTCCTAACAACAGATACTGAGCAGGAGGAAAAGCAAGTTCTGTCTGTTGTGTAGTGAGTTCTTCGCACAGGAAAGAAGATGAGGCAAGTGAGTTCAACAAAGCTCATGGCTTATTGCTTGCAGGATCTGAACTGAGAATTGGGCTGCAGCTTGCAGCAATTTATAGCTTGGCCCCTAGGCGGCAGCCAATAGATTTAAAGTAACCCATTGCTGCCTAGGGGCAGCCAATAGCAGCACTGGAGACCTGGAGTCTGGGTTGCTGGAGAGCCATTAGCTGCTCCAGCTAACCACGTGGTGTTACACTTGAGCCCAATACCTAACACTGTCTTTCTTGTCACCTGACATGTTAAGCATGTTTTGAGGTTTAAGGTTCAGAAATATCAAGAAGTAGTTGGATTGGTGCATATTATCATGGCCTTTTTCTGATTATTCCACTCCAGCATTGCCAATTGATAAATATTTTTATAGCTTAATACAAGTATTTATTCCACCAGCTTGACAACCTGCTTCTTCAAAATATTGTAATTCTGGCATTGTATTTACTGCATTAATGTCTACATTTTAAAGCAAGCTTTACTTAAAAGCTCAGGATTTCTATCATTATGGCTTAATATTTTCTTTTAAACTACTGGGAGACTGTGATATGCCCAAACACATTCAGTATATACAGTAATAATTAGCAGAATATGGCTCTCTAGCCCCCCATATACACACACCCAACCCCCTAAATATGATTGTTTTTTACATTGGGTTGGCAGAAGGGAATATTGTGTCAATTCCTAGAGGAAAAAAGTGGAATATTAATCTAACACATAAATAAATCCTACGCTGTTAACATTAATACAAGAACAATGAAGCAATGAAGACACTTGTAGCATCATAAAGACAAATACACTTCTCTAAACTGACTGTAGGTAGTCCTATTTTCTTAATTCTGGTAAGTGGTGCCAGAAGTTCCATTGCTAAGCAATGTGGCTGTAAATCACAACATCAGATGACTGCGTTGGATTAGCAACAGCAGTTCTGACCACTTCTGGTTTCCACATTAAGTAAATCTCAAGGTATCGTTAAACATGATGTCACATGATTGCCATCTGCTGCCTCCTGTCAGTTTCCCCACTGATGTTACTTGTCAGAAGCCAGCAGTGTATGTCCTAAATGGCAATCAGGTGATCGCCCTAGGTTGTGAACCACATGTCCACAGGGGCACTGCAACCATCATAATACAAGGACCTGTCATAAGTACCACTCATTCAGTGTCATTGTTCATTCAAACACTTGGTGAATGTTTCTTGCAGATGTGGATTTGCGAATGCTATAATTCCCATCCAGTGTGGTGACCTCATTCAATGCATGAAATGTTATCCCTAATTGCCAGATTTATATCTAATTTATGGAGTCCTTGGTATTCTCTGAGTTTCGTTGTTTTCTTGCGGACATTTCTTTACCTAGCATCTTTAGTACTAGCTAGCTAGCCCAGAGTTGCTGACATTAACCGCACTAGCCACCTGAATAATGATATGTGTCCACATTCCACATGTGTACAGGCCAGATAGATGAAAAGGGCAGCAACTTGTCATGGTTATTCATGCTTATAAACATCTACTTGCAGTAAGTACCATTATGTGCGTCATATCAGCTTCATCAAATAATTTACGAGTCCTTTGCCAAGTTGTGTCGTGACTTGTGAAGCCGTACTAACATCACTGTGGCTTCCATCAATTGCCTATTTTGTGCTCCAGTGACCTTTCTTTGGACTAGATCCAAAATACCCTTTGAAGTGTCCTTGAAGACAATTTAATTTTTTCCTTTGCCAAGAAAGGAAAATAAATTGAATGACCCCACATTTTATACACATTTCTTCCATTCACATCTCCTAAACCTGTAAGAGAATGACGCATTTTCATCTGACATTTGTACTGTTTAGTAACGAAATGTTAGAGACACAAACATGTTTATATAAACCAGAAATTATATAGAAAAACTATTTGAAAAACATATACACACTATAAAGCATGTATACATGATGATATGCTAGGAGCATGCATAGGAAACACATTTGAATATAGAAACACACACAGAGAGACAGACATATATGCTGATGATACCCAGCTTTTTATTTCGACCCCAAACCACCCCAGCGATGCCCTCGACGTGATGTCTCGTTGCCTGGAGGCGGTCCGGGTCTGGATGGGGAGGAACAGGCTTCGACTCAACCCTGACAAGACTGAGTGGCTGTTCGTGCCGGCATCCCGGGAAATTCCGATTATTCCATCATTGGCCATGGGGGGTGAGCTATTACCCCCCGTAGATAGGGCCCGCAACTTGGGGGTCCTTCTAGACTCACAGCTCTCTTTGGAAGAGCATATTGGAGCTGTGACTAGGGGGGCCTTTGCCCAGGTTCGCCTGGTGCGCCAGTTGCGGCCCTATCTAGATCAGGATGCCTTGCGCACAGTCACTCATGCGCTCGTGACCTCTCATCTAGACTACTGTAATGCTCTCTACATGGGGCTGCCCTTGAGGTCCACCCGGAGACTCCAACTGGTGCAGAATGCAGCCGCGCGAGTTGTCTTGGGAGTTTCCCGATACTCCCATGTTACACCTTTGCTCCACGAGCTGCATTGGCTACCGGTTGCTCTCCGGGTGAGTTTCAAGGTGTTAGTTATGACTTACAAAGCCCTTCATGGCATGGGTCCAGATTACCTACGGCAACACCTGCGGCCGGCGTCAACTTCCCTCCGTCCAGTGCGCTCCCACAGAGAGGGCCTCCTCAGGGTGCCGCCAATCAAAGAATGCCGATTGGTGACCCCCAGGGGGAGAGCGTTCTCTGTGGGTGCGCCAGACCTTTGGAACCGCTTAACGGTTGAGCTCCGGATGGCCCCCGACCTTCGCTCCTTCCGGCGCGATCTCAAAACATTCTTTTTCGAACAAGTTGGCCTGGTCTGACAGGATGGGGTTGGGTTTTTTAAAACTAGTTTTAACTTTAATATGTATTGATTTTATGGGCATGATGTTTAATGGCTTTTTAATTTTTGTATTCGATTTTATTGTGTATTGCCCTGTTCACCGCCCTGAGTCCTTCGGGAGAAGGGCGGTATAGAAATCAAATTATTAAATTAAATTAAATTATTATATTCTGACTTATTCTGCAAAACTCATAAACTGATATGGAAACAAGCACATTTTGTGTTCTCTCTCACCCACAGAGAGGTTCAATATCCTGTCCATGGAACTTGTTCCTTCAGTATATTTAGACATTTTCTCTCCCCAGTTCTGCCACCAGTAAAACACACAGCAGGATCACAGCTGCTGGAAAAAGTTCCCAGCTACTATGCTCCTGACATGCAGTCATGTCACCTTTTCAAAGGTGTAGAACTGATAGAAATTTTTAAATGCAACAGAGGATGCTATAAAAGGGGTTGAGAAGATTTATTTGGAGATTTCAGTTTCTTTGCTGATATTTCTTTTTCACTAAAAACCTGCCTTCACCTAGCTTTCCATTAAAGCAACCTGCTAGATGTTCTGGTTGCTGTAAATTAATCACACATATGCACACAAATACATGTAGCAAAAACATGGAATCTCTCTTCTATTGGTCAGTTAAAGGGAGAGGTGATGAGCTCAGAGTGCATGGGTTTGAGGCTAGTCTTCTTCATAAATAGTTCATATGCTTTTACTTGACATAAAAGAAGATGGGGTTAATATAAAAGCAACAACAAAAGCCCAACAAGGAAATTCAGAATTTGCTAATCTGTGTGTCACTTTTTGGTATGCCTTGTATTAATAAATACAGCTGTCTTTTTGAAAGAAGCCTCCAAATTAGCTTGATGTGAGCAGTGACATTAGGTTCTTGCTTCTTTGCTTTTGCAAAATAAACAATAATAAAGGGAAGTTCATAAATAAATGTATGTCTGCATCATGCTGCAGCTATGTAAATTGGGCTTGGCTATATACTTTCAAACTCTTTTGCAAAAGTCAGATGTGAAGATTTTCTGGGAAACCTACAGGACTCGACATGTTTCCTAACATATTGATTCCAGATCCATCACTCTGAAATTGTACTGTGTGTTCTGATTTATCTGTACTCTACAGATCCAGCATAGAGATGTACTTTTTAGAAAAAAGATTGGGCCTCAAAAAGATACTTTTTTAGACATTTAATGGTGAATTTGATGAGTCTGTATAGTATGGTAGCTAATTCAACCATGAATGATGAGGCGGGTTATGGAATTCTTTATTTTTGAGCTGCCATATAAATTACATATTTAACATTTATGTGCTGTTTATAGAATCAAAATAAGAAAACCGTAAATAGGACAAGGACAGAGTTGGCAGTCAAAATATTGGTTCACTGAATGAACTTTCTACTTCTTCTGCTTCTAGTTTGTGGTCACTTCTTTAGGATCTTAGATCATCAAGGTTCTTTAGAAGCTGAATCCAAAATGCAAAACACATACACTGAGTCAGCAAATAATGGATCAGTAATTGTTCACAGCAATATATTTCAGACTTGGCAATTTTAAGATGTGTAGTCTTCATGCTGGCTAGGAAATTCTGGAGGTTGAAAGTCCACACATCTTAAAGCTGCCAAGTTTGAAAAACACTGGTTTTACAGGATTGCTTTAAGGTTAATCTAATAAAGTACGTAAAGAATTCAGGGAAAACACTATAAAATGAATAAGAGGTACAATATTCTGTACATAATCTCATGTTAGTCTTCTACACACTGATACCTCCCCAACACACTTAGAATGTAATGTGCGATAATATGTATAAATTTAAAATGTATAGTTTTACACAAAAGCTTAGATAGGCGTGGTAAAATTATGCATTGCAATGAATCTTAAGCAAAATCCAAAACCAGCAAGTGAGATATGGGAGTTTGCAGCTACAGCTTTTTCCTTTTGTTTCTAGTTATTATCCTCACCCAGCCTCACTCTTGGAGGTAAACTTTTTTTTAAAAAAAACCAAAAACAAAAAACATTTGCCTCCCCAACACAAATGTCTATCTGGAGTTGGTTTTAATAAATGAAGACAACTTCAAAAATCATTCAGCCAAATGATCTCTCTTTCTAGTTCAGCTTCATTTAAAGTAGAAAGCCACACATTTAAATTACTTATGTGTGTTCATAAGAGAGAGACCAGCCTGCAAGATTAAGAAAACCCAGGAAAATTCTTAAGTTTCTCCCATGAGAAAAAGGCCCACCCTGCAAGTTTATTTATTTATTTATTTATTTATTTAATTTGTATACCGCCCTTCTCCCGAAGGACTTAGGGCGGTGAACAGGGCAATAAATATTAAAAAACAAGATACAAAAAGTATTACAAGTATTACAGTGGAATATCTTGTTATTTGTGGGAGCTACTGCCAGGACACAAGACATTACCAAGTCTTCCACCATGCTTAGGCTGTTGGTTGCCATGTGAGGCTGAAACATCCAGGTACTAATTTGGAGAAAGAGGTCTTTAACCTTTGAAGAGCAAAACCTAAGTCTCTGTACAGCTGAGATGAATCCATCAACATTATTCTTTGTCCAAGCAGATGTAAAATTGTAGTGAAAGTGAGTAAAGCCATTCCAGATACTTCAAGGGGACCTTCTGCTCTTAGGAAAACAGATTTAGCAAGGTTTGCACTGAATGGGGAAAAGGGAACAACCCTTAGCCTCTTTAATCTTATCTCCTTTCTTCTTTTGTGCCTTTGAAAATTTTTGATCTTTGCAAGTAACCTCTGGCCTTCGTTATTTCCTTTATCATGACTTTTGATAAGACTTTTGAATCAGAGGATGGATGGTGTTTTGGTTTTGGTTTGTTATTTTTTTTTTGAAAGAAAGACAAGTGCATCCTGGCAAAATCATCTGGAAATGAATGATAATTATGCTTTGCCAGGTTTTTCCTGTAGATGTAAGGAGATAATGAAGGCCTCTGAGAGAAAATTAGCTTTTTCATTCCCCTCAACCTGCGAATTACAGCCTAATGGGCCTCCAGTCTAGCAATTAAGGTAGTTGGAGCACAAACTAAAAAATAATCAAGACGACAGGATAAGCAACTTTGGCATCTTCAACATACAAGTTTATTATAGGATTACCTAAGGAGATCTGACAAGTATGGCACCTGTCAGAAAATAAATATGGGTGCATTCATGTGTATCTAAGGCTGTATAACAATATCTTTTTTATGTACATGAGATGTTGGCTCTTTTGATTCAGTTTTGAATCCCTTTTCCCTATGAAAGCAATATTACCTGCAGTTAAACAGGTAAAATCCAGACACAAGCAATTTTCAAAATAACTCCCCCTGGCATTGACATGCATCCCTTTGTAATCTATTCCTGTTGTAATTTTCCTCAAGGAACAGCTTTTGGTAGTTTTCTATAGTAGTGTTTCTCAGCCTAAGTAACTTTCAGGTAGGTGGACTTTAATTCTGCTTAAAGAATTTCTAGGAATTGAAGTCCGCTTTTCTTAAAGTTACTGAGGTTAAGAAACACTTAACCCGACTACTGCTGTCAACACTTTAGAGTGCTGTCTTTTATAACAAGTGTGGGTAATAGTGCAAACTTTTTCAATACTATAAAGTCGCACGCCTGTGATCTCTCTTCCTGATCAGAAGAGGTGCTTGAGTGGCAGATCTCAAAAAGATTTGGCCTCCTTGGCCTGGTTAGGCTGGGAGACATGGATTGCAGCACTTCTTGAGGACATGCTGAGCCATCTTCCTTCAGTACAGGCCAATACTTCCAGACGGCAGCAAAAGTCTGCAAAGGCAACCTGCAACATTGCATAGACAATTCTAGAACACAGAACATAGAATAATAGGGTTGGAAGGGACCTTGGAGGTCTTCTAGTCCAACCCCCTGTTCAAGCAGGAGACCCTACCAGGGGTAGGCAACCTCGGCTCTTTTATGACTCATGGACTTCAACTCCCAGAATTCCTGAATCAGCATAGCTTGCCTACCCCTCCCCTATACCATTTCAGACAAGTGGTTGTCCAGTCTCTTTTTGAAAGCCTCCAGTGACAAAACACCCACAATTTCTGAAGGCAAGCTATTCCATTAGTTGATTGCTCTAACCGTTGGGAATTTTCTCCTTAGTTCTAGGTTGCTTTTCTCCTTGGTTACTTCCATCCATTGTTTCTTGTCTTGCCTTCTGGTACTTTGGAAAATAGTTTGACCCACTCATCTCTTGTCTAGATTGTTTATGAGAATGTTGAAGAGTATTAGGGCCAAAATGAAACCTTGGGTACCCCACTGCTTACTTCCCTCCATGTATCTGGAATGGCTTTACTCACTTTCACTAGAATTTTACATCAAATAATAATAATAATAATATTGGAACACTGCTATTATGTCTCTTCTAATCCTTGTTTTCATTAGACTAGATATACCCAATTCCTGTAACTATTCTTTATATGTTTTAGCCTCCAGCCCTCTAATCATTTTTGTTCTCTTCTCTGTACTTTTTCTAGAGTCTCAACATCTATTTTGTATTGTGGTGACTAAAACTAATAAGTGTGATCTTTCTAAGGCTTTGTAAACCGGTACTAAAACTTCACATGATCTTAATTCAATCCATCTGTTAATGCAGTTTAGGATTAATGCAGCCTAGGATTGCATTAGCTTTTTTGGTTGCTGCCACACACTGTTGGCTCATATTAAAATGATTTTCCATTAGGATTCCAAGATCTTGCTTGCAGTTACTGGTTTTAAGCCAAGTTTCACCTAATCTGTACCTATAAATTTGTTTTTTTCTTTTTGGTTTAAGTGTAAAACCTTACTTTTATCTATGCTGAATTTCATTTTGTTAGATAGGGCCCAATATTCAAATCTGTCAAGATCTTTTTGGATCTTGAGTTTGTCTTCTGGGATGTTGGCTATTCCTGCCAACTTAGTGTCATCTGTAAATTTGATGAGTTACCCTTCTATTCTCTTGTCTAGATTGTTTATGAGGATATTGAAGAGTATTAGGGCCAAAATGAAACCTTGGGTACCCCACTGCTTACTTCCCTCCATGTAGATATATTTCCTTTGAGGACTTTGAGTACGATTTGTCAGCCAGTTACAAACCCCTCTGGTGGTGATGCTGTTTTTCTAACTTGCAAGAAGTAGGTTGTGATCTACTTTATCAAATGCTTTACTGAAATTTAAGTCCACAGCATTTTGCTGATCCACTAATTTATCACTTTATTGAACAATGAAACAATTTGTTTGGCATGATCTGTTTTTGATGAAACCATGTTGGCTTCTTGTTATAATTTTGTTTACTTCTAGGTGTTCACAGTTTTGTTGCTTATTTTTCCAAAATTTTCCTAGTTATTGATATAAGGATGATTTCCTGGATCTGTTTTTTTTCTTTTCCTTTTTTGAAGAAGGGAACTATATCAGTTCTTTTCCAGTCTTCGGGTAGTTCTGCTGGAGTATGTAGCACTTTGCTTTCTCTTCTTCAAGAGCCTTAAGGTTATATGAATATGTTGAGACTCATACCTTTTTCAAATATTCCAGTACCTGGCTGGAAAGAAGTCAGCAGATATAACCAAGAGACTAAGTCAAAGGATAAAGGCCTCTCTTTGAATTTTCTGTGGTTTTGGTAGACAGTTGGATAAAACCTGTATTTGTATGCTAATGCATACAGAACAATCTGCTGTCAGTATCCTCTACTTCTAACAATCTCTTTGCCCCAGTACAGCACAGCTGGGGAAGAAGGCTGTTGTGGGAGACTGGATGATCCATGCAACCTCCCGTTGGCCATCAGGTGACTGAGTTAGCTGCAGCCTGATTCCTTAGTATCCATCTGAACAGAATGCCTCTTCTTTAGCCAAAGATCCCAGAAGGCAGGAAAATGGTATGATGATATCACTAGAGAATGCAGGTCTAAGTGTTGGGTTCTACTTTTTGACATTTTAGCAGGCATCTGGGATTTTAAAAAAAATATTAAGAGTTCAATTAAACCAGATAGGATGCAAATACATTTCCTTTTGTTTCCTGCCGTAAGCTGGTATTTTGCTGACAATTTTTGATAGTGTAACTTTATAGGGTTCAAGAAACAGATAAAGGGGTGTTGGAAGTTGTATATGCAATTATTCTAGAATCCAATATTAATCAGCCATTTTTTCTGATTAATTTTAATCGTTAAACTGTTAAAAATACATTAAAAAGAAATCTCATACACTCAGCAGACATCAGTTTTAAATAAATGCATGTAATATCAGGGAGATAACCATGGTATAACCAAATTATTATTCATTATGTGTTATATATTTAGGCAGACTTGAATTACACTGACTTCAATGTATTGATTGCACCTACCATTGCCTAAATCAAGAATCTCCAGCCCTTTCAAACTTGTGAATATATCTGAATGTTGAAGAACATATTACTCTCGCAAAATAATTGTTACAGCAATGTGACCACTGTTCATGGCAACTGCTCAAATAAAAAGAATGAAGATGAATATTCAGGTGTCTGTACCTAACTATGATGACATCAAATGATGAAAAATGCAGCAGGATGACATAACAAACCTCTGTCTTTTGGGGTTTGTTTTAATATCCAGAGAATGAGAATGGAATGCACGTTATTGAATTATGCATCAGTAGTATCCCAGAAGACCATTAATATCTTACTAAAACACAGTCTTTGTCTCAAAGTTTTTTAGTTATGCTTCTCAAACTGGCATGAATACTAGCTCATGGCATGGTTATTCCAGATTGTGGTAGGCTGCTCTATTAAGAATTCTTCTGTAGTGCTCAAAATTCTGTATTACAGACATCTGATATCCTGGCTATTCAGCTATTCTTGTAGATAACTAGTTTCTTCCTGGCTACATTTCCATATTACCCGAGTTACATTTCAACAGTTTAACCCATTAGTGAAAGAATCAAACACACTCTTTTGACCTAGATTTAAGTGTTAATTAACCTTCCTGTAAGAGTCTCTAACTCTTCTGCTTCAGTTTGCTGCGTGATGAAAGACTAACCTTGCTATAAGCATTTAATTTTTAGCTGCATTGGGAAAGTTGATATAAAACATGTATGTGTGCGAAATAAATTTAATGAAAAGATAGCCTCGTGGTTTGCTTCATGTTTAAGCATTACCCTAATGTGTTTTAGTAAGGATTTCTATAGGAGAATAGAATAGAATAGAATAGAATAGAATAGAATAGAATAGAATAGAATAGAATAGAATAGAATAGAATAGAATAGAATAGAATAGAATAGAATAGAATAGAATAGAATAGAATAGAATAGAACCTTGGAGGTCTTCTAGTCCAGTCCCCCACTTAAGCAGGAGAATTTATACCATCTCAGACAAGTGACT
The DNA here is from genome assembly GCF_947247035.1 of Vipera ursinii. Lineage (NCBI taxonomy): Eukaryota > Metazoa > Chordata > Lepidosauria > Squamata > Viperidae > Vipera > Vipera ursinii. Next base: position 284,288,456 of record NC_139512.1, on the reverse strand, counting down.
GTCCAGTCTCTTCTTAAAAACCTCCAGTGATGGAGCGCCCACAATTTCTGAAGGCAAGCTGTTCCACCGGTTAATTTCCTCACTGTTAGGAAGTTTCTCCTTAATTCCAGGTTGCTTCTCTCTTTGATCAGTTTCCAACCATTATGGACATGGGGCTGAAAGTGTATAGCAAAATTAACATCTGGGCTGATTTTCAGGAATCAAGATGCATATGTATATTGTATTATAATACAAGGAAAGAGATGTATTGGTCAGATTATATTTAGGGCAAGGTAATACATATCTACACTGGCCATTGTTTTATTGTGAGAAGGAAGGGCAACTGCTTAAACTTTTAACATGTCCTGCTAATCTTTGCATGTGTATAATTCACATGATCAGAATAATTATTCTAAGTGCAGGAGCAACCCAAAAGCATCCTCATCCAAATGAAAGAACTGGTGTAGATACATGCTAAGATCTGCCTTACCTTGGTTCATACCATTGGCTTGCTGGCAGCTGCCACTGCCATTTTTCCCTACCCAAATGTCTTAGCCAGTACCTCCCTCTTAAAGGTTTGCAATGTGTGATGTATTCAGAGTGGCTACCTATATTATAACTGCATGTTCAGGCCAGAAAGGGTGTAAAGATTTGGGCTAACTCACTCAACAATCTCCTTGCTTAGCAATAGAAATTCTGATCCCAGTTGTGGTTGTAAGTTAAGGACTATCAATACTGTTTAAGCTGTGTCAAGAGTGGGATGGATAAGAGATGAAGGCAATGCAATGAAAATAAACTCTTAAAAATATGAAAACTATGAACAATATCAACACTGAACAGTATGAACAATGAACAAAGACATACATTTAAGTTTGCAGCTACTAAGATTGTTGGACGAGCAGGCACAAAAACAGCCAGGGGAGTGTCTATGGAGATTCTCAGACTGAGGCTGAAGTGATTGAAACCTGGGAAACAGGCTTCAGTCAACAGAAGAGCTGATTTACCATCAGCTTATCAAGTACTTAGGAGGCAAGTGCTTGTCAGCACAAGGAAACAACAGCCAATGACTGACTTAATAGCCAGTCATCAATACCCCAATGAACATCTAAAAATCCACCTATAACAGGCACCATATAAATACCATGCACAGAATAGCAAAAAGCACACACTCGGCTAGAGAGCAGTTCCCTGATGTTGGGCTCCAGCAAGAATCTGAAAGCTCGGAAGAGTAAACTTCTGGTTCCAGTGACTGATCCAGATTGGATCCTGCAATATTATCCTGGGACATGTATATTTGCTTTCATTCTTTAAAAAAAAATAATTTGCTGGGCATGTTCATGCTGTCAGCAGGATGAGGATAAGTCCTCTGTTTCAGTCGCATACACTTTTCCCTGTATTCAGGGAAATTCGGAACAAACACATCAATTGAAAAAAACTGCTCTTCTGAATCTTTTCTCACCTGGCTTGTTTCCAGGTAAGCATGCCTGACACTGGTTTCAGTTTCCTTGCAGGGAATTAAACTTGCCAAACAAACACAGCAGAAGATTATTCCAACTTTCAACCCCTGTTCTCTTTTTGGTCTGTGATTTTTTTTTCCTGTTTGAATCAATGGTTGCTTTTATTGTATGATCTTATAAGTGCCCATTCAGCTATGAATCCAACTGAATTGTGTGAAACTTATTCCTAGGTAAGACGATACTTCTTAGACTGACTCAGAATCAGACAGTATGGACTGTGTTTGCAACAGCTTCTACTGAACATAGTGTACACTCACACACAATAAAAGTCTACATCCTCTCTTCTTATCACACGTTTGTATGTAAGCAAACATTAAAGGAGAAAATCACAGCATGATTGAGTCATTTTCATCCTCGTGTTGCACACTCCAGAACATTTCCAAGACATTCCCCAAATTTTAGGGAAATTTTAGAAGAATAAACTCCCAAGGTTTTGAACTTAAAGCAGTTCTAAATTGCAGATGGGAGGCAATTGACAAAGGCTGTTCATTCATCATTACCAGGTTGTCTTTGCCCATAACTAGTTGCGATAAGTACTGTAAAGAGATAAAAATCAACTTTCAGCCACAGCAGGAAGTTAAATCCTCCATTAATAAAGCAAGCATCCAATGTATTGGCCCAGAAGAAGCAGTCTCGAATTCTGCCATTGAGAAACGATTAATGAGTTTGTCCTTCCCTTCTAAAAATTCAGGAAAAAATGTTGCATGGTTTCTCTGTCTACAGATATGGCACAGAATTTTGAATGGCTCCTGGTGCCTAGCTTTATTTCCAGTAGTCGACTTCACCAAGGAGAAGATGGAAATAGGGCATTTGGGAGGAATGCTACATGAAAAGTTTGTTTTAAAATGGTCTCTACCCCAGCAAATCTAAGTATAAAGCAAAGGATCTGCCGATATCACATTCAGTTTGAATTTCAATTGTTTATAGTGGATCTTCTTTTAAGAGAACTAATCGAGGTTTATTCAGAAGGTGACATAAAAGAAACTTGTAAATCTGGGACGATTTATGTTTGATCCTAGTCTAAACTTTGAAACTTGATTTGTTTGCTTGTTTGTTATTTAGACATTTTACTGATTGCAGTCTTAAAGAAAAAAATATGGTATTACAGTAGCTTTATTAATTAACATTAATGGCTATAAAGCAAATATCTAGATACAAAATATACTAAAGCAGGGCTTTTCAACCTTTTCACCCATTGTACCACTTTTAGGATAAGGCACTCTCCCAGCAAGGTGTCAAAAATGACATGACCAAAAAAAAAAAAAAAGAAAAAGTACAGGTAGTCCTTGACTTTTAACAATTTGCTTAGTGACTGTTCGAAGTTACGACGGCACTGAAAAAAGTGACTTATGACCATTTTTCACACTTATGACTGTTGCAGCATCCCCAGGGTCATGTGATTTACATTCGGATGCTTGGCAACTGATTCATACTTATGACGGTCACAGTGTCCCAGAGTCATGTGATCACCTTTTGCAACTTTTTGACAAGCGAAGTCAATGGCGGGGGGGCAGCTCATCTCTCAGGTTGCAGGGTGCCTGTGTGGGGGGAATCCATAGGTCTCTGATGGAGGGGGGTGGGACTGGGGTGGGTGCCCTCCTTCCCTCCCTCTCTCCCATTGCCCTTCTTTCCTTCCTTTCTTACCTCCTTCTTTGTCCTTTCCTTCCTCCCTTCCCTCCCCTCCTCCCTCCCTTCCCTCCCTTCCTTCTCTGGGAGCTTCAGGTTGCTTCTTAAGTGAGGCCAGTAAATACTTACTGAAACTGAGTGAGGGAGATTGCAGGAGCGCGAGATCGGCGCCTGCTGAGAAATGCCAATCTCACTCTCCTGCACATCCCAATTGCTTGTTTTGCAGCAAGGCAAGCAATTAGGGTGCACAGGAGAGTGAGATTGGCATTTCTCAGCAGGCGCCGATCTTGCGCTCCTGCAATGTCCCCTTGCTCGGTTTCAGCTTGAAAGCTTGAATTGGCCTTGAATTGTCACTATAGGACAGCGGTCGGTGATGAAGACTTGCCTCCTCTCAACCTCCGTCATTGTTCAGTGAGATCTCCACCAAAAGCACACTGGTAGAGGCTATCTTAGGCATTAATCACCCAATTAATTCATGTGCAAAAGCTCTCGCTCTGTATCCCCACTTTGCTGGCTGCTGCTCCTGAGACCCAGTCTCCCCTATCCCAGCCTCTTAGGAATAATCCAAATCGGGCTGAAATTGCTAAAACAAGGCAGTTCCAATCCGAAAGGAGGAGAAGAATGCCATGTGCGGGGACACTGACAAGGTGGGGGGGAAGGTGAAAGAAAAGGGAGGGGGAGGAAGGCGATGCCGTGTACCACCAGCCAGGTGGTCGCATACCACCAGTGGTTCGCGTACCACTGGTTGAAAAGCCCTGTACTAAAGAAGCTCTGAACTAGCCACAAAGTATTGAAGGAAATAGCAAGATTAAAAATATGAGGTTCTGATCCCATCCGTTGCTATTAGCCAAACCCTGTGCAAATAACCCTAGAGTGGAATAGATATTTTATCACCATATTAAGTCCTTGAATACAGAAAAGTTTGTATTCAAATATTAGTTTACATACATACATACATACATACATACATACATGCATATATATATATATATACACATATGTGTGTGTGTGTAAAAAAAAATTTTGGCTTGCTGACAAAGAATAAAGGGAGACTGATATGATCATTTCAAACTTATTTGTTCTCATCAGTCAGCCATACCCTTCTGAGATTCGAACCTGGGCCAACTGTGTCTTAAGCAGTTGTTTTAACCCCTAGGCCACAGGCTCTCTCTCTCTCTCTTTGTTAGCTGAGAAGCAAGGGAGATATGTGTTAAATGTTTGTTAAGCAGTCAGCCCAGGTTCGAATCTCAGAAGGGTATGGCTGACTGATGAGAACAAATAAGTTTGAAATGATCATATCGGTCTCCCTTTATTCTTTGTTAGCAAGCCAAAAAAAATTTTTTTTACACAAATATGAGCTGCCACTGCTGTGGCTACTGCCTGTAGATGGCCTTGGGCTAGGCTGAAACAGGAAATAAGATTTGTCCCGTGTCTGGGACCAAGCAAGTGTATTCTGAATGCTTAACAAACATTTAACATACATATATATATATATGCAAATAGACAATTCATGACCCACTGGGTCATGTTTCAGAAATATTTCATTACCTAAACAGAGAAACAAAATAACCAGGCGTAGCAAAAAAGCAGTGGGGGCAGGAGCAACTTCTAACTTCCTGCTAGCTTCCCCACTGAGTTTCCCTGTGGGAATCTGGCAGTGAGCATCAGAAAACTTCCTTCCTTCTTTATTTCCCTCTCTCCTTCCTTCCTTCCTTCCTTCCTTCCTTCCTTCCTTCCTTCCTTCCTTCCTTCCTTCCTTTCTGGAAGTAATCAGGGAACGATGAAAATGAGGATCACATGATCACAGCTGATCCATGGCAGAGTGACAGCAGCACTGAACCGTAGCAGTGCAGTGGTTCTGAAGGACTTCCCCCCCCCAAAAAAAATCACTTTAACTGTTACATTCCCTTGGAAGTTATGGGTCCCAGCATTCTGTAAATTAGCCGATTTGAGATACCTTTGTTGACAATGTTTTGTCCTATGAAACAACCTATAACCCAATTGAAGTTTACAAAATACCAAACAGATACAACAGTTTTAGTATATATAGATGTGATCAGAAGCACTAGTTTTGGAAAACTAGAGATAGGCCCAGATTTGAATGCCTAGATTGCAGATTTTGTATCCTCTAAATTCATAAATGGCTTAAATTATTGCTTTCTTGAGATCTTTAAAAGTGTGATGTTTCTCATATGGCTCAAGTGTGATACCACAAAAATGTGTTTACAAATAGAAATGCAAATGAAATATGTGGAATAACTGAATATCAAATGTACTGCAATGTCATTTGCATTTAAGAAGCTTTTCCTTCTGAATTCATATGCTTTTAGAATACTTAGTGTGATTATTTTTCTCCTAAGTCCTTTGCAATATTAATGGCAGGACCAAATTTGCCTCTGCACAGTTCTTATTGATGCATCATATTGCTTTCTAATTTTTAAACCGGAGACATGGCAACCTATTTCATTACTTTATCTCATTAAAACAGCCAGTTGGCAAACTTTTATCATATAATGCCAATTCATAATTTTAATTAAATATTTAATATGCATGTGCAGTTTAATAGTGGCTAAGATTTTGCACTGTTTTGTCTCCTTTCTCATTCTTAGTAATATGCCTAAATTCACATTCCAAATACTATATTTGGTATAACATGTTTACTGTTTTTATATACCTTAGATTTTTCTGTTCATTTGAAATATCTTTTCCTCTGACAATATAAAATGTAAGACGCAAACAAAAGAGACCCTCACTCATTTGCAAGAGAGAGACCAAACATTCAGTCTCAGCTCCCCCCACAAACACACGCACACACTCTCTTTTCAAGGACTCTCACACAAACTCCTCTCAAAGTCTGTCTCTGATTTTCAGGGCATGACCTTGATTTTACATCAAACATTCTCCTCATCCTGCTGCTGTCTGGCCAGATTACAGATGTTAACGCTGATCTTTCATTAAAAGTTTGGGGTTTTATAGTTTTCTTAAACTAAACCCATCTAAAACATAAAAAAGACGCTTTACGTTCATCCTTTCCAAACCCTTCTAGACTTTGCTTCTTTGTCTCTGACTTAATGAATAGGCAGCTGCAAGGTATGATGGCTAAGAAAGTTTCACTCAAGGAAGCCACAACTACTTTAAATCTTTCAGGGTAAGGGGAGCAAAAGAATTGCTGTTCTGAGTTGTCTCTCTTCCTGCATCTGCTAGCAACTCTTTTAACTTCCTACACAACGGTCTGGCTTGAAGCAGACACATTTGTGCTTCAGTTTATTTCATCCATCTCCTAACATGGTTGAAAAATGAGATTAGACTAGTTCTTGTTTACCTCATATCCACAATGCCATCAAGATGGTCTTTCTGTCCTACATTTTGATGCTTTTGCCAGAATGGGGGTTAGTAGAACAATTTCATTCTGCTAGCAGTTTTCTGGTTTTTATGAAATACACATTGCAGTTGACATGTTGAGTCAACATCATCTCTGCCTCTCTCACCTGCAGAAGAGAAAGTGATCCTGCATTGCCTTTGAATTACTATTCAATACAAAAAGGATAGAAAGGATAGAAAAATCTTTCTTTCCTTTCTGCTTCTCCTTCCCTGGAGAGCCATTTCAAGAAATAGTCATAGATCAAATATTAATTTATTGTAATAATAGCTTCAGCATGTCTAGTGCAGAAAATCACCGTATCTTCCACTCTGTGATTGTCTTCCTGCTAGCCTATGGTTTCCCTGGCCTTCCATCTTTCAGAATGTGCCCAAAGGAATTTGCCAAGAAGCATTTTCAGATTAGGGGACACGGTGGCTCAGTGTGAGCTTGTCGATCAGAAGGTCGGAAGTTTGGCAGGTCGAATCCCGAGTGCCGCGTAGCAGAGTGAGCGCCTGTTACTCGTCCCAGCTTCTGCCAACCTAGCAGTTTGAAAGCGCATAAAAATGCAAGTAGAAAAATAGGGATCACTACGGTGGGAAGGTAACAGCGTTCCGTGCGCCTTTGGCATCTAGTCATGCCGGCCCCATGACCATGGAGACGTCCTCGGACAAGTGCTGGCTCTTCGGCTTTGAAATGGAGATGAGCACCGGCCCCTAGAGTTGGAAACGACTAGCACGCATGTGCGGGGGAACCTTTACCTTTACTATTTTCAGATTAGAAAGCCAAGCATGGGAATTGATAGAAACGGGGAGAGAACAGGGGAAATTCCTACAACCACCTCACAGAATTAAAATATGGGAATCTCAAAACTATCACCAAAATAAACTTAGAAAACTGCGAAGAAGGTAGAAAACTGAAAGCATCTTTCGTGGGTAAATAAAATGTTTGAGAATCCAAAGGTTAGATGTTGTACAGTGCTAGCCCCCACATATTTGACGTTCATTCTTGTCCACCCCAGCCAAATGGCTGATGGCAAGGAAGTGTGGGAGCTGTAATCTACACCATCTGGAGGGTGTCTGCCTGTGCATCCCTGCTCTATGCATTTCAGAGTGGAGTTGGCAAGCTTTTAGTGGCTAAGGAACACTTGGGGGGAAGATAATGTCACATTTTGGGTGGGTCTGAATTTTTAACTTTTTGTTCTAACTGTGAAATATTTCATAGGGCTCACATTATATTTTTTTGTATTTTCTATCTTAAAATGACTATTAGTTTTCAGTGGTCATGCCCGGAAAGAGCTTTAAGGGCTACAGGAAAAAAAAGGAATGGCTACTAATTGGCAACATTAATTTAAATTTAAACCTTCTTTGAAAAGACCTCTTCTTTCAAAATAAAGCAAATACTGAGGCCTGCATGGTGAAAAGTTGGAGAAGTCAAACCTCCTCTCCCAAACCTCCTCTTTCAACTCAAACCCTGATCTGCGTTTTCAGACCAGTGTGTGTGAGAGGTAGTGTATTCACACAGTGCTGCTTTCTGGGGATTAAAATGTCAAAATGCAGAAGCTGACATAATTTATATTGGGGATGGCAAGACTGAGTGGCTTTTGGATAGAGAGGTTTCATCTTTAGACCTGAAAGAAGTTATGCTTCTCCCTTCAGAGCTGGTATACAATTTGGGAGTTTTCTTGGACTCCTAGTTCCTGCTCAAAGGGTAAGAGACAGCTATATTTAAGAAACCTGAATGCAAATCTCTCTTGTGCACATGGAGGTCCTTCAGATAATCACATGTGCTCTGGTCACCTTGCACATTGACTACTGCAATATGGTCTATCTTGGGCTGCCTCTGAAAACCACTTGGCAGCTGCAGCTAGTCTAGAACTCAGTGGCAAGAACAATTATGGGCATGCTTTGACATGTTCCTGTAACATCCTTTCTCAGTGGCAACAAGTAGGTCTCTAGGCATAATTCAGGATGCTCAATATTACTTACAAAGTATAAGTCCTGATTATCTAAAAGCACATCTGCCTTCTCTAGATTCTGCATGGCCTATACAATTAGGCAAAGTTGGCATACTCTAGATCCCTTATTTTCAAGGATGGGAAAGGTCATCATTAACTAACATTGACTGACTGACTGACTGACTGACGATTGATTGATTGATTGATTGATTGATTGATGAAGTTAATTCCTGGGCAGAATTTCTGAAGGAATCTGTGCACCCTCATATTTTCTGCTAGTCTTTTAAAAGATCTAGTCATGCTTACTAAGAACTTTGAATACTCCCTGGGTGCTTTTAGCCTGCTAGGCAAAATATGGAAAATATTAGACTTCCCAATCAGACATATCCCTCCCCCATGAAAAATTAACATGTATGGTTTCATAACAACATACACATTTCTACTCTGCTAATCAGCTTTCCTAGATTATAGATTATATCTGCATCAAGATATAGGAAGTTGTATAAGTAACAATTACAATAATAGAGTTGGAAAGAGACCTTGGAGGTCTTCTAGTCCAACCCCCTGTTCAGGCAGAAAACCCTATACCATTACAGACAAATGGCTGTCCAGTCTCTTCTTAAAAACTTCCAGTGTTGGAGCATTCACCACTTCTGGAGACAGGTTGTTCCACTGATTAATTATTCTAACTGTCAGGAAGTTTCTCCTTAGTTCTAGGTTGCTTCTCTCCTTGACTAGTTTCCATCCGTTGCTTCTTGTCCTGCATTCAGGTGCTTTGGAGAATAGCTTGGCTCCCTCTTCTTTGTGGCAGCCCCTGAGATACTGGAACACTGCTATCATGTCACCCCCTCACCCTCCTCTTTGTTAAACTAGACCAGGGGTCGGCAACCTCGGCTCTTTTATGACTCGTGGACTTCAACTCCCAGAATTCCTGAGCCAGCTATGCTGGCTCAGGAATTCTGGGAGTTGAAGTCCACGAGTCATAAAAGAGCCGAGGTTGCCGACCCCTGAACTAGACATAGCCAATTCCAGCAACTGTTCTTTATAAGTGTTAGCCTCCAATCCCCTATTTGGTGGTGCATATTGATGAGTAAAATTAAAACCACACAACTTCCATTCAAGATAAGCAAAACTCCTCAAACTCGGTAAAATTTACTTTTCTGAGCAAACATGCATGGAACTCTGCTGTTAGTTCATTTTAGCACAAATATGATGACATTGCAATTCAGTTTCATTTGTTCCAGCTTCTTTTGGACTTTTTACCCCCTCCTTTCCTTTTTTCCCCCCTTTCTTCTTCTTTCTCTCTCTCTCTCCTCCCTACTTCTTTCTCCTGCAGACCTTTGCACCCCATCATAGCCCTCTGCTAATTGGATACATCTGATATGTCGGTTTCTTTGAAAGTTCTCCAAAGCTCCATGGCAAGGAGGATTTAAAGAGTGAAAGTTTTACCAGCTGGAAATCCCTGAATCAAAGCTGCTCTTTCCACAAAGAACAAACAAATAGATTGGATCCAGACCATGGTGGCTTTCAACTTTTGTGTTAATATATCACACTCATTACATTGGGGGCTGGGGTGGAGAGATACAAGAAGGATTTGTTGAACTTTAGTAGTAGCTTGGGAGGGAGATACGGAAAGGGGGAAAAGCTACTAATAATATTATTTTAAATCTTCAGCTGTAACTTTCATCTAACTGAAAATTTCCAGATTGGCCCATATTTCTCCAGTGCTTTTCCACATGGCCTATCCTTACTGTAGCACAGGCAATCGTGTCTTAGAAGAAGGCATGCACTACCTAAATACGAGTCCAGCATCTGTCCTGGATTTCACCACATAGAACTGGAATTCTCTCAAGGTTTTGCTAGTTTACATGTGTGCAAAACTGAATAGGTAGCTCCATAATCAAATATGGCGTACAATAACATTTTGGCTTTATAGTATGTATGAAACACACATTCATCCTAACAAAAAGCTGGGCCTTTCAGACAACATCATAATACAGCTGTGGTAATTAGTGTTACCATCTAGTTTTCTGCAGAGGTCTGCAGGACTGGGAAAGGTGGAAAGGATGGGCTGAAGACCCACAGCAACATGGATGGATTCAAATAGAGAGTGCACCATGGGTGCACAGTTGGAAGACCTGACGATCCAGGCATTATTTCTCATCAATCAGTAATCATTTCGTCCAATTTATAGGCAAGGAATAGTTTCATCTACATTAAATGTCCCTCTTCTATTTAGTAGCTCCTCACCCCCTATAAGGTTAAAAAGATATCTCTTCACATCATAATCCATTCCTTCTTATCTATAAGCAAAGCCAGAAAATGCCAGCTTTTAAATCCTAGTGTCAGCAAATAGTCCATACAGAGTTGCCAGAACATTAAAAAAAATAATCTGATAAAATAACCAACTTTACATTTTTTCCTTTTACTTCTTAACACTCTAAAATCAATATTCCAAATTTATCTGGAGCCTGAATCTATTTATAACTTCCTCCAGTCAAAAACCTATTTACCCTTTTGCTGTTTATTTCAAAATTCTTTAAAAGTTTTAAAAGTTCTTTTTTTCTTCAGAACTGAAGATACACTTACCTGATGAAGACTTTTGAAAGCAATTAATCCAAAGATCTCTAATAGCTTTAGAATAGTTAATAGACAATTTATGAAATTGACTAGAAAATGAGGTTTGCAATCTTAGTGTCCTTTGCAAGCTGGATGGCCGGTCCCCTTATCTCCCAATGCTAAAATTCATGGAAAACCATTGTCCTGTTGTTTTCTCATCAGGATCATCTGTCAGAGCATATGTGGGCAATTTTCTGTTCTCCCCTTATCCTAAAAGATTCCAATGAACTGATTTGTTCACGGGTTCCTTGGTCTTTGCACGATTGTTGACTCTGCTTTTGCAGAGCTGTCTTCAGTTTGCCATACCTGCACTGGAGGTTACACAGATAAATTTGTAACCATTGTCACCAACAACATCCTTTAAACCAGAGGTCCCCAACCGTGGCAACTTTAAGACTCGTGGACCTCAACTCCCAGAATTCCTCTGGCTGAGGAATTCTGGGAGTCCACAAGTCTTAAAGTTGCCAAGGTTGGGGGACCCCTGCTTTAAATTATTTATTTATTTAGAAGACTGATATGCTGTCCAAGTCACAAAGGGCAACTCTGGACTGGTTACATATGGTTAAAAGATGGAAACGAAAGAACAATAGCAAAAATATTACACCACGCACATCCAGAGCAATTTCAACGTATTGCAATACAAAATCATTTCAAAACAGGATCAGTCCAGTGTTCTGGCCCTATGCCTGGGAGAAAAATCAAATTTTCAGAACCTTTCAGAAGACCAGTTGGATCTCAGGGGGATATGCTGCAACAGCGAAGACACGCTTCCTGGGGCCCATCAGGTGACTTCATTTCATGGAAGGAAGATGAAACATGCTCACCCTAGGACAGGGGTGTCAAACTGCCGGCCCATGAGCTGGATGCGTCATGGCGAAACCGCACCCACCCCATTGCTGGCAATGGAAAAAAAGTCACGATACGTCATGACACGTCACCTGACGTTGTGAGTTTGACACCCCTGACCTAGAATAAGCAGAGAGTTGGAGATTTTGTATTCCAGTATTTATTTCAACCAAAGGCAAATTTAGCTGTTGTATCATTTAAAGGAAATCTCAGTTACCATGACTTTCAAGCTGAAGATAGTCCTAGCTTCCTCAGTACAGAAAATAATAGACAAATATACATTCAATGTATTTAACATAATCCATGACCAGGGTTACCCATGAATGTTGCCCTTGCAAATCTGACGTTCTTGTAATAATGACTACTTAACAAAGGCTCTGCCAAGATTTAGCAGAAAACAGGGGGTGGAGAATCTCTGCATGGGAAAAACAAAAAAAAAAACACTCAAGTTCTCTTCACACATTGGTATCTTTACATTTATCTCTGGATTTGCATAATTACTGAGTTTCACCTGCCTGACACAAACAGATGTTATGAAAAGGGAGGCAGAGCTACAACAACCAACCCTAGGGTGTTTTGCTTTCATATCTCCAGGGATTGCCATGTTTTTAATAAACACCTGCTTCCCACTTTAGATCATGTCCAGCCAATGATAAAATCCATGACAGGAAAAAAAAATGTTGAAAAGAAAAATAAAGTAAAAAAAAATGTTTTCAGTCCATTCTACTACACTCTACAAAACAAATGCGTAGGACGGCATTCCTTATGCATATCATGTAGCACTCTCTAGGGCTAGTGCAATTACATTAAAACACACAAAATTGCACTGTACCTTTTTTGAATCCAGTGAAATATTGCACGTTTTGTTGACCTCCACACCCATGCCCCCATGTAAAGAAAGCAAATAAAAACAGTCCTTCCATCTTATGTTGATGTAAAGAGTCTTACTACTAATTCTGCCAACTGCCAGCAGTTCAATCCTGATCGGTTCAAAGTTTATTCAGCCTTCCATCTTTCCAAGGTCGGTAATATGAGGATCCAGAGTGTTGGGGGCAATATACTGACTCTGTAAACTGCTTAGAGAGGGCTGTAAAGCACTATGAAGCGGTATATAAATCTAAGTGCTATTGCTATAGCTGAAATGTTGCTCAGGTTTCTTATTTGGGACAATGTATGACCCAGCGTAAGGGTTCCTTGGAACAAAGCTGGGGTGCATGTGATATGCTGGAAATCTGAGGCAACCCTAAATGATGGGGGATGGTGAAGATAGTAAAGGGTTGAGATGTGTAAAGTTGGATACCTCATCTCCATTCACTGAACGCTTTCTTTCCTTCATAGTGCACAGTAGAGGTGTCCTATTTTCCATTTCTATTCCACTATTGTTGTGAACATAAAAGGATCAAGGCTGGAAGAACCAAAGGCCACTTCCTTTGGGACTGTCCATGCTATTTACCCCCAATATTTTTTCCAATGGTTCTGGAACATTATGTGCCTTTTGACATATAGATAGACCATTGTTATTAACTCCTCTGCCCTTCTGTCTCTTTCCTGTTGTCCAGGTATTCCCCTGTTTTTCCCCTGATTTTATCCTGTTTTGCCAGTTAACTGCTTCTGACAGTTGCTTGTCTTTAATAAATAAACAATGAGCTTACCATTTTGCTAGCTGAACTCAGTGGCAAGTGTGCTTGCTCTCATCTGGATATGGGGATTGGAATGTGCTGGGTGTGAATTAAACTGGAAATTACCACCCTCATTTTCCAGTAGGTAAAGCTCTGTTGCAGCGATTTCTGCTGGCCTATCTCTGACATCCAGTAATCTCTTCCTTTTTTTTTTCTAACTAGAGAGAATGCCCTAAATACATCTTGTGCCAAGAGCTGCAGGTTCTTTTTGTGGCAAATAATTTAGAATTCCCTCTTCTTGCCAACTTATAATTGTACTGGGTCCGTTGCGCAGGAATGAAGACGAGGCGAGTGAGTTCAGCAAAGAGCATAGTTTATTTCTTGCAGGATCTGAACTGAGGAACTGAGCTGCAGCATGCAGTAATTTATAGCCTGGCCCCTAGGTGGCAGCCAATAGGTTTAAAGCAACCCATTGCCACCTAGGGGCACCCAATAGCAGCACTGGAGACGGGGAGTCTAAGTGGCTGGGAGCCGTTAGCTGGCTCCAGCTTACCACGTGATGTTACGATTAAGCCCAATACATAACAGCGACTAAGGATTTAGATACAATTTTAATTGATTAATTAATTAATTCAATATATTAATTAAGTCCTGAAGGGCTGTGACAGGGCAAAAACAAAATATCCAATAGTTCAAAACAGAATAACAGAGTTGGAAGAGACCTTAGAGGTCCAACCCCCTGCTCAAGAAGGAGACCTTATACCATTTCAGACAAATGGTTGTCCAAATTTCTTCTTAAAAGCTTTCAGTGATGGAGCATCCACAACGTCTGGAAGCAGGTTGTTCCACTGGTTAATTGTCCTCACTGTTAGGAAGTTTCTCCTTAATTCCAGGTTGCTTCTCTGCTCGGTTAGTTTCCATCCATTGTTTCTTGTCTTGCTTTCTAGTGCTTTGGAAAATATGTTGACCCCCTCTTCTTTGTGGCAGCCCCTCAAATATTGGATGACTGCCATCACTGTGTGCATGTGTGTGTGTGTGTGTGTGTGTGTGTGTGTGTGTGTGTGTGTGTGTGTAAAAACATAAAAAGCCCTCCAACTTGGTGTGAAGAACTAGCAGTCATCAATTTATGAGGGAAGCCATGGCCTTTGCCTCCTCTTCCATTTCTTTTGGAGGATTCTTTTTGGTTCCAAATATCTTCCTGAAATTTACAAGCTCTCTTTCACCTAATCCATTCCATTCTTAAATTCACTTCTAGTTCTATAAAATGCAGTGGGAAAGATAAATATGACCAGAATTGAGGAAAATAACTTCTATTCAGGCATTATTATCAATAAAAATATAATAATACTAAAAGTATGTAAGCATCATACAATATTATGCTAATATTTCCATGGATGTTATTTAATCTGTTGTCTTACTCACATTTACACAGGTGGGAGTAAGGCCCATTGGATTCATGGGGATGTTCTTTGGAGAAGAAATGTAAAAGGGCTGCTCTGTCAGAAAGCCTTTGAAATCATAATAGATACATGAATCTAAATGCTAACTCATGCATAATTTTCTTTTTATAGCTGTAAGAAATTTAGAGAATCTATTAACCTTAGCAATCAGTCAAAACCTGATTGCCCTGGAGGACTGAACAGAAAGGAGGGATTAATTCCTCCATTGGGGGTGGGGGAAGCCCTCTTCTGTAGAACACTGATTTGTAATCCAACTTGCAAAATTTTCTCTGATTTTGGCAGTAGAGCTCACTGATCATTACCAACAAAATATGTGTAACCATGTCATTTAATAAAAGGGAAATTGAGGAAAGATCAGATCGTTTGAAGTAATTTCACCCCACCCTTTCCCTATTTGATTTTATCTATACAGTACAAAGGAATCGTGAGCAGATGTTTACGCAGGATACACCATTGGATAAGAGGTGTTGAGATGTATGCATCAATTTCATCACCACTGCTTACTAATCATGGATTTTTCATTTAAACCTTTTCTTTGAAAAGCTCTAATCATAACTTTTTTCGGGTTTTTTATGTGTGTGTGTATGTGTGTGTGCACTTTCTTTATAAGTGCAGAAGTAACAATCCACCATGGTAACAATCATGAGTTTGGCTAAGGAACAGTGAAGTGGTCCAAAGTCACCCAGACCATTTCTTGGATTAGAACCACAGGAAGTCTTCCATATGTATTGGATATGCTTAGAATCCTGCTTCAGTTCTTGGAAATGAATGCATGAAAGTTGGAAGAGGGGAGTCCTTTATCCACTCTGTCCCTTACATCTTTGACTAAGGCCACCTCCATACAGTACCATTTCTATCCCTCAACCCCTTCAAAACGTTTTGAAGATGGCTGTCAATGGCTTCACTTTTGTAGTGTCTACAGAGCCAGTTTGGTCTAGTAGTTAAGGAAGCAGGCTAAAAAGCAGGAAACTATGAGTTCTAGTTTCAGCTTAGCAACGAAAGCCACCTGGGTGACCTTGGGCTCTTTCAGCCCAATTCACCTCACAAGGTTACCGTTGTGGAGAAAATTGGAGGAGGAAGGTGAATTGAATATGTTTGTTGCCTTAAATTAGTTGTAAAAATAATAAAGGTGGAATATAAATAAATAAATCTGAAAAGCAAAAACAAGAGAGGAAAACCACGACCCATTCAGTGTTCTCCCTCCATCCGGCCAAAAGTTGTCCTGCCAATTATTGCAGGTCCTGGAGGAACAAAAATCCCCTTATCTCCCTGCAATCAGAGCAAATAAATTATAAAAAAATCTGCTAACACCTTCAGTACATTTACATTTCAGTACAATAATTAATGGGGTGAGTTCACCTGGTCACAAACCCATCATTTCTCCCGTACTGGAAATCCTATGGACAGTTATGAAAAGGTATGGAGAGAGAGAGAGAGAAAGAGGCTTTCTTGAAGAGTTGTATTTCAAATGGCTATTTGAAAGCATAAGAAGAATGGTTTGGATATCTATTCCATGAGAGTACATGGGGAAGTGGGGAGGGGACACTCACTGAGAAATAAGAAGATCCAAATTTCTCAAAAGGCCATTTGATTAGGCTTCTAACATAGAGACAATACTGGGTAGAGCAGGCCTTTTTCCTTTGAAGCAGTAGCTATCTCTGAATTGAAAATATATCCTAGAACAAATCCCCAAATCTTTTGCAACAATTTTACAGCAGATGGTTTGCCATAACAAAGATTCTCTAAGGGGAGCCAATTTAGATTCTATTGTTCTAGCTGCCTGTTCCTCAGCTTCAGTGTGGGCTGCTTTTAATTCAGCAAGAGCTTCTTTCCCTGGCCACAAAACTTGCAGAGCTCCATCCTGGCCAGCTGCTCCCCTGGCTTACGTAAAATGGGAAGCCCTGGAACAAAATGCCTTATAGATACCTATCACCTACAGATAGAAACATATTCTGTCTTATGTGATACATAAAAATTATACCAAGCTATTCCTCAATCAATTATTTGACTTTCTCAACTGAATAGTTTATTATAATCTATCTATCAATTTTGATTTCATTTTTCATCCATTTATGTTTATACAATTACAAACACTACTTCTATCATGACATGGTCAAAATCACTGGGAATCTACCTTCTTCATCTTACTTTAGGGGAACTAACTTACAAAATAAATGATTCTCCTTAAGGTAAAACTGGTTAAATTTGATTTGTATAAGAACATAGATAATCTCAGATACTGAAGCTGAAGCTCAAATACTTTGGCCACCTAATGAGAAAATAAAACTTGTTGGAAAAGGCCCTGATGTTGGGAAAGATTGAAGGCAAAAAGAGAAGGGAATGGCAGAGGATGAGATAGTTGGATAGTGGCATCGACGTAATGAACATTATTTTGGCAAACTCTGGGAGACAGTGGAGGACGGGGGGGGGGGCTGGCATGCTACGGTCCATGGAGTCACAAAGAGTGGAGCATGACTTAGTGACTGAACAACAACAATAGATAATGTAATTCTTTTGAACTAAAATGGTTCATTGTTCTGCTGGATTAATTTATGTGCTGAATCCCTTCGTATTCCAAGCTTCCTCTGAATACTCTTAATTTGAGAATATATGTCTTTCTTTCCCATCAAAGAAATCTCCAGTCTAATCTATATATGGATGAGAGATGTATGTCCTTGCCATTTACATTATACTATACCTCTATTTTAGAAAAAAATTATATATAATGAACAAGGCAATGACCCAACAGACTGCATCTTTGGAAATAAGTAGGTAATGATCTTAAATGCATTCCCCCCCCCCCGCTTCAGGCTCCAGAGATAAATGGACTTTTAATTATATTGTAAGTTTTATGGAAGAGGCAATAATTGTTTTGGATATTACACAATAAAATAACACAGGAATCCACTTGGGAAGTGTCAGGATTTCATTGTAGAGCAGCTGGTTTCTGCCAATTGTCACGAGAAGGAAGTGAAGAAGATGAAAGAAACGTCCTTCCCAATTTGCTATTGCCATTCTCTTTTATTTCCATATCTCTGCATATGAAACAAATCACATATAATTTGTTATGCTCTTAGTATTACTTTTCTTACAAAATGCCTGTCAAAAATGAAAATACAAAGTACAGAAGCATGTCTACATTTTTATGGCTAACATGTGTTGAAAGGATTCAAGAAAAGCAGGAGCTCATCAAACTTTACTCCTCTATAGTCTGATTTAAGAAGTAGGTTCCTGGTTATTTCCCATTCAGTAGTAATCTATGACATGAAATAAGGTATAGCAACAGCAATAGCACTTAGATTTATATACCACTCCACAATGCTTTACAGCACATTCTAAGAAGTTTACAAATGTCAGCATATTGCCCCCAACAATCTGGGTCCTCATTTTACCAACCTACAAAGGATGGAAGGCTGAGTCAACCTTGAGGTGGTCAGAATCGAACTCCTGGCAGTGGGCAAAGTCAGCCTGCAATACTGCACTCTAACCACTGCGCCACCACAGCTTCTGTATCTCAGGAAAGTTTAAAGATTGCTTCATGCAGGGAAACAAAAGAAGTTTGTGTGTGTGTGGGGGGGGAAAGGTCAATCTATTCTAACTTTGCAAAATCTCTTTTTTTCCGCAAGAAGTTGGAATTGATTGATTGACCTTTCCACACACACACACACAAAAATTTCTTTTGTTTCCCTGCACATGGCGGCGGCAGATCGTGAAGGACAAACGGCACGGGGCTGGGAGTCAGGTAAGCAAAGAAGTGCAATTCCTGGGGGACCCGAGGGCATCTAGGCGGTGGTGTGGTAAGCTCTCCAGCTCCATGGGGAAGGAGCAGCCAGCATGGGTGCTGACAGCAGGATGCCCACCCGCTTCACCACCCTCCCTCCCCAAGCCTCTGGCACTCCACCTGCCGCTTTGTTTGGCCTGGCGGCCCCCACCTCACCACCCTTCCTACTGCCACCCAGCATGGCTACCCCGGAGCTACAGAGGCTGGCCTGGCATGAGAAGGGGATGCACCTTGTGCACCCGCATCGGTAACGTACCTGGTCCGCCACCATGCTCTCACTGCCGGGTTGCTTCTCCATCCCATACACAGGTCTTGCCCCACCCCTGTGCACTCACGGCCTACTGGTACCAGCAAAAAGTAAGCCCTCCATGACAGTAAATCCTAGAGCTTTACTTTAGAGCCCAAAAGAAAGTAAGACTGGATCTTACTTTCGGGGAAACACAGTAGCAACAAATATGTCCAAAGAAAACTGAAAGAATTCCTGAGGTGAAAAAAAAAAGATTTTGGCATAATACCAAAAAAAATCAGTGGACCCAATGAATAAACTCTGCTTGCTTTAAATTATATCACTTCTTGAGATTGTCCACAAAAGTGTTCTAATACAGAATGTTTCTATTCAGAGTCCTAACGTACTAGTCATAATTTTTCAGTGATATTCTTGCATCACCAATTTTTCATTCTCTTCCCCCTCTCAAAAAATGGGGAAAAAAGCCATGCTAGTATTTTGTGCCCGATATTATATTTTGATAAACCTTGAGGTCTTCTGACATGTACAGGCAGTCCTCAATTTATGTTCAGCAATCATTTGAAGTTATGGCGGTGCTAAAAAAAAGTGACTTACAACAGGTCCTTAACTTATGATTGTCGCAACATCCCCATACTCACATGATGATAATTTGGGCATATGGCAACTGGCATATATTTACCATGGTTGCAGGATCCTGGGATCCCATGATTGCTGCTTGCAACTTTCTCAGCTAGCTTCCGGCAAGCGAAGGCAATGGGGGAAAATGGATCCACTTAATGACCACAGGGAAAAAAAAGATGGCAAAATTGTATGTGGTCATCTGATGACTTTCTTAAGAACTATAACGTTTAGCAACAAAGGTTTGGGTCCCAGCTGTGGTCATAAGTTGAGAATTATCTGAATATGCAATTGTGGACTAGGATGATTCCATTCCATGCATGCTGGTTAATACACAGAGTGGCTACACACACAGGACAAAGGAAACACAAATGTTGATGGTTTTGAATGTGTTTTTATGTATAAATGCAATTTTGAAAGAATGATAATTTAAATAGATTTACAACACACCTCATGATAAAGGACAAGTCCAAATGCTTTATGTGCCTGCCCAATGTGTTGTCCAGCTGTTAATGATATATAGGTATTTGAGCAACTTGCTCTCCATTTCAGAAGACCAAGTCACCCACCCACCCCATACTGTATAAGAGATTGTTCCTCTCAAATGTTTCTTTAAAAAATTCATCATCATGAAAATGTTAACATTACAGTAAAGGATTTTCTTCCAAATGAATGCAAAGTCTGAAATGTGAGGGAAAGTCTTTCACAAAGAACTCGGAAGGAGCTCGTTGCTGGATTTCTCTCACATTCTCTCTCAGGTCTTCCCATCACTATGACAAGATCTTTAAGCTAGCCCCATCCAACCAAAAGAGTCTGACAACAATAATACTGACTTTATAATACATGTTTTGAATGGTCAGATTATTTTACATGCATTTGATAGCTTCCAGATGTCAGTAGAAGACACTGCTGTTTGCACTGGTTTTTAATAGATTTGATATTCCTTGATCAAACATTTGGCTTCCTTTTCAAAAACCATTTTGAAGCTTTTTTTAAAAAAAATGCTCTTCATCCTAAACAATTGTAAACCTTTTTCAGATTGTTTCAGATCCCTTTGATGCTTGATTTGGTTGTTTAATGTGGATTTTTGCTACGTTTTAACCTGACCTTATAAATTACAACCAATAGGCCAACATAAACACTTTAAATAAATCATACGGACAACTTTTATTGCCACCTGGAAAGATAGTTCCCATCTTATAAGTAGCTATCAAGAAGATAACTGAGTAAGAACATTCTGAATTCCGATAATGGTAAGATCTCCCCAGCCTTTGAACAATTTTGTTGAGAATTCTGGAAGTGAAGTCCAACGCATGTAAAGGCTTTTGGTAAAAATAATGTGTTTCAGCACACACTAATTTTCCATCCTTGCCATTATGCATTATTACAAGGATATAAAAAGCAGAGAGCCCAGAGAGAAATTCATCCCTGAAATTAAAGGGAAATGCACAGATGCACCTTCATGAACTTGATTTCAATGAAGCTTGCCTTGTAGTGTAAAATTCTCTTAATGCATTGTGCCCCAAAACTTTTATTTCCTTACACCAAAGAGGAAAACATTTTAAAGCTTTTGATTTTTTTCCCCTTTCAGTAATACTGCATAGTGATGAATCATGCATTTCTTTGTAACTGGAAAGAATATAAACACTTCAGATTTATTAGACAGACAGAGAAAGATGCAGCAGTTAAGTATTTTTTCTTGCAGTTAATCTCTTTATGTATGTGTGTGTGTATACATATACATACATACATATATATATATATATATATATATATATATATATATATATATATATATATATATATGTATATATATATATATATGTATATGTATATACATATATATATACATATATAAAACATGTATTTTCAATGACATTGTTTATGGATTAGATACCAAAAAACTGTTAACAGTAAGTGGAGAAGAGGAGCAGGAAATGGAAGATGGAAATTGGACCCATTAAATATGACATGTGGAAAACATTCTATTTCTCACATATTTTGTTCATTTGCATATTATTTATTTCATAGACTGCTGCAAAATGAACAAGGTTCACATTTCATTAGAAAAATAATAATAATCATGATCCTGTCAAAGTCCTATTAAGTACTAAATTTATTGACTATAAATGCTGTGTGTAGACAGCCTTAACACAGTCTTATATTGTCATGTATACAACCTCAGCTTTTGAATTAAATCAGTTTTCTTCAGTTTGATGCCTTATAGATATGCCCTATTATTTGAGGTTCCTGTGGCCAAAAGTAGGGATGATGGGAATTGTGATCCATTCCATCTGGTGGACTTCAAGTTGATGAAGACTGGATTAGTCTTTTCATTCTCACTAAAAAGAACTTAAGACTGAAAAACTATTACTATTTAGCTAACAATAATTTCAAGGAATTAACAGAGATTCGTAATTGTTCAAAATTGCCTGTAGGTTTATTTGAAACATATTCTTCCTCCTTGCCTCTTTATTTTCATCTTTCCTGTCTCATCCACTACTGCCTTGTCCACTCTCTGTAGTTACATTATACTCTACTGGGGGGAGAGAAATTTGTTTTGAATAAATTATCTTTATGCTCTAAAGCAGGGGTGTCAAACTGCCGGCCCGTGGGCCGGAGCGTCACGGAGAAACCGCGCCCATCCCATTTTCGGCAATGGGAAAAAGTTCTGATACGTCGCGCGACATCATGTGACGTCGCGAGTTTGACATGCCTGCTCTAAAGTAATATTACAAATATTAGCAACCATTTTTGTTAATATTGGAGCAGTGTATCAAAATCCCTAAACTGAAGCTGGCACAGACTGAAAAAATCCTGGTTAGTTTTGGTTAACGAGGTTAGATAGATTAGATAGATAGATAGATAGATAGATAGATAGATAGATAGATAGATAGATAGATAGATAGACAGACAGACAGACAGACAGACAGACAGACACAGACAGACAAGACAGACAGACACAGACAGACAGACAGATAGATGATAGGGAGAGAGGGAGAGATAATGACACCTTATTATCAGACAGCTTCTTGTTCTGAGTGTATGTGACTACACTCTTTCTTAAAAAAAACAACCCACTCATACATTGCTTCAGTTCATCATCCTATACTCACCCAAGCAATACCTATTCTCATTTAACCCTCCTACGGTTTATTTAGTCAACTTGGCATTCATCTCTTTCTCCACTCTAACCTGTCTTACTTACAGACACAAACATATACAACACACACACACACAAAAGCAAAAAAACATCTTCCAATCTTTTGTCCCTATAAGCAGTATTCTTCCGTCTTTTCTGTTTCTCCATTCCTACTTTGGTTGTATTGAAAAGGGTGCGCCTGTCTGCCCCTGATTATATTAGGCGGTATTACTAAACAAACCAAGAGTTTAAAATAAGGAATCGCTCAATGCTTTTGCAGAGGATTCCTTAGAGTTTTGACAGCACAGAGGAAATTGTGTGAGCAAGCAGAGGCTCTGCTCAGAAGAGCCTGTAAAATGACACCTCCTGCGCCAGTTCCTATGGAAATTGGACCACTTCACTCTGTTTTGGCGTTCTGCATTTCCTGCACATTTCCCCCATTTTGGGACCATTAAGTGCTTACAGGTTTCCCATGCTGGGTAATGAACGACATTGCTTCATTTTTCCTGATTTCCTCAAAAGTAGGTTGGATGACCTACTACCAAGAGCAACTTAAGATGAATTACGCTTTTTCTGCAGACCAGATCCAGCTGCAGAGTTGATTTGGGGTCCCTGCACAGCCCTATCATTGTTCAAAAGAACTCCTCCTCCACAAGGAACTTAAAATAAGCTATTTATTGCCTTATTTATACTTGTTTTAATGTGATCAGCTGTTAAGAGGAGGACTAAAGCAGTAACAAACTCCTTGAAAACAATGGGTGTTTTAAGTTCCATGTTCTCCTGACATTGACTCTAATTGCATTTATAGCAGGAGGGCTGCCGGACCTGTCACGATGCACTAATTGCAAGCTTTGTTTCTTCTGCTTCCTCAAACGATCTGAGTTTCTCAGAAGCTGTCCGTTCAATTTACCATCTGCCGGTTTTCCCACTGCACTCAGTGGCAACAGGTGGGAGCTGATTAATGCCCCACTTTGTCTTTGCATGACTAGAAACTGGATTTGCCTTGAGCAGGGATGTTATTTTAAAAGCACAAAGCATGTGAGAAGACATTAGCTGCTTCTCTCCCACTCGCAGATCCAGGGTCAGAGTTTGTCTCAAGCTGAAAATGAAAGCGTCTTCCCGGGCAGTTGAGCTGAGATCCACACTTTCAAGCAGGGCAAAAATGTTGAGGTAATTTGGGTTGGATTCCTTCAGTCCATTCGTTGCATTTAACGGAGCTCAGCTCTGCAACCAGAAGCAAGTCCCGCCCCCCAACATATTATGTATAGAAAATTGCTTAAAATCAAAAACAGCATACAGTGTATAGTTAGCGTAAGCAAGTTACAAGCTCCCAAAGAAACTCTGTATCTGGGGAAGTCTGTATGAAAGGGAAGGGACAAGTATAATGTTTTTAACTCATTTGTTTAACTGGATTCTCTTTATCTGGTTTTGTGATCTGTAGGGAGAACAGATCACATTTTGGGTTATGTTTATGCTGAAATATTGAACATTTAAAAGCTTTCACAAACTGTACTCTTGTAGGAGAGATAAGAGAGATAACAGAGTGGTTTGCTTGCTATCTCTACTTCTAGTACCTCTCTCCCATTCCCCTGCCCCAACAGTGATCCAGGGATCAGAAGGATAAAAGTGCAAGTACTTTTGGAAGTACTTCTGGAGCTTGGCAAAAGAGGGAATCGTTGGAAGACCTGAAGGAACAGGCTGGAGACAGATTGTCCTGGACAAACTTATCTGGTTGCTAAGAGCTCACCCTGACTTGATGGCACATGTCCAGTCAATCACTTCTGGAGCTACATTTATTTCTTCAAGTGTTCCAGAACACCAAAATGGAAATGTCAATATTGAATTCACAATAAACTTAGGCGAATCAAGGGAATATTGATGTAAAATGATTGCTCACGAGTCAAGGGTCTTTCTGTCAGGTTGTGCTCTGATTATTAGCTTCTCTCTGTGTTTCTCTATGACTTGTCCTTCCCAATTATCTGAGGTGACCTTTTGACATGTGCGGTGTGCTATTTTATATAATCTACATATTGCCAATAACATAGATTATATATAAGTATGTAATTGCAGGTGACCTTTGCAGGGCACCTTTTCAAGAATTCAGATATCTGCATGGTAATTTTACAATGTTCCAAGAGTTTCTTTATTCACCTTCTGAATCACCCGAAATGAAGAATATAATAGAAAACATGAGGCTTCTAGCACGGAACACAGCATGCCAAAGCAGTCTGCAATATTCTCCTATGATAGCCAACCTTACAGCTGAGCAAACAATCTGGATATTATAGCTGTGAAGCAATGGAATTAGTCATAATACTGACACAGATAGTAAATGTTTTTAAATCACAGTTTCAGATAAGCAGTTGCTTCATTGGGCATATGGCCAAAACTGTACTGGAAAATGTTTGAGTTGCTCTCTTTTCAAGTCAGTGCTAGAGATTACTAAAATGTCATTTAGAAATCTGAATGTTTTGACCCAAGCTGATAACTTGATGACAGTTAAAATCCAAATAACCTGGAGGACAATCCACTATTTGAAATAAGTTGTCCCACCCTTGTATTTAAATATGTGCTGCACTTTGGTTCTCATCACACTCAACCCCCATGTATAACTTTCTGTATAGACAATGGGAAGTATTATTTCCAAAAATTAAACTGACATGTGATTTATAGCAAGGGTTCCCAATCTTGGCAACTTTAAGATGTGTGGACTTTAACTCCCAGAATTTCCTATCCAGCATGCACAGAGTTGATGTCCACGCATTACCAAGTTTGGGTACCCCTGGTTTATGGGACAACACATTACAGTTAAAATGATTTCTCACAAGTGAGCTTTAAACTAGATGTTTTATTTTCTATGTTGGTAATACATATTTAAATGCATCAGTAGTGAAAATATATGTTCTATTTTATTGTGGCTTATTTCCATTTTCTGTTCTACACTTATCAGATCCACATAAATAATTCAAAGTTAGCCTCCATAACTTTTAGCACATGTGTAAAAAAAAACAGCCTGAGTTCAAAATCTATATTAGCTATGCATTTACTGGCATAATACTAGAGTACCAATTTATAATATAAAACGTGAACATTTACTGTATGCATGTATTAAAAACAGTTACTTAGTGTTGGCCATAAGATTCAGTGTGATGTAATAGTTAAAATCTTGGACTGGGAATAAGTCAGGGGGTCTTCAAACTTGGCCCTTTTATGACTTGTGGACTTCAACTCTCAGAATTCCTCAGCCAGGCCTGCTGGCTGAGGAATTCTGGGAGCTGAAGTCCACAAGTCATAAAAGGGCCAAGTTTGAAGACCCCTGGAATAGGTGGACCCATGTTCTATACCCCCTTCCTGGGATGACTTTGAGCCAGTCACTCTCTCTTAGTCCAACCTGCCCCACAGGATTGTTATGGGAATCAAGTGAGAGGAGAGAGGGCTACGTACACTGATGTAAGGTTTCGAATGAAAGACATAAATCAACTATAAATGAACAATAAGGTGAAGATATCGGTTTATGGTAAACATTATGGAGGGATCAGTTTGAATAATAAAGGAAACTGAGGGAGATTTAAATAATAGTGGGATAATGTGAATTCTTCTGTATAATGAGCCAGCTAAAACTAATATGATAAAATCACATAAAAAAGTAGTATAAGGAGGGATAGATATAGAGCTGCCATATACCAACACAAATCTTTGTTTCATCTAATTTACAATTTTGTTTCTTTAGATACAAGTTTGCCAGTGTATTGGCTGGCAAGTTCTCCAAGATATCAGACCCCCCAAAAAAGCATGGATAAAGACATATGAAAATTTTGTTTGTTCTTTCTGTGTCAACTTCCTTCTAAAGAGGTTGACATGGATGTAGGAGAAAACAAATGAATGCTGAAGAAGACAAAACTAAGCATATTCCTCTACCTGAAGCCAGGAAGAAACCGGGACCCTTCTGTATTTGCATGTGCTTTATCCTAGATTATGGCTTTTCCACATTTGTTTCATTTTTTTAATAGGATGAGAGAAGAAAAATATACGTAAATTAAGATGGGTTAGAACCCCTGACTGCAAGCCAATATTTCATGTAGCATGTTTAAGCCAACTGAAATTAAGCCAACAATAATTTTATCAAAGGATAAGATTGTTGCTTCTAAGTTTACTCATGCTTGTTTCGTTCTTCTTGAAACCCAACCTTCCACACTCATCTGCCAACACAGAGGTTAACTGTACTTATTCATGTTGTGTTCTTCCCTGCACATATGTCAGTGCTTTCAAGCAATGGTCCCATTAGGAAAAGTTAAGTTTGTTGTGGCAAAGCCGTTGGCTTTAAAATCACTTTGTTCTTTTATCTGCCAAAACACCAATACCGCCCCCCCACTTGGCACATTAGGGTGGACAGGCTTGATTTATAACAACTTAATTGGTTCACTCAACACATGTGGGCTCTACATGGGTCAAATAAGTTTACAAGAGCCCATTGGTGGTTTATGTGTACCTCATGCTAACCCAAGACTGGCTAAATAATGTCTTGTTTCCTACCTAATGACATCTGTTTATTATTTCTAAGCTGTATCTCAGCTCCTTTTGATTATTCCCAAATGGGTTCCTGCTTCCCAACTGGTAATAAATGACATTGCTATTTATTAGGCTGAACATTTCTTTCTTCCCGTCTCCCTTGTACACTTCAATGCATTTTGGGGTGTTCTTGTTTAGCTAGCTTGTGTCTGGGGATTTATAATACACAGCCAAGAATGCTATTTAGTCAAGGACTACTTTATTCAGAAACATGGAATCATGACCAGAAAACGGGAATATAGAAAGAACCAATTACACCCTTGCGCTCACTTGCAATAGCCATTTGTGGCTGAAATAGGCAACAATCAAAGAAAATATTAAGAAGATGGGCCTCTCGACATGTTTTCCTGGTGTAACATCTCCTGAGGATCCTAGAGAAGAGAGAGGAATCAATCATTAACCACCACCACCACCACCCCAAAAAAGCACCTTTGAGACAACCATGACCTGGATGCCTGAGAATCTCCATAGACAATCAGCCATTGAATGTTCCTATTGAAAGACAACGTGCAAAACTGAACTTTTGTTTCAGTTCCCAATACATATACGGCACACGAAATACAGGTGATAATTTAACACAGGACTTAGAAGGTCTCCTAGAGATTCGGCTTTCTTAAAAGCTTTTAAATATGCAGGTTTACAAACAGATCGACATACGCGAATCCCCACCCTGCAAAGGCACCCCTGAAACAGTATCAGTATTCCTGAAAGGAATCATAGTCATAGAATTGTCTCTCCACCCACTTTATACCAAAGAATTAAATAAATAAATAAATAAATAAATAAATACCACATACCATTGGAATATAACATTGTCTTTTTTTGGAAAAATTTTTATTGGTTTTATAGGGTTAACAAAGAAGGTAGGGAAAGGGGGACTTGGAATAGGGTAGAGGAGAGGTTGAGGGTAGGGGCTGGGGTATATACATGTATTTGTGAAGCAATATGGTGGTTAGGTAGTCCAAACTAGCAAATAACAAGTTGTTCAGGTTGCATCAATAAAAATTCCCTCTCTGATTCCCTTAGTTTTCACATAGTCCAGGGGTGTCAAACTCAATTTCTTTGAGGGCCGCATCAGCATTGCAGTTGCCCTCAGGGGGCCGGGTGGGTGTGGCCTGGGTGGGTGTGGCTTACTGGGTGGGCATGGCCTACTGGGTGGGCGTGGCTAAAGTGCATATGGCCTACTGGGTGGGCATGGCCAGCCCTACATCGTTCGCATCAAGGGTGCCTATGGGGGCCTGGGCAGGAGTGGGACAGATCTGAGGGTCTCTGGCAGGAGGAGGGTCTCTGGGCCAGGGCCAAGGCAGTGGGGGCCGTTCCCTCACTGTTTCCAGGATGGCTTCGCGGGCCACATGAAACCACTTTGTGGGCCAGATCTGGCCCCCGGGCCTTGTGTTTGACATGTCTGACATAGTCAAAGTAATTAAGTTAATACAGTTCTAGTTATTAGCTAGTGAATTAACAAAGTTTTTAATATAGTTAGACTAATACATATCAAAATCCTGTTTTTAGGTTTTACCTAATTGCAATAAAAATATTCTAAAGTAGCCTATAATAAGCAGGAAGAAAGCTTACTTTTGGGGTAACCTACAATTCCCTATTTCAGTAAAGAATAATTCTCTTGTCTACAAAATTTACATTGTTCATTACATATCATTCTTATGATTTAACAGTAAAATCTAATTTTCATCTTAACACATCACCAATTTATTAAAAAAATTGTCTTAACCATTCAATACTTAATAAAATACTATCTTCTATTATAAAATTCTAAATTCTATTGTATAATTCAAAGTTTTATTCTAAAAGCTTAATTTTGTTTTCCTTTAAAAATCTAAAACCTAAATATAGAATCAGTTTATATATTTTTTAAGATTCCCCTTAGTCCATCAAAAGACATTTTTTAAGTTCTGTCTTTACAAATCCCACAAAAAGGGACAAATCTAGGTCTTTAAATCTAACTCTCACCTTCTTTATGTGACAATCAGGGTTGTTTTTTTAAAATTTTAATCCCATTTATATCCCGCCCTTCTCCAAAGACTCAGGGCGGCTTACACTCTAAGCACAAATCAATGTTTTCTCAAAAAAAGGGGGGAGAGAATTTTCAAAAAAGTCCCACAGGCAGGCAGTTAGGGAGATAGAAAAGGAAAGGTCTCACCCAGGTCCTCCAGATTGCTTCGTTGTGCTAGTTGGTGCTTTTGGCTTTCAGCAGGGAGCAGCTTAGTGATTGGCCATGTTGATGGCCGGTCTCTTCTTCTTTGGGCCAAAAGGAGCTGCTCCAGATTCAAGCAGAGGGCTGCTGCCCTTCCAGGAGGGTCTCCTTGCGGTGATCACCCCTCCAGGGTGACTTTAGACCCTTTTCAGGGTCCTCCAATGAAGAAGGATAGGACTGCAGGGAGGGAACTCTCCCCTGAGCGTCCGAAAGCGCCGCACGCGCAAACCAGAAGCCTGAATATAACATTGTCTTATGGCTCATAAACAGCTGCAGCAGGTTGCTCCCTATTTATATTTAATGACTATTTATATTGCTAAACCCCCACATTGCCAGCTTCTAATCCTTATGGGAGGAGAAGTCATAGCAGACAATAACAACCTCCCTATATTCCTATCTGGCAATCCCATGCTTACTCAGAGCATGAAACATGCAAATCCCACTCTCAGCATATATTTAAGATGTGCTGGAAAGAGACACTCATTTTGATGCAAACCTAAATAGTTTTGTGATAATAGCAGACTGTATGAATATGCTGCAAAATTCTGTATTTTCAAAAAGGAGTTATCAACATGCAACATATTTAAAAGTTATGAGTTATCTCATATTAATTTTGTTTTGGAAGATCACTGGCTTTTGCAGATATTTATGTTACTTTTGAATCACATACCAACAGAATGGTAACTAACCAGAACAAGAAAATTTTTTTTAAAAAAAATGCACTTAATGAATATATATGCAAAGCTAATTAACTATGATCTGAAAGTAGAAGCACTGACTTTTGCTCCTTGTTGTGGATAGATCAATGTTCCATTTCTCTGGATCATCCCCTTCTGCAGTGGAGAGGAATCTATTAGATCAGTCCATGGAGAGTCAAGATGGGTGAATCTTGCATTTCTTCCCAGTCTCTATAGCCTAAAGTGATATTTTTGTAATGGTTGCCACATCTTTTTCAAAACTGTCTTCCTACTCCTCTACCAGATAAAGAGATTCACCAAGAATACCTGAAGGGCCTTTGTGAAGAATTCCCATGGCATTTGACAAAACTGTTTGGATCTGAACAAGTAGAACTTTAGCCAAACTGCGTTAATGGAAATGACTGAGGTTTCATCTTGTGAAGTTATTTGTAATCAGCTTGAGTCCATGAGTCATGAACAACAACATTGGGAATTTCTGCAGTGTTAGCTCCACCATTCTCAACTGTATCCCTGCCCATTGTTGGTTATAGCATCCTATGAGGTGACAGGGGAAGGACCTGATCAGCAGTTAATACTTTTTTGTGTAAGGAGGTATCTCCATCTCCTGTGAACATAGTCATGGAGTACCCTCTGCTCAATGAGCCATTGGTTGTGTTAGGACAACATTCCTCTCTTTTGTCCCCAGAGGCACACTCACCACAGAAGGCAACTGTATACTATAAAACAGACATGTCAAACACAAGGCCCAGGGGCCGGATTCGGCCTGCGAAGTGGTTTCATGTGGCCCGCAAAGCCATCCTGGAAACAGTGAGGTAACGGCCCCCACTGCCTTGGCCCTGGCCCAGAGACCCTCCTTCTGCCAGAGACCCTCAGATCTGTCCCACTCCTGCCCAGGCCCCCATAGGCACCCTTGATGCGAACGATGTAGAGCTGGCCATGCCCACCCAGTAGGCCATACCCACCCAGTAGGCCACACCCACCCAATAGGCCACACCCACCCAGTAGGCCATGCTCACCCGGCCCCTTGAGGGCAACTGCAATGCTGATGTGGCCCTCAATGAAATTGAGTTTGACACCCCTGCTATAAAACAATAGCATAGGTTTATTGAGTCAAAATTGAATATAGTTGTCATTTTAATACGTATAAAATGTTGGTTATCACCTCTAAGAGAGAGAAAGAGAGAGTGGGGGGGTAAGTCAGCTCCTTCCAGGCCCTGTATATCCAGAATGCCATTTGATGGAGCCCTGGAACTGAGCATTTTCAATCCAATCCACTCTATCTCTTCCCTCCAGGATTTTGAGAGACCAATGAAGACCTGGATTTTCCATCTAGCTCAGGAGAAAGACATGTTTTGAATGCTGGGATACTCTGGCAAATACATGGCCTGGGAAGTGGTAGAACCTCATTCTTTAGTTTCAACAAAATGTTTTAAACTCTATAGAATCAGGGGTGAGTAACTTTTCAATTTTCCTTGCAGAAAAATGTATCTGTGAAACATGTTTGTTCTGAGTCAGGAAAAGTACAAGGCCAGTTATTTCCTCTGAAGAGCACATGGTCATATGTGTTTGATGACACACTGTTCCAAATTGTGTATGTGTTTGCTTATTCCACATGGATCACCACAAGGTTGTAAGCCAGGAGAGAAACAGTTGCGAAATGGTTAGCACAGGGAGAAAAGTAAACAAGGAGAGTTTGAAGACCAGTTCTAAAATGAATCATTCCTCTTTTCCATCCTTAAGGATGAACACTTGGCACAGCCCTTTTATGCTTAGCTGTCTTTCAAACATCCCTAGCTCTGTGGATTAAATTATAGCTCTCCTTTAATGGTCATTCCATTTTCTGAACCAATGGACTGCTTATCCCAAGAAACTGCAGATCAATTTCCATAACAAGCGAGGTAACATTATGTGTGCAATTCATTCTCACGTTCCTCCTCTTTTCTTCCCATATCTGGGTCTCCAGAAAAAGTCTGAGCAGCTTGGAATTGGGATGCATAACGCATTAACCCGGTAGCTCATATTGGGACCATTTAAATGATTTAATAAACGGAATGCCATACCGCTTGTTATTTCTTCATACAGGAATACAAATTAATTCCCCCTGAGGAGATCAAAACCGGGAAACATTTAAATGAGACTTCCTACCCAGTGTGAAATATAAATCTTTTTATGTATTGCAGAGTGAGTGAACCAGACAAGAGGGTATTGAAATAGCTTATACAATAGAGTTGCATTTGATCAAAGCTGGTTTTCCCTTTTAATTAAGATAACAAGGTAGTGGAACTTAAGACAACAGTACCCCACTGACTTGCTGCTCAAAGATACATCAACATTTCTCTATTAACAGAATAAAAACAAAAAGTGTAGCAAAAAGCTGAAGCTCATAAATATTCTTTTCCTATAAAATGATTGGAAGTTCGTGAAAGTAGCCACTAGTATATTCATTGGTGTCATTACTTCTCTTGAAATTATTCATTACCAGGTGCTTGGCAGTTTCACTATAGTTTATAGATTTTATCATGATCATACACCAAAGCAAGAGAAGATCACCGTAGTAAAACAATGGGTTTCACTAAGAGTTATAGCTCATATCAAGGCAGACTTTACAGACAGTATACCAAAACTGAACAATATTTAAGGACATGGAAATGTCTTTGTTGTCCAATAGGTAATATAAATAAAATAAGTATAGAATGCCTAGCAATGTAAAGAGGGAGTAGCATCCCTGTAGAATTGGCAGTATAACAAACAGGAGCTGTGCTTTCTTTTGGTTCAGCATTAAATCAAGCCAAGGACAAAGCTCTTCTGAATTTTGAAAGAGTGATCTTATCTGGATAACTGACTGATCTGTAGTATTTTAAACTGGTAGCTAACAAATACATCACAGGGACAAACTGCCAAATCCAACTGATCTTCTTTGAAACCCTTTGTTTCAATTTGGATTCCCTTGTTGATACCCATTAGAAAAGAGGACCCCACTTACACTGCACATAGCATGTATGTATGCCATGAGCTCATGCTTATTTAGAAAAAGGATCCTCCCAAGAAGAAAAATGCAGTGTTATTTAGTTCCTCGCAGATACAAAAGATGAAAGATTCTTACTTTAGAAAGAAGGTGAGAATATCCCACACACATTTCTATCAGGAACTGCTTGTATTGCCAATTGGTAGCAGAATTTTATAATGCCATACCAATCATTTGTTTCCAGTTTTTCCCAACGGGTTCTCATTCAATTTGATCAGATTTTGAAACATAATACAAAGAAGAGAGTTTAGGTGAAATTCCCTCTGTTGTACTTTTTATGGTGAGGTGCCCAAAGGGTGTGTGCTCTTGTCCTCTTCTCCATTTATAATAATCTCTGCATATTTCCTGTCTTTCTATGGTTTAATTACATCTCAATGTTTAATTGTATTTTATTGTTGAGTTGGGACAGTCAGGAAGACTTCAGAATGACAAAAGGTGTGCAACAAAACAGCAACATGAGTAGTGACACCTTCTGCCCTCTCCAAGTCAACTCAAAAACCCTCCCAAGAGAAATTCTAAAAAGATCGTCGCACATCTTAAGAATAAGATTTTTTTTAAAAGGGATTATTTCCCGATAGGTGGAAGCAAAATATAGGCAGTTGATACAGTTCTAAAGGGACACGGTGGCTCAGTGGGTTAGGACGCTGAGCTTGTCGATCAGAAGGTCGGCAGTTTGGCGGGTCAAATCCCGAGTGCCGTGTAACAGAGTGAGCGCCTGTTACTCATCCCAGCTTCTGCCAACCTAGCAGTTCAAAAGCACATAAAAATGCAAGTAGAAAAATAGGGACTACTATGGTGGGAAGGTAACAGTGTTCCGTGCGCCTTTGGCATCTAGTCATGCCGGCCACATGACCACGGAGACGTCCTCAGACAAGTGCTGGCTCTTTGGCTTTGAAACGGAGATGTGCGCCGGTCCCTAGAGTCAGAAACGACTAGCACACATGTGCGGGGGAACCTTTACCTTTGCCTTTATAGTTCTAATAGTTCTTTACCACATTGTCCAGATCTAAAAGATTAATCAAATTATACAAATATAGACCTAACCATTGCAGAACAGGTACATTTGCTCAAACATTTTAAAAGGTTTTGGATACTTTCCTATATCAAAACCTTCCTGTGGTTTACAGGTCACAGAATGGGTTGTAGTAAATATTTTTGCCTAAAATACAGGTTTGTGCAGCACAAAGTTTTGTTTTAGGTCTGT
The DNA here is from genome assembly GCF_947247035.1 of Vipera ursinii. Lineage (NCBI taxonomy): Eukaryota > Metazoa > Chordata > Lepidosauria > Squamata > Viperidae > Vipera > Vipera ursinii. The sequence continues at coordinate 284,253,979 of NC_139512.1, read as the reverse complement.
TTAGATTTTCTTCCTAAGAGGGAACATTCAAAAGCATGATACCAGATCCAAAGTTTTATTTCCTTTTACAGTTCAGTAACCCTGGAACTGGCATGTTTATTAGCCTTCCCATTGAAATCAATGTAAGGCAAAATAAAAGTTTCATACACATAAAAAAAGGAGTGCTGCAAATTAAACGTAGCAAATCCAGTAGTGCTCAGCAGGTCATATATTTTTCATCATGAATTCCCCTCTATTCTCTCTGTGGGATTGTTCTATCTGTAACATTTCCCTCCATCCTGACCTAAGGGATAAAACAAGATTCAAAGAAATTACTGTAAAGAGTCAAAAGCTTAGACAGCCTGCATTAAAGGAGTGGGATGGGAATAATCAGTGTGAGGCGTTCAACCAGATGAGCGACAGATCTTTTCCTGACCTACAAATCTAGGCGTCTGTGTGATGCTTTTAATCCCTGCTCAAACATGCTTCATCATCTGGTAGGTTTAACACTGAATCTCTGATCTGCAAGCCTGCTTATCTTTTTATCAAGTTCCTCGGCTTTCTTAAACACCCTGCACCAATTAATGGTGCTCTTCATTGTGGTTGAAAACATACAGCCAGGAAATAAATTTTAGAAGAACCGACAAGCAAGAAAAAGTGTCTTCCAGAGACAAAGGCCGTGTGCAATTTTATGCCAAGAGACAATGTGACTTGTGTGATTTGATGCAGATTTTGTGTACTGACTGGTAAAAGCCTGAAATAATTTAAGGATCTGAACCTCCAGTGTTCTGTTACTTATTACCATTCTAGGAGCAAAACGTTCCAAGATGATATCAAACACCAGCCCTCTATTCTACTACAGAAAGCATACTGATAGGACAGAAGTTGCCAACAGTGAGTCATTCATTGCTGAATCCAGATTTCACAACAACATAATTCAGTGTTTGCAAGGGCCGGGCTGATTGCAAGCCGTTCCCTGTCACCATCATGATTCTTGGAACACATTTCATGTCTTTGGCTTTGCATACTATACACCAAAACTACCATATGAGTGGTTCCCAATAATCACCTTACAAAACTGTCTCCTAGGTATAAAGAATAAAGATATTATTTGCTACAAAGTGATTGTGTAAACTATATGAAAGAAGAAAAGTGGAAGGTTTCAGGGGCTGCCACAAAGAAGAGGGAGTCAAGCAAGTCTCCAAAGAAGGCAGGACAAGGAGCAACGGATGGAAACTAACCAAAGAGAGAAGCAACCTAGAACTAAGGAGAAACTTCCAGACAGAACAATTAATCAGCAGAACAACCTGCCTCCAGAAGCTGTGAATGCTCCAACACTGGAAGTTTTTAAGAAGAGACTGGACAGCCATTTGTCTGAAATGGTATAGGTTTCCTGCTTGAGAGGGGGGTTGGACTAGAAGACCTCCAAGGTCCCTTTCAACTTTATTATCATTGTTGTTGTTGTTCTTGTTGTTGTTGCTGCTGCTGCTGCTAAGGTTATACTGCCCTCAAAAATCCAGCTGGAGAATTTCTCAGTTAAATCCGATACTTCTTTATATAGATCTTATTGATGTTTCCTACCTACCTGTCCATTCTGATTTTGTGGTTTCTCATTTTACCATTCATAAGCCAGTTGATCACATTTTCACATCTGTTTAAGAGTCTCTTAACAAAAAAAATCAGGAACAGTCATACATGTATACATTTATCTTAATATATGTATATAGTAATATATAGCTGATATAGATAAAGATACAGCTAATATAGATATAGATGGAGATGGAGATATATAGATATAGCTGATATAGATATATAGATGTGGAAATGGAGATGGAGATGGAAATGTGAAATATAAATAGAGACGATAGACAGACAGACAGACAGACAGACAGACAGACAGATAGCAGACAGACAGCTAACATCTATGAAGGACAGTTCCACATTGTTATTATTTCCAATCCCACAAAATCAGGTTGGAAATGATTGCCTATCATCTTAATTTCTACCAAAATGCTGAAGACCAAGTGTGAAAAGTGTCGCTCTTTCCTTGTAGCAGGTTCTGTCACATTAAACCTCTTAATCATGCTCTATAAAATAAAAGGTGGAAAAAGGTCCAGAATATTGAATGGGAGATGGATAACTATCTTATAAGACCTGCTAAAGCAGAAAATGTTTAGGAGAAGAAGAAGCAGCCATGTGGGCGTGCAAGAGTTTCCCTCCAAGGAGAAAAAGACCCCAGAGATCCTGTCTTCAGGATCCAGCTTCAACATGACTTCTCTTACCCTGCATTTGAGCCAAAAGAATTGCTCAATAATATGGCAGTGTGGGATCACTGGGGTGTGGAGACAAACCTAGTGTGGTGCAAATACTTCATGCAAAAGTCTCTGCAGTGCAGATTGTACTGTAGCGCAGCAGCATTCACGGGGGGGGGGGAAATTCTCTACTTTCTCCTCCATTCACACTCCCTTTCCAATGAGGTTTGTTTGTTTGTTTGTTTTATTGTGATATGGGTATCAGCAGAAGCTTTGTGGCCATGGTAAAGAGGGGCTTCAGGCTAGGATGGGGATTTTGGAGGAAGGAAACAATTTCTGCCCCCCTGCATCTTCCTGAGCTTAGATCAAGTCCAGTTGGATTCACAGATCAGTATGTAGAGAAAGGACATGTTGAATGGTTAAAAGCGAAACTGCAGACCTTTGAATGGGCCCAGAAAGTTGAAGCCAATCAATGTTTGACGGCATTCAAGAAAAAAGTCAGGCAGATTTTCATGAGTTAGAAGATAGATGCTTCTACTTAAGGAGGCAGTAAAAAATAAACCATGAGATGTTTGCCATTTCCCCAACAAACTAAGTAAGAACTGTGTCTACACATTCAAGAATTAAGGAGATGAGGGGACCTGAGATGCTCACTTAAAGGTTTTTTTATGTTTATTTTCCCTCTTTTCTGCAAGAACTCAAAAAATATAAATCCCAGTCCAAACAAACAACAGAATGAGAGGTGGGGGGGGGGGAGAAACATGCAATCATGTCCATTCAGAGGGCGGGGCTAAATGACAAAACACGTCTTGCACCATTGCAAAGCAGACTTCACTTCTTCTGCACAGACGTCAGTTGCATGCAAATACATGAGGAAGAGAAGTTTCATTGCGTAATCACTATGACAACCTGTTGAAATCTCAATTTGCGGCAGATGTCCCAGCTTGCAATGGTCAAGAAGATTGTAGAAGCAGGTGTCATTTTCAATGTTCTCTTACATACGTACAAAAAAAAAATTCAAGTCTATACATCCTGTCTAAAAATTAGCACAACTAAGAGGATGCAAAGTTTTAGTTTGGTCTTCTCTTTATTACTGTGCTAGTTATCCACTTACAGAAAGTTTATGTTTGACTGAACATAACAAGTTAGGGAAAGCAGGCAGTACTTGCTTTCTAGAATTCTCTCCAACCCCTTGTCAGCAGTGGCCATAGAAGGCATCTGTAGTCTTCTTTGGGGAAGAAAAAAAAAGTAGACGGTTAGGTCTGAATTTCTGATTTCCCCTCATGTTGCAATGGTATGTGTTTGCGTGCATGAGGAAAACAGACTGTGTGCACTGGAAAACAGAGGGCATGCAGCAGATGCTCTGTTTGGTGTCGTATAACAAGGAGGGAAGCTGAGAGTAAAGCAATGAACAGCATTCTGAGAAAGTGCCCAACTACTATACCCATCCAGAAGGACATTTTTTTTGGTGTGGGGGGGAAGGAATGAAATATTTTCTGCCCCAGATGAAATCCAACCCATTTTCAAACTTGCTTTTTCAGCTCCTCTGGTCTTATCAAATTTGGTACATTCTGTTCAATTTCCAAAGAGCTGTCAGAGAGATGGGATTCCTTGGTGAGTCCTTGGTGGAGCAGTGGGCTAATGCCTCCTTAAGTAACACCAGCTAACTGCAATTAGTGCAGGTTCGCATCCCACCAGGCTCAAGGTTGACTCAGCCTTCCATCCTTCCCAGGTAGGTAAAATGAGGACCCAGATTGTTGGGGGCAATTAAGCTGACTTTGTAATAATGCCGCTTGGGTGTGTGTGTGTGAAAGCCCTAATAAGCAGGCATATACATAGAATGAAGGCTACTGCTAAGCTTGTAAGCCTCCCTGAGTCTTCGGAGAAGGGCGGGATATACCGGTAAATGGAATTAAAATAAAATAAATAATAAATAAAATTCCGAGCCCTTTGATATAATGCCTTACCAATATTCTATTGTGTTTGAAGGATTAATGCATAAAGGTTTCCTATGAATCAAGCTCAGCTGCTAGTGGCTTCATGGACTCTTCTTTGCAATCTGGGGTGGGCGGAGGAGTATGGAATAGTATGTCTTCTTCTAGAATGTTTTTCAGCTCCTCAATCTAAGTTGCAGCTGGGAATTCCCCAAATGTCTTCCAAACAAGTAATAACCAGGCTCAGTCATGTTCAGCTTCCAAGCCCAGACAAGGTCAGCCAGCTAAAATATATTTTGCATTTGATTTTGCAACACTATTGGGAATATTACAAACACACACACGTGTGTGTATGTGTATGTGTGTGTGTGTATATGTATATGTATCTATGGATGTGTGCGCATGCATATGGGGTTTTGTGTGTCTGTGTGTCTGTGTGTGTATACAACATTTGCTGCTTGAAAGATTATGATATAGCTGCTATGTATAGGGAGTAATTCATCTGAATGTTTTAACTTCTCCTTCCCTGAGTCTAGATTGTCATTATGAACTTGTATACCCATCAATGATTTAATTAGCACTGCAACACTCTTTCATTTAAGTGTTACTGTACAACAGACATGTCAAACACAAGGCCCGGGGGCCAGATCCGGCCCGCGAAGTGGTTTCATGTGGCCTGCGAAGCCATCCTGGAAACAGTGAGGGAATGGCCCCCACTGCCTTGTCCCTGGCCCAGAGACCCTCCTTCTGCCAGAGACCATCAGATCTGTCCCATTCCTGCCCAGGCCCCCATAGGCACCCTTGATGCGAACGATGTAGAGCTGGCCACGCCCACCCAGTAGGCCATACACACTCTAGCCACGCCCACCCAGGCCACGCCCACCCGGCCCCCTGAGGGCAACCGCAATGCTGATGCGGCCCTCAATGAAATTGAGTTTGACACCCCTGCTGTACAATATTTGAATACTTCATCAGTTTAGTTGGAAAACAATTACATAGAGCAAATCTAAAACTGATTTTTTTAAAAAAAAGAGGGTGATAAAATGGCACCAATGTGGAATTTGATTAACGCATGGCCTGAGTGGTGATAAGGTCATCCTGCTGATACATTACCGCATGCATAAAAAATTCCTCTCAAAAAGAGAGAAGGATATTTAGATATCCAGCAATCTGACAGTTATAAGCGAGGGCTTCCGTTCTGCCACTCACATGAGGAATTGGATACCTGTAACGTGACAAAAGACAGAAGAACCACCTGAACATAAGAGAACCATTTGACAGTTTCATGTTTCATATCAAAGCACAAAACGTGTCCAAGTTTGAAGAAAAAATTCTAAGCCAATTTGAATAATGATTAAATTAGAAAGTGTTTTCTATTTAATCTTCCATGAATATAGAGGAGTCAGGGTGGGGGTGGGGGTTTTCCCAGAAGGAAAAAAATAGAGAAAGACAAAATGATACTGCCTGATAGATATCAACTGTGTCTACTGCATATGCCTAGAAGCTGGAGATAATTCCAAATGCCTACTTGAAGACCAAGTATGAATGATCAAGGTGTTCTTGACAGCATATGAAATAAATAAGCTGTTATTTGCAATTTTATCCTTCTGGCTAAGACGTAGTTATGGTATTATCTTTCTTACTTAATATACTCTGAGTGCTCTAAAAGCTGTGATTATTGGTGCATTTTGATGTCAGATTAAGGCTGGAGAACATATGGGAAAATTAGACTATCAATATACTAAACTCAGTTACCTCAACCAGAATGAAGAATTTAGAGCACAATTCTCCTTGTATTAGACATTTGCTATTGAAATTATCAATTGAAGTATCTTAGTGTGGATAGGATTCAATTCAAAACTTTATTCCTAAATAACCTGGTTATAGAGCTCAGCATTTCAATGAAATTACGCTTGGATTTATAGGTAACAGTTGCAGCCTATTGTATTGTAACAAGAAGCTTTCCTTAATTATATACTGTAGACAAATGCCTTGGAGTTGCATTAACAAAGTCATAAAAATCTACAAATTATTTCTATATAGAAAGGTAAAGGGAATCCTTTCTTCCAGATAAACATTCTGTGTTTATTGAAAATGAACAGAGTTTTTTCTAAATCATTTAAACTTAAAACGGGAGAATTGTCATAGATTTGTTGTAGAGCCAATAAAGGAGACACAGAGGTTTTGTTTTGCAAAACTGTCTAATCTTGAAGGTGCCAGATAAGGTCTTCTTGAATTCAAAATAGTCTTTCATTCAGGTAAACATGTACAAATATAGACATACGCTCACATATGCCAATGATCACTACAGGTAGTTCTGGACTTAAAACCACAATCAGGACCAGAACGTCTGTTGCTAAGCAAGCAGTTGTCACACCCAATTTTATAACCTTTTTGCCCAGGTTCATAAGCAAATTGCTGGTTTGATAAGTGAATCATGCAGTCGTAAGTGAATCTAGCTTCCCTGATTGACTTTGCTTGTCAGAAGCTGTCTGGGAAGTTCACAAATGGTGATCGTGTGACCATGGGATGCTGCCACCATCATAAATATACACCAGTTGCCAAAACTTTGATCACATGACCATGGGCATGCTGCGATGGTTATAAGTACGAGGACCAGTCGTAAGTCAGTTTTTTCACTGCTATTACAACTTCAAAGGGTTGCTAAATAAATGGCTGTAAGTCAAGGACTATCTATATAGCCATTAGGAAAGTTCTTTGTCCTCAATTTTCTCTCTTTCTCCAACAGAGCAAAAGAACCATCTCATGAACAACTGTTGGGCAGAAAGAAGACATGAGCAGCTGGAAAGCTGTACAGAAGTTTTCACCTGCCTTTGTCCTTCCAGATGTGTTGGAGTGTGTGCATCTTCAAAAACTTTTTTGTTTTGTGTTGCATCTTCAAAAACTTTTTTGTTTGGTGTGCATCTTCAAAAACTTTTTTGTTTTGTTTTGTGTGCATCTTCAGAAACTTTTTTGTTTTGTGAAAAGGTCAAGAAATGAACCCGTTAGGAGGAAATCCATGAAATGAGTGTTATCTCTAAACACCCACATTTTTGCTTTCTGGACATGCTTTACACAGTCTAAAAAAACCTGAGCATCAGATTGAAGCAAATCCCTATCAATCTGCAGAGTTTTAATAACAATTTCCAGAATTCCCAGCTTCAAATTCTGGAAATTGTAGCCCAACACATATAAAGAAAACTGGGTTAGGAAACTTGCTGTACAGAAACAAATTAGCTAAATCTGAAGATGGCACTTGGGAAACCACCAAGTTTTTAAACATCATCTGAATATACGCAAGGTGGGTACCATGCAAACATCTGGTGGGATGCTGTTCTACAAGGCAGGTGAAGCAAAAGAAAAGGCCTGCCTCCTGGCTCCTAGTAGATGGTATTGTTTATTTGGTGGAGTGGAGAGCAGGGCAACGCTGTAGGAATAAATAAGACAGGCAGACACTACAGATGGAACCTCAAATCCTAGGCTCAAAGAATGACATTTGCTTAGAGAACTGCCATCATGGCCTTGGAATAAAATCCAAACACCATGATGAACAAGGGTGAAAGTCACATTTGGTGAGGACAAACGAAAAGAATCCCTGATTAGTTTCACTCTGCTTTGGTACTTTGCCAATAGCAATAGCACTCAGAATACACCACTTCACAGTGTTTTATAGCCCTAAGAGGTTTACAGAGTCAGCATATTGCCCCCCCCAAAAAAAATCTGGGTCCTCATTTTACTAGCCTTGGAAGGATGGAAGACTGAGTCAGGATCAAACTCCTGGCAGTCGGCAGAATGAGCCTGCAATACTGCATTCTAACCACTGTGCCACCACGGCTCAAATCCTATGGATGGTGGTGTGGCAGAATGTAATATCTGCTGGACACAGAGTTAAGCGGGGTAACCCCAACATATTGACAAACTTATGTCTTCTTAGGTGCTACATTTCCTACTGTGTACAGTATTGATAGGCATAACCGTTGTAAGCATAAAGAGAATCTGGGGCACATTATCCCATTGCCTAGAACTGAGTTGTGCAATAAGAGAGTTCAATCCATCACACTCAAGATAAGGAAGACAGAGAGAAGGTTGAAGGGAATTGGCTTATCTGAAATCTTGAAAGTTAAAATCATGGGGAGTTTGAAAATGCAACACTTTCCTTAGGGGAGGGGAAGATAAAATGCAAAGATAGCACGCTAAAGTTTTGAAATCATCCAGATATGCAGGTTTGCTTCTAAATAAGAAATATAGAGAAGAAATAATTTCATGGAAGTAAATATTAATGAGAGCTGGAATTATGAGCAATCTTCTCACTATATTTTACATTTTAAACAGACAAATCTTATTACATTCTTTGACCAAGTGACAAAATTAGTGGACCAGAGGAATGCTGTAGATATAATTTACTTGGACTTCAGTAAGGCATTTGATAAAGTAGATCACAATCTACTACTTGATAAGATAGAAAAATGTGGGTTAGATAGTATCACCACCAGATGGATTCGTAGCTGGCTGACAGGCCCTACTCAGCGTGTGGTCCTCAATGGAACTACATCTACATGGAAGGAAGTGTGTAGTGGGGTGCCCCAGGGCTCTGTTCTGGGCCCAGTGCTCTTCAACATCTTCATCAACGATTTGGATGAGGGGATAGATGGGAAACTCATCAAATTTGCAGACAACACCTGGAATACTGCATTCTGTTTTGATCACCACAATATAAAAAAGAGGTTGAGATTGTGGAAAGAGTGCAGAGAAGAGCAATAAAGATGATAAGGGGCCTGGAGGCTAAAACTTCTGAAGAACGGTTGCTGGAATTGGGTATGTCTAGTCTAGTGAAAAGTAGAAGTAGGAGAGACATGATAGCAGTGTTAAAATATTTGAGGGGCTGCCACAAAGAAGGGAGAGGAGGTTCAACCTATTTTCCAAAGCACCAGAAGGCAAGGCAAGAAACAATGGATGAAACCTAAACAAGGAGAACTAACCTAGAACTAAGAACCTAGAACTTAGAACTAAGTTCTAACTGACAGAACTATTAATGAGGGGAACAGCTTGCTTTCAGAGGTTGTGGGTGCTCCATCACTGGAGACTTTTAAGAAGAGTCTGGACAGCCATTTGTCTGAAAGGGTATAAGGTCTCCTGCTCAAGCAGGGGGTTGGACTAGAAGACCTCCAAAGTCCCTTCCAACTCTGTTATTCTATGTTCCTCTATGTTCCTCTATCACAGACATGTCAAACACAAGGCCCGGGGGCCGGATCCGGCCCGCAAAGTGGTTTCATGTGGCCCGCGAAGCCATCCTGGAAACAGTGAGGGAATGGCCCCCACTGCCTTGGCCCTGGCCCAGAGACCCTCCTTCTGCCAGAGACCCTCATATCTGTCCCACTCCTGCCCAGGCGCCCATAGGCACCCTTGATGCGAATGATGTAGAGCTGGCCACGCCCACCCAGTAGGCCATACACACTCTAGCCATGCCCACCCAGTAGGCCACGCCCACCCTGGCCATACCCACCCGGCCCCCTGAGGGCAACCGCAATGCTGATGCGGCCCTCAATGAAATTGAGTTTGACACCCCTGCTCTATCATGATTGGCTGTCTGGTTTGTAAAATATATACCATAGTATAGTTATTTTTGGTACAGGAAAAAATGTTTTACAGTAAACTCTTTTCACATTTTAGTGGGTAATTCCCAACCGTTTTGTTTCTAGCCTGAAGTTAGAAAACATTACCGTTATAATAATACATTTTTTAATTATGTGATTTCCCCTCCTCCCTGCAGTTGTTCTGTCTTATTGCTTTGTCTGCTTTTAATGTTCCTTTTCTTCCCTTTGTTTTACAAAGGTCATCAATCCAGTACCTTATGAAAGAGAAGACATATGCGTGTTCACAAAACATACAATTAGTTTGTCAAATTGCCAAAATTTCTTTATGGGAAATGCCAAGGTAGGACTACCTCTTCCGCCTATTAACAACTCTTCATCTCTCATTTCTTCCTCTCCTTTTAAAGCAGAACTGGAGGCTATCATTTTGATTCTGCCTGTTAGCAAAGGCATTTGTTATCACCTGTCTCAAATAATTGCATGTTTTAAATGGGTTTCTACCATAAATTACAAGCCACACAGATTCGCCTGAATGGAGAGAACATTGTGCTGCACATCTCGATTTACATAGCATATCATGAACTGCAAGGCAAACTCTGTTACCATTAACACTTAGCCTTTGAGATTATAGGACCAACTATGGCCATTAAGGGCCTGGTTTGCAGGACCTGGAATGTCCTTTGACACAAGTAACAATTGGTTGCATTTAAATTTTGGTGGTTCTTGACTGAATAAACATTATTGCCTCTTTTTTTTATTACAACTTGGTTGCATGGTTTCTCACCATTATGAGTTACAGAAAGCGCACAAAAAAATCTAGGATAAGCCACAAAATAGGCTAAACATATTTTTTTAAGGAGTGAGGGAGAGGGAAATCAATATATCCCCAGTATCACACATTATGTTACCGTATTTCTTTTTAGAGTGAGCATCACTGTGCAGAATGCAAAAAGGGAGTAAGAAACAGTACAGAGAAAAAATCAGAAGTCTTAGGCAGGAAAAAGAATGGAAATTCGAATTCAATCTGGTTTACACCATCCATAAGAGCTCTTTACACATTTCCATTCCTACAAACAGTTTTTATTTCCACCACTTCTGTATAACCCTTCATAGTATAGATTGCCATTTGCTCTTTAAAATTCCCATCTTCTTTTTAGGTTCTCGTGAATTCCGTCAACTACGACTTTCACTGCCTTCCTTTCCTTTCAGCCCGTGCAATTCTGTATATGTTTATTATATGATTTGATTCACTTTCTGACTGTCTATAAATTCAAACATGCATGCTTCTTCTGTATGCAGTCATCCACTTTGCATTGAATTAAATTTCATTGGTCCCAAATTTATTTTTACTCCATCTCTTCTTGTTATGTTACACACATTTTGTAAATAATTATTTTGCCTGCCGTCCATTGTCTTCCATGTTCCTTTAACATTCCTTCTCTATAACAAAAGAGATAGAAGTATGCTCTTATACACATCCATTTGGCTTCTTGAAACAAATATGCCTTTCTGGCCATAAACCACATACTACCTATAATCTTTCCTCCAGCATCTTCATGTCCAAGATTTTTTTTCATCCATTTTCATCATTCTAACAAAATATGCTAATTCATTTCCTTGGTGTAATTTATACATAACTTCTCTTGTGTACACAGTTGCCTTAGTCTTTAATACAGTTATTTTCAGATCCATGCATCACATACTCTAACATCCATTGCAAATAACTTGAATTCTGAGAGAACATTGTGGTATAATCTACCTACAAAAGTACATGTACATGTACATGTACTCTAACCAACACATCTCCAACAATACCACAAGGATTTTACATAGCATATCATGAACCGCAAACCAAAGTCTTTTCCCATTAACATTTAAATTAGTAGTGAGTATTTAAAGACATGGGACCACCTCTTTTGCCCGTATATCCATAAATACAAAGAGTGCACTGGAGTTGGGTGGCTGACACATTTAAATAAATACATAAATAATAAAGATAAATAAATAAATCTGTTAAACAATGGAATCTATCACTTTCCATCGATACATTCATACTTGTGTGCACATTATACTTTGCACACAAGTACAAAAGAGATGAAGCTTATGGTACTGCAACACTGCTTTATCGTTTTGATGAACACAGCAACATAAAGATAGGAAGGTATAGAGATGTTTACTGAATGGTTCTTGTTATGTACTGGGCTTTTGGAATATCACCACGTGCGTTGCTGGAGAACTAACGGTTCTCCAGCAACTCAGACAGGACGTCTCTGGTCCTGCAATTGGTCAACTTTGGGCGGCAAACATGGGTTCAATCTGATTGGTCGCTACCAGAAGGTCTGACTATATATTGAGGCAGGGTGACTCCACTTCCTCAGTACAGTTTCTGCTTACGTAAATAAAGAATAAGTTTCTTTGTACTCATCTGCGTGTCTTCGTTCCTGCTCATCAGAGCCCACAACATAATAGTTTTGTTTAAACTAGATTTACCTATTTTATTTTTCTTATCTTTTGGCTGTAATTTCCTTGACTTCCTAGTTCTCATGACCCTTCTGCACACTGCATAGTGTTCCTCCATTTAACTAGACTTGCCTGTTTTATTTTCCTTTCCTCCATTTGCAAATTAACAATAACATGGGAGGGGGAAAATGTCTCAGTTCTGTTAGCAATGATTCCAGCTTTGAGCTCTGAACTTGGATTGCTCTTGCCAGGCCGTAGAGCATACAGATTGTTTTGGGAACCACTGTTTGCTTTCAGAAAACAACAACAACAACAACAACAGGAAGCTAAATTCAGTTGGCCCAAATGATCTCCTCCCACATTAAAATTCCAAAGGCCCACAGTGAGGATGCCTTATCTCCTACATCTTTCAGTACTGAACAGCTGTTTATTTCATCACATACCTTACCCCGATAGAGAAACAGATACTGATGAGTTTTCCCTGTGCTCTGGCTAGAAAAATAGCTGATTGCGATGTATAAACAGAGGCATAGAATCAGGATCATGTGAGGTATTAGTACCACTTTATAAAACCCTAGTCAGACCACACCTGGAATACTGCAGCCAATTTTGGTCACCATATCACAAAAAAGATGTTGAGAGTTTGGAAAAAATTCAGAGAAGAGCAACTAAGATGATCAAAGGCCTGGAGAGCTGCAGGACTTGGTTTTGGCTAATCTAAAGAAAAGAAAAATAGGGGAGACATGATAGCAGTATTCCAGTATTTGAGGAGCTGCCACAAAGAAGAGGGGGTCACATTATTCACCAAAGCACCAGAGGGCAGGACAAGAAACAATGGTTGGAAACTGATCAAAGAGAGAAGAAATCTGGAATTAAGGAGAAACTTCCTGACAGTGAGGACAATTAACCAGTGAAACAGCTTGCCTCCAGAAATTGTGGGCTCTCCATCACTGGAGATTTTTAAGAAGAGGCTAGACAGTCACTTTTCTGAGATGGTATAGGTTCTTCTGCTTGAGTAGGTGGCTGGACTAGAAGACCTCCAAGGTCCCTTCCAGTTCTATTCTATTCTATCTGAAAACCCACACTGCTGAATTCACAAAAGAAGGGTAAGTGAATTTTTTTAAAAAGGTGTCTGGTATTAGGATTCATTATTAGGTGACTTCAGTTTATGACCACAATTAAGCGCAAATTGAGTCGCTTTTTCAGTTCTGTTGTAACTTTGAATAGTCATTAAGCAAACTGTCAATAGTTTTAACATTCTGAAAAAACTAGGAAACCAACCAAGACATTAAGTACGATATTATACTACCATACTAAATTAAAGTGCCTCTAAACAAAAGGGAAACAAGCCAGATAGGCTAATGTTTCAGTCAGCTAGTCTAAGCCAGGAAGAAATCTTAAGGAATATTCCCTAGATATTTCCAGCAAAATAATATATTTTTCTATTAATTCTTTCTCTCAACATTATTAACATGATTAAGTTAAAATAGCATTCAAAAGCAAAACAACTTATTATAGTATTATGCTGAAACAAGCTGATTGCTTCTACCTGTAGTGGGTGAGAGAAGAAATAAGTCCCTATCTCTCACAGGAATAACCCATTTTGATCAGCAAGGAATATTTTAAATTTAGGGCTAGGACAGGGGTCGGCAACCTGAAAAAGCAAAAGAGCCACTGGGAACCGGTTCTATCACACATAAAAAAAAGTGGGAGGCGCGCGCGTACATCCACGCATGCGCATGCGCGTGCATGGATACACGCGCGCGGTTCCACTTTTTTTTAATGTGGACGCACCTGCATGCCAGCGGCGACGGGTCTCCGTGGTGACGGGCGCTGGGTTGCGGCACCGCCTTCAGCCCGGGCGCCGCCGGAGCCACCCCAGGGACCTCCAAACTGCCGCCCGAACACCCGTTTGGAGACCTGCTGGTGCAGCACCAGCAGGTCTCCAAACGGGTGTTCAGGCAGAGGTGCGCGCACACCTCTCCAAACCTTTGGAGAGGTGCGCACGCACCTCTGCCCGAACACCCGTTTGGAGACCTGCTGGTGCCAGTTTAGAAAGCTGCCGCGGCAGCTTTCCAAACCAGCACCAGCAGGTCTCCAAATGGGTACTGCCGCTGCCCGTTCCAAGAGGTGCGCGCGCAGCTCTCCAAACCTTTGGAGTGGTGCACGCGCACCTCCTCCCATTCAGAGTGGTGCTTGCGCACCTCCGCCTGTTCCGAGAGTTGCACGCGCAGCTCTCCAAACCTTTGGAGTGGTGCGCGCACAGCTCCTCCCGTTAGGAGTGGTGCGCGCGCAGCTCCTCCCGTTAGGAGTGGTGCGCGCGCAGCTCCTCCCGTTAGGAGTGGTGCGCGCGCAGCTCCTCCCGTTAGGAGTGGTGCGCGCGCACCTCCGCACGTTCGGAGAGGTGCACGCGCACCAGGCGACTGGGAGCCGCATGAGACAGCTCCGGAGCTGCATGAGAAGACTCTGGAGCCGCGGGTTGCCGACCCGTGGGCTAGGATAACTCTGTATTTTAAAAAATGGGATGCTTAACTATGCAGCAAACTTATAAGGTTACTCAGCTTCTCCCTTTTGCCATTTTACTGTTGGAATTGTATAATATCGGGTATTTCATGATATATGAAATACACTTACTAAGCCTTTTTTGAACAACTGAGTGGTCTACCCAATTAGCAATATAAGTTGTATTAGCACTCTGCATATTAGAGATCATTAGTGCAGCTGCTGCTGCTAAGAGGAGTCGGGTGAGAACAATTTGGCAAGAAAGTGGTGGTTAACCATTATTTTATTCTTACACACATGGATTTTCTGCCCCAGAGATTCATTATCTATCCCAGTAATAGCAATAGCAATAGGACTTAGATTTATATACCACTTCACAGTGCTTTACTGCCCTCTCTGAGCAGTTTACAGATGTTACAGATATATGTTATTGCCCCCCAACAATCTGGGTCCTCATTTTACCGACCTCAGAAGGATGGAAGGCTGAGTCAACTTTGAGCCAGTGAGGATCGACCCGCTAAACTGCAGGCAGCCAGCAGAAGTAGCCTGCAGTACTGCATTCTAACCACTGCGCCACCACGGCTCATAAGTGAAACTGTTACATACTTCCGGGATCACCTTACTTTTTTACATTCTGTCACATTCCTGTTCAAAGCCTTATCACGCGACAGAAGACCATAAAAGAAAAGAGAGACATATCTGTCATCTTCCTTGGAGGGGGGGCAGTGGAGAAAATAATCCAGAAACCACAACAATATTCTCTCTCTCTCTAGTCTGCAATAAACAATGGAAGAAGCTCGCTCTCCCTCGTATAACCCATGGGATGAAAGGATTTGCATAATATTTATTATTATTTACTGCCATTATAAGCCACTCATTTCCCCTTAAAAACTTTCCTGGCCATGCCAATTTAGGTCAAATAGCAGAATTGTTGTTTCCTGCCATTTCCTGAGGCCTTGGTCACCTACTATAAGAAACTTGCACATGTCTATTCTAAGCTACAGGTTGTTTAAACGAAGTTTATGGCATAATTCTAATTTTCTGGGTTGACATAAAGCATCATCTAGAAATCCTGGGTTCCATTTCCAAAGTTTAGTTAACACATTGAACCAGAGTGAAACAAATTAGACTATAGCTAAGCAAGATAACTGAACCCAACCTCAATTTATAGGGATGGATTAGGGTAGCTATAAATTGAGTACTACACTGTAATGTGATGATGCTCATCAGAAAAGAAAAAGAATTTTTAAATGGTGAACTTTTTCTGTTTTGCCTTTGTTGTGTATATAGCTTCAGTCTGACCTTTTAGAATTATTTGGTTTAAACTGAACAGTGGGAATGTTAAGGCTTCAGGAAATATCATGCTGAGGTGTCAAACTTCTCGGATTCCAATCGATCTCCCACCTAGGAGAAAGTCCTAAGGCAAAAGACCACTCCTAATTATAACAACAGATCTGAAGTCCTTCCCAATCATATCAATTCTCTAGCAAAGAGAAAAACTTACTGGACCAGATTACACACTCCCTGAATGTTTCATTTTATATTATGTCAAAATAAGGTTAAGATTAAAGATCTGCTTCATTTAAAAAAAATGACAAGAGTTATCTCATAGGTCCTCATTTGATTTTCACTTCAGATCACATCCAAATGTTTTGTTTCTTTTTTGATGGGGGAGGAGTTGTGCTGTGTGACTGATTATAAAACTGGATAGATCTATAATTTGCCCAAAATTATCATTGTTAGCCTACTGCTGAAAAATAAACAAGGCCTCCTGTTGTGTCTTTAAGAATTTGTTGCTGCAAGTTACATAGGTAAATCTGCTTCATGAAAAGCTTGATGCCAATAAGGAAAAGAAAGCTGTGTGGTATAAACAAATTTTGTTGAAAAAGATATGTATATATCTTTCACTCCAACTTCAGACAAGAAACAGGAGATATTCTTGATCGCTTTTGGAAGTAGAAATGTTAAACAATTGCTGATGAAATCTAATGAACAACCACTTCTTAGAGTGAGCAATACCAGTAGTATTCATATTTAAATGAAAGATGTAGAGATGTATATATAAATATTCTTGGATTGCTACTTGTTTGGCTTCTTAAATTTCTTTAAATTGCTTGAACTATTTTCAATTTTTTAATTTTAAGCGATTTGAGATCTGCAAATATAGAACTCAAAAGCTACTCAACATTATTGCATGGAGGATCAGGACATTTTCATAAATAAAAGATGTGTTGCAACAACAACACTACAATTCCACAATTATATTGGCACCAAAAGAAAAAGTTAAACCTGAGAGTAGTGAAGATATGGTCTGATGGTCTAGAAAGGAGTGTTTGAGAGAAATGGAATAATATGAAACATTTTGCTATTCCTTGTTCAGTCCTCCAGGAAAATCCTGATTTTTTGTTTGAAGGCTCTTCAGACTGATTAATGATACAAAATCATCAGAAGGAACAGTAGATTGTTTAACATGCCCATCAACAAGAAAATATGACAGCAATCTAAGCTCATACACCCTCCTCATGCAAATTTTCCTCTTTGGTGAAAAGTATTATGTTGTATTTAAATTACACTTCTCATTTCTCAATGTGTCTCCAGTCATGTACACTAGCATATGTAAATTTGTCCTCTTTCTTAGTGACACATTTTCTATGTGTTGGTGATACAAAAACAGCCCCTTTCCTACTTTGTCCTACAAGAACAAGAATTTACTTGAATGTTGAGGTCAGAATTCAATTCAGAAAGGAAGCTAAGCATAACAGTGATTTTCATACACTGACTAGTGAAAACTTCACTAGGAATCCTTAAAAAAAGAGTTTTCCATTCATCAAACTATTTGGTACAAAAGTCCCTGAAGATGATGCAAAAATGGATGTGTCAAATGCTCTGATCTGTGACAGGTAACAGCTCAAACTACTAGATCATTATACTTTCCCCTTTATGACACACCATCTTCTGGATCTAGCTAACAAAGAAAGAACCTCAGTGTTAATGACATACCTGAAGGCCCTTTACAAACCTTAAAAGTCAGCCACGGTGGGACAGTGGCTGACTTTTACATCTGCAGCCCCATAGAGGTGGGAGCTCTATGGGGCATGCCTACCCAGAGTATATCTTTGACCACACCCAGGTTCAGGGTTGCAACCTGCCGTGAGAGGGCGGGGTGACCTGTTTACTGGGGCACCCAGCTGAGTGGCAGTGCAGTTGGGTGTGGATCCAGATATTTTCTTTTCCGGCCTTTGACCCTCCTATGGACATGATCACCTCCGGGACTGCCTATTCTGGACTTGCTGGACTAACATGAGACAATATACTAGCACGGACTTGCTCGCCCTCAGGGGTGCCCCCCTTGCCTGGGTGCGACCCGCCTCTTTAAATCCTAACCTCGATGAAGGGCCCGACTTTTGGGTCTCTGAGAGATGGCTGGGCAGGGGCAGGGGCCGTCAACATAAATTTAATAAGAGGCCCCTGATTATGTTTTTATCAAAAAATTTTACGGGGTTGGGGAGAGGGGTGGGAGATAGGGGTTGTCTGGCTATGGGGGGCGGCCAATCAACCATAGTTCAGGCCAGACTTGGGTCTGACCGCGCGGGGGGAGAACGGGGGGTCGTTGTCTCCGGGGCTCATGAGCGGGTCGTGGGATTACCAATTCCCACAACGGGGAATGGCAGCAGGAGGATAGACAGGGGGCCATATCGTTACCGGGAGGGCCGTCTCCGCTATTTGCAAGCGGTGAGGCGCTCCGACCCTCTGCTTCTTTCCCGAGGTTCCGGGAGCGAGGATGTGCAGCCTCCTGAGCTCCGGCTGGTGTACCTGAATGCCAGGTCCGTGGTTAACAAAGCTCCCCTTGTTAGGGATTTAGTTGAGGGTGAGCATGCGGACCTGGCTTGCATCACGGAGACTTGGTTGGGCCCAGAGGGTGGGGTCCCTTTGGTTGACCTTTGCCCACCAGGCTTCCGGGTGCTACACCAGCCTCGAGCTCAAGGTAGGGGTGGGGGTGTGGCGGTGATCGTTAGGGAGACCTTATGTCCGCGGGAGACCATCGTTCCTCAGATAGTCGGGTGTGAGTCTCTCTTTATGAGATTTGCTTCTGGGGCGCAGTTGGGCTTGCTGCTCGTGTACATTTCGCCTAGTCGTGTAGCGGCAGCCCTGCCCGAGCTGCTCGATATCCTCTCGGGGTTGGTGGTTGAGTTCCCCAAACTTATAGTTTTGGGGGACATCAATCTACCATCCCTGGGAGGTTCATCTGAGCTTGCTCGGGAGTTCATGGCTTCCATGACGGCCATGGACCTGACGCAGGTAATTTCTGAACCAACTCATGAGGGAGGCCACACCCTTGACCTGATTTTCTTATCTGGACGGTGGTTGGATGATCTTGGTGGGGGCTTTCCATTTATTATGCCCCTGTCATGGACCGATCATCACCTCCTGCGGCTGGTCTTCCATTTTGCCACCCCCCGCCGTGGGGGTACGGAGCCAACTAGATGGTACCGCCCCAGACGCCTAATGGATCCTGATAGATTCCAAGCGGCGCTGGGGTCCCCACCTGCCTCCATTGCTCACAACTCTGCGGATGCCTTAGTGGAAGCCTGGGAAAGGGCAGCCACTGAGGCACTCGACCGGGTTGTACCCTTGTGGCCCCTGACCCGGCGCAGATCCCAGCGAGCTCCATGGTTGTCCGCGGAGCTCCGGGAGATGAAGCGTCAGAAACAGGGCCTAGAGAGCTGCTGGAGGTCCAGCCGATCTGAACCCGACCGATTGCGGTTAAGAACCTACATTAGGTCTTATCTCGCTGCGATGAGGGAGGCGAGGTGTAATTACTTCTCCACCCTCATCGCGTCCGCAGATAATCGCCCGGCCGCCTTGTTTAGGGTGACTCGCTCCCTTCTTAGTCAGGAGGTGAGGGAGGATCCCTTGCAGGGTCGTGCCGAGGAGTTTAGTCAACATCTGTCGGATAAAATCGCTCGGATTCGGACCGGTTTGGACTCCAGCTGGGCAGAGTCTGGCGATCAGGACACGGGCGGTCTTGTCAATGTTATCTGGGAGGAGTTTGATTCTGTGACCCCTGATGAAGTGGACAGGATTATGGGGAAGCTGAGTTCCACCACATGTTTATTGGATCCGTGCCCTTCTTGGCTGGTTTATGCAGCTAGGGAGAGGACACGAGGCTGGCTCCAGGCGGTTATATCTGCTTCTTTGAGCGAGGGTTATTTCCCCACCATCTTGAAGGAGGCGGTGGTGAGACCTCTCCTCAAGAAGCCTGCCTTGGACCCAGCTGTATTGAACAACTTTCGTCCAGTCTCCAACCTTCGCTTTCTTGCGAAGGTTGTCGAGAGTGTGGTGGCGCATCAGCTCCCTCTGGTCCTGGATGAAGCGGATTATCTGGACCCTTACCAATCGGGTTTCAGGCCCGGGCACAGCACGGAGACGGCATTGGTCACTCTGGTGAATGATCTCTGGAGGGCTCGGGATAGGGGATATTCCTCTGTCCTAGTCCTATTAGACCTCTCGGCGGCTTTCGATACCATCGACCATGGTATCCGGCTGCGGCGTCTCAGGGGACTGGGAGTGGGAGGCACGGTTTTTCGGTGGTTCTCCTCCTATCTCCTGGGACGCTCGCAGTCGGTGTTGGCAGGGGGGCAGAGGTCGACCCCTAGGACTCTCGCTTGTGGAGTTCCTCAGGGGTCGGTCCTCTCGCCTCTCCTGTTCAACATCTATATGAAACCGCTGGGTGAGATCATTCGTGGTTTTGGAGTTGGGTATCATCAATATGCTGATGATACCCAACTTTTTATTTCGACCCCAAACCACCCCAGTGATGCCCTCGCTGTGATGTCCCGTTGCCTGGAGGCGGTTCGGGTCTGGATGGGGAGGAACAGACTTCAACTCAACCCTGACAAGACTGAGTGGCTGTACATTCCGGCTTCCCGGGACACCTGGGATGTTCCATCTCTTTCTATGGGAGGTGAGCTTTTACCCCCTGTGGATAGGGCTCGCAACTTGGGAGTCCTCCTAGATTCACGACTCACTTTGGAGGATCATATAGTGGCCGTGACTAGGGGGGCTTTTGCCCAGGTTCGCCTGGTGCGCCAGTTGCGGCCCTATCTGGACCGGGAGGCCTTATGTACGGTCACTCATGCGCTCGTGACCTCTCGCCTAGACTACTGTAATGCTCTCTACATGGGGCTTCCATTGAAGACTACTCGGAGGCTCCAACTGGTACAGAATGCGGCCGCGAGAGTTGTCTTGGGAGTTTCCTGGTACTCCCATGTTACACCTTTGCTCCGTGAGCTGCATTGGTTACCAGTTGTCTTCCGGGTAAGGTTCAAGGTTTTGGTTATGATCTTTAAGTCCCTACATGGCATGGGTCCGCGATACCTCGAGGACCACCTGCTGCCGGCGTCGACTCCCCTCCGCCCTGTGCGCGCCCACAGAGAGGGCCTCCTCAGGGTGCCTCCTGTCAAGGAATGTCGACTGGTGGCCCCCAGGGGGAGGGCCTTCTCTGTGGGTGCTCCGGCATTATGGAACCAACTGCCGGTTGAGCTCCGGACGGCATCAGACCTCCGATCCTTCCGTCGCGGGTTGAAGACCCATTTATTTGAACTAGCGGGTCTGGCCTGATGGGGGTACATGGGTTTTTTATAGGCTTGTTTTATTATTCTTGTTTTAACTT
The DNA here is from genome assembly GCF_947247035.1 of Vipera ursinii. NCBI lineage: Eukaryota > Metazoa > Chordata > Lepidosauria > Squamata > Viperidae > Vipera > Vipera ursinii. The sequence continues at coordinate 284,232,588 of NC_139512.1, read as the reverse complement.
GGGCATTGATTTAATTGTCTTTTAATTTTTGTATTGTCATTTATATTTATGCCCTGTGAACCGCCCTGAGTCCCTTTGGGAGAAGGGCGGTATAGAAATCTCAATAAATTAAATTAAATTAAATTAAATTGAAGACAGGTCCTAGTTCTTCATTCACCTGTATGGTGCTCAGAGTTAAATCACAGAACATCTCATTGTCCTCCTGCAAAAACTATATACAGTTGAGGAAACTACAGTATGGACAGAGCCTGAATGAATACTATATCTGGGCTGTAAATTTCAGAGAAACATTATTTGGCAGCAAGTGGATACAGAAAACTTCTTGCTCTTATTTAACCACTATCCAGAATTTTGCAACCCAGACAGGGTAACCCAGAAATTGTTGCGTTCTGTGTCCAGGAATCTTGAATGCCCTCAGTTTCATTTGCTTTAGAATTCATCAGATCTGAAAGTAAATTTCCTACACATTATTCATTTAGTGCAATTTTCTCTGCTCTGTTTTATCCTTTCAATATTTGATTTTTTTAAAAAAAACACTTATGAGCAGGGCTGCTTACCAGTCCAGCATCTCTAAATGCATATATATATATTATCCTGTTTGACTTTTAAAAGGACCACAAATCATGTTTGTTATTCTTGCACAAAAACTTCTAGGAAGGGTTCCCAAAACAAATACCCTCCAAATGTATCATCTCATCACATTTAGATACTGTGACATTCGTGAATAATAGAAGTTATAGTCCAGCAGCAAATGGGCAATTGCTGAACAGAAGGATTCACCTAAGTTTAGATATATTTCTTACCTATCAATACAGCCTAACCTCTAGCTTACTCATCAATTCTTATTTTTTATTTCTTTCTGTTGGCTGACCATGGGCCATCTTCCCTCCCCAATATGACTCAATGTTGCCTAAGATCATACAGCAGGAGGTAAGGTCATGACACATCCAACCCAACCAGTGGGAGTCCTTTGATTAAAAAAACTTGTTTTCAAGTTCATGGGCTGTGTAAGCCAAGTCTGACTTAGGAAAATGCTTTTTCTGGACACTTTTCCAGAGTTTCATCTAACAGAAGATGTATAGGTTTGATTTGAGAGAAGACATAATTACATTGTTCCTGAACTTGCAAGAAAAATATATTCTGGTACAAAGGAGGTTAAGGTGTATTTGATTACCTTAAAGCTGAGATCAGAGAACAAGTGTCCACCTACTAGTTGTCCAGTCAGTCTCTGCAATCACTATCTCAGTTGTTGTTGTTGTTGTTTCTACTCCTAGAATCAACATCGGAAGGAGCCATATAATGATTTATTGACGTATTCCCTTTTGTGACCTTGTTTTATATTTATATTTGTATTAATTGGTTCTTGTACACTGTTCTAACTGCTGGTTTTATTGTATGCCACCCAGAATGTGTGAGATAGGCAGCCATTTAAATTTGATAATAAATACAATAAATACATGATATGCTTTGAATTTTTATCAGAAAAGTACTTAAAATGGTGAAAAACCTACCCAGCATCTAAATTATTAAAATCATAGGATGAAATTGAATTAACCACTAATTGCCTTGAGGGTTTTTATACAATTTTGTATACATTTTCTAAATACCAAGAGTGCTAAATGCAACTCCCAAAGAAAAGACCTACCCAACTTGGGAGCATGCCACAAGGATGAGCCCCTGACACTGGGGGCATCATCCAAAGGGCTTCCCTTTCAGATTTTATTAACCAAAATTTATAATGTGAAAGGCATCCTCAACTAATCTGGCCCCGAGATTTTGGGGAATTTAAAGGTAAATAACATTATATATAGAACCTGCTTAATGTGAGAGGCTTAATTACTGTCCTGTTAAATGGCTGCTTGAAGTTGCAATGGTGCTGAAGCTTAACTTTATGACTGGTCCTCATACTTACAACCATTGCAATGTCCCTCTGGTCACATGATTGAGATTTGGGCCCTTGGCAACCAATAGGTGCTTTTTGATTGTCACGGCAACCCATGGTCTCATTATCACCATTTGCAGACTTCACTGCCAGCTTCCAACAAGCAATGAAATCACAGATCATCATCTTGCTTAATGACTATGAGTGACTCCCTTAAATGTCCATGCAGAAAAGTCCATCATAGTCTTCACTTAATCTCATTGCACTTATGTCAGAAACACTGAGGTGTTTTGGGGTTGAAAGGATCAGCCAGTGACATCACCATTGCCCAGGGGACACCCACTTGGGGGCTCCTTTCATGTCCCCAATAGGAGCTGGAGCCAAGGACCAGAGCTTATCCTCAGATCTCGAACACGGGCATGCTAACCTCCAACCCAATGTTCCTTGCTTCACTTAATGATAGCAGGTGATAGCATGGTGAAAATGAGATACGTCTGCCACAGTCATATGATTGCTTAGCAACAGAGTTACAACTTGCAATTATGATCATTGAGCAAGGATTAACTATACGTCTACACTAGTACCTAGTGCAGAACTGGTTAACTAATAAATTTGTTTTGGAACAGGCATCAAGTGATCTCTGTATTTGCATTAGCCATATTGTGTTTCCAAAGTTTTCAGAGTGCCCCACATAAAATATATTACAATAGCCAAAAACAGGAAGCAACCAGTTCAACTGAACTGGCTCAAAAAAGAGTCACAGCTGGCACACTAGCTGTAATTGTGCAAATATGGCCCTTGCCACAGCTGCCGCTTGCATACAATGACAGCTGAGGTTCAATGAACATATTCAGATCACATATCAGATCCTTCAAGGGAAGTGCAGTTCTCCCCGAACAAGCTACATCGCAGTCTCCAGATCTATTTAGGCCACTGAGTCCAATGCTCAGCATACTCCTGCAATCCAGATTAAAGAATGCCTCATGAATAACTGTCCAAGATCTGCTTGGATTCATTCAACAAAAGAAGCTGTCCACATCTTTAAAGCTTTCTTTTGGTGTTGCGTGCAAGCATAAGTGAGCCTGCATGTTAATGAGTCCTTCCCTGGGAGACACTGACAAATGTATTATATAACAGTTTTGTCAATAATATGGCAAAATAAACTTGTAATCCCCAAATCACTCTCTAGGGGAGAGCACAGATGCCAAAAAGATTAAAGTAGGTCATCTTTGGCTTGCCTCATCATTGTTGTGATTCAGGGTCAGCCTGTGGGTTCGGCAGTTGGGTTGGACGACTCAGAGGAGGAGGAGGGGATGTTGAAGAGCTTGCTGATGATGGCCTTGAGGCTCCGCAGAGCCCTCAGCCGGGTCCCTCCCACCTGGTCACGACGGAGACCCAGCTGTGTGAGCCTGACAGCGTGGATGAAGATGACCCACAGCTGGCCCTGTTCAAGGACGCCCGATGCAGGAGGCAGTCAATCAGGAGTAAACAGAGGAAGGCAATGGGGCACCTCAGAAGGAGGCAGAGAGAGGCCACGCCCTGAACTGTATTTAAGGGGAATGTGTGGGAGGGCTGGTTTGCTGAAGGCAACCGCTTGGATAGTTCCTGTTTCATAGCTTCTGTTTCATGGTTGGTGTCTTGTCTTGCTCTGTTTTATGTTAATAAATTTGGCAGGCTTTATTCCACCCTCTTGCCGTTTGTAAAGGGGTTGTCCCTGCTTTTGCTGCAGGGCCGGTAGCAGGCTGGTACAGAACAATCATGGCAAACACAAAAACAATTAAAACCCTCCAAAACATCTTAAATCAACCAAAAGACCCAAACACCAAAGAAGAAAAATGAGAGTCATCTACAACATACAATGTAAGGAGTATAATAGCCACTATGTACAACAGACAGAATACACCCTCTGCAGCAGCCTGCACCCAGCTAAGCAGGGATTAACACCAGAAAAATAATCAAGCAGAAAGCAATACTCTAATCAAGAAACTACCAAGGAGAAAATCACCCTCCCACCAACACTGGCAGGACAGGCTACAGTACATAAACAGGAAGCAAACCCCACAGTTGAATCACACTGATGCTACCTAGTCAAGTAATAAAACATCTGCAAACAATTATTCAACTTCACAGAGAACCAAGGACTCCACAATTCAATCCTGAGCTACATATATTGTATTCTCTTCTATTAGTAATATATTTAATCTCTTATAAGAAAGAGTAAAGGCTTTCCAAAATGCCTCCATTCATGTCAGGCACAAAATCAGTCATGGTAAACAAAGACTGTAATTTAATCGAGAAGTAAACTTGGGAAATCAGAGTTCTCAGAAAATTACAAATGGTTTTCCAGGAAAACGTTCTATTTCAGGATTGAGAGAGAGAAAAAACTACGTGTAATTAAGGGATTAAAATATACAAAATATTTTAAATTCCACCAGGACAGATCTTAAATAGGAAAACCAATAGGTAAAATACAAAAGTTCCTGCCATTTTTAGCATTAAACAAATTACTGGCAATATTAGCAGAATAAATTAAAGGTAGTTGAAAACACGAGACTATCTGACAACTTATGATTTACAAGTCTGTCTTTTATTAATTGATTTATTTCCTTAACTGTTTCAATTTTGAAAGATTATGCTTCAATCTTTGAAATTTGCAACCAGCAGAAAAATACTTTGCTGGATCCAACAGGTTTTATTCCTTATCAAGTAAATATGCTAATAAACATACTTCCAAAGAAGTAAATCCATCTGAAATTGGTGTGATTAATACCTGAATAAACCTCCTGGAGGGATAGCGATTAGATAGTGATTTTTTTTAAAAAAAAATCAGTAGATTTTTGTGATCCTGTAAAAGGCTAATACATTTATTAACACATAGTCATAAATCACATGATTTGACTGTAAAGTTAGCTCATTACCCAGGATGACAATGCAGTTCTTCAATTGAAGGTAAAAAGTACTTTGGAACCAATACGCCCCAAATGCATGTTCCTCTATGATTGCATCACAGATGCCAAACAATTCCAGAAAAAGGCAATTTTTTAGGAAAAAAAAAACCTCACTGAATTGCAGACAGTGCTTTACCACATGCACTTTACCTTCAAATCCAAAGCACTGCATAGCCCTATTATTCCAAAAGACCATATCATTTACCTAAGGGCATCTAGCACTGGTCCTTTCAGTTACTGGCAAAGGTTCCTAAGAAGGAAAAAAAACAACAAATGCCAGCCTGGGAGCTTTGAAACATTCTGAGTGAATATTGTCAGTTCTTGGAGCCAGCTGCCTCTTTTCACCACCAAGGCCATCTGTCCAAGTGGCAATATGAAGCCCAATTGAGCATCCAAATCCCGCCTATAAAATAAGATCAGATGTTTTGCCTCACATCTTTCAGTGAGCGTTCTAATAGATGCTGGCATTGTTTATCCATGCAGACATCATATAATTGGAAGGGAGCAAAATATCACTCCAGAATGATGCTGAACAGGGACATGCAGATCAGTACAAATCTGGTCTCTTTTATTCCGTGTTGGAAAGGAACCTTTCCAGTCTATGGAAGTTTTAAAATTATTTCTGTTTTAAATGAGATTCTTTTAAAGCCCACATCTGTTTAGGATTATGCGTAGTCCCTAATAAAATTGAGCTTTATTAAAAAAAGAGAGAGAGAGAAAAGAAGCACTGAATAAGCAATATACCGTAAATGTGGGAGAAGCCAGACAAATTTCCTGGCAGTTAGAACAATTAATCAGTGGATTGATTGATTGATTGATTGATTGATTGATTGATTAATATTAATTCATTAATATACAAGACTTTGTTGTTTGGACCTTAAGACTAGTTGGTTGAATAAGATTGATATATGGGGATAATGGTATCTGCAAAAGATTATTTAGAGGGGGGAGATAAAATGGATTTTGCCTACCTAACTAAAAGTGGTAGGAAACCATACCCAAGGTTCTTTTCTGAAGCTCCCAACCTGGAACAATAGAGACCTACAGGAGTAATACTTCAAGATAAGGCAAATATCTTCCAGAAGGAAATGCTTACTTTGTTGCAATTAATTCAAATGACAATTGTTTCAAACCATGATGAGATAAAAATAATTTAGATGACATAAATGACATAAAGTTTTTTAACCTAAGCTCACAAGTAAAAAAAGCTCTCAGAAAATGATGACAAAGAATGAGCAAATAAATCAGTCACTGGAACACAAATTAAAGGAAAGTGACCTAAAGATGGAGACTACAAACAAAGGGAATTACAGCTCAGCACAAGCAAAGAAAAATCTGCAAGATTCTGTTATAAAAATGGAAATGGAAAAGGCATTTTATCTTTCAAGACTTCAAAATAAACCAGAGGATAAAAAAGAAAATCTGATAAAATGGATTATAGAGACGACAGGAAACAAAAAATGGAAAGAGAAACTGAGGGAGAAGGAAAGTGTAAGCTTTTTAACAAATATAAATGCATAAAACTCCTCCTCAAAAGCACCTCACCTATTCTGTCTCCCTCATTCCTAATAACATTCATAAAAACACAGGAAGAACTCCCTGGAAAGCTGAACACACAGATTCAGAAAGTTATTTGGCAAAAGAAGAAGGCTAGAGTTAGATTTAAGAGATTAGATGTCTTGACTTACCAGACAGAACACTATATGACTAAACACTTGTATGAATATGGCTGAAAGAATAGATAAATTTTGAATAGAAATGGGTTCAGTGGTAAGAGGGAAGTGATTTATAAGTAGTATAGTATTTTTTTATGATATGAGAAATGTAAAAATACTGGGATGGCTTATGTGGGTGAAATGTCTGAACATTTAAATGTAATTAATTTTGAGAAAAATATAATTGACAAGAATGTTTTGAATATTGAGGGGAAACTAAGCTTAAATAAGAACTGCAAAAATAGGACCTATAGTGATTTAATTAAATGACTTTTTGCAAATACAACTGAAACATAAGCTAATTAGAAAAGATGTTACATACTGATGTTAATGTTATTTGTATAAACACTAGAAAAATGTTTATATTCAACTTTGTATGTATTGAAAGCACTAAAAATTGTATTCAATTAATGTTGGCAAAAGAAAAATACTATTGGAAGAAGAGAAGATCAAAGATCATTAACTACTGTTAATTATGGAATCATAGAAATTAACTATTATTGATTGTTGTTAAATACATGAACCCAGACAACACATTGTTTACCAAGCACTAAATATTGTTATTGTTATATATATACAATTAATCAGTGGAACCACTTGCCTCCAGAAGTTGTGAATGCTCCAACACTGGAGGTTTTTAAGAAAAGATTGGACAACCATTTATCTGAAATGGTAGGGTTTCCTACCTAAGCAAGGGATTGGACTACAAGACCTCAAAGTTCCCTTCCAACTCTGTTATTCTATTCTATTCTATTCTATTCTATTCTATTCTATTCTATTCTATTCTATTCTATATGGGGAGAGCATCCGATGGAAGAAAAAAAAGAGCAGGGGGCTTTTCCTCATATCTAAATTAAAAATAATACATATATGGTTAGAGAAAATGACAAAAAACACATAGATTTTAATCCAAAATTATTTTTGTTAGGTATAATTGCAGGAAATTAAGAGAAAGAATGTGTATATACATGTATTAATGGCAGCAAGAATTGTATTTGCTCGACTTTGGAAAGATGAAGAATTACCAGCGGAGGAAGAGATAATCAGGAAAATTTTGGACTGCAGAAATGGACAGACTTACATTGAAAATGAGAAAGAAAATGAGAAAGAAGATTCAGAATACTTTAGAACATGGGATACATTTTATCAATGGCTAGACAAATGAGGTAGAGAGAAAGGAGTTTAACATGTATTAGTAAGCTAAATATTGGAACCAGTGGTGGGATTCAAATATGTGAACAACCAGTTCTCTGTGTGGATGCTGCTTCTGGAAGTCCATTCTGGGCCTGGGCACCAAAAACTAACTACTTGTTCTGCCGAAGTGGTGCAAACCAGCTGAATCCCACCTCTGATTGGAACCCTGACAACATGTTGCTGATAAAATATTAAGATTTGTGATTATAAAAAATTAATAAAATATGGTTATTAAAAAAAGAGGTTTTGAACCGACAAAAATTGATACCAATATAAAATTTGCTGTCCCATCTGGTGATTTCTACCTGCAACGCCAGCAAACAATACACAGGCAAACGAAGAAATAATCAATGAAAATCTGACTATCAATAGACAGTTGGACTTCTTTTAGACATTGGTTTAGCACTGTTCCAGAAGAGTGGAACTCCTGCTTAAATGGAACCAAACACAGGTTTCGTGTTATTTCAGAAAAGTTTTAAGCTTCCATTCAGACTGACAAGTGTAGGGCAAGTTTCTCCATAGAGCAGCAGAGACCCGGCTTTCTTCTGCTTCATCACGTTGGTCAACTACTATTCAAGACTCAGGCTGCTTGGAGTACATATTGGAACAATATGTACTCCAAGTAAGTACTCTTACATCCAGTAAGAAAGAAGCATAATTTCCTACTGCCCAGAGCAGAAAGATTTTGGAAGATGGTACCCAAGGACTGGAAAGCTGGGATATGCCCATACCAACCTAAAGAGGCAAATGGATGCCAAGCTGATTGTGCATCATGTTAAGCCATAATATGTTTGTATGTTTTTGGTTTAGCATGAGGTAAACCCAGTCCAAGAAAAAACATAGCTTAAAAACTGCAACAAATGGATTTGCATATCTCATAAACCAAAACCCTAACCAATCAACTACATTGTGATTTTCAATTATATGTGAACCAGGCCTCTTGAAGCTCAGAGATGCGTTAGCTTTTAGCCTTACCTCACTTGCACTACTCACAGCACAAAGATGTCCCAGTTACACCTTTCTTTGCAATGTGCCCATAGCATTACCTTCATCTCATTCCCGCCTGCAAAGCCATCTTAGCTATTTTATTACAGTAGCATTTACTCGTTTGTTCCAACCCACCCAAAGATAGCTTCAAAGTGTAAAAAGGAGATTGCTGGAGAATGTCCCTCCTTCTTGGGTGCATGAGTGTGTTTGTGTGTGTGTGTGTGTGTGTGTGTGTGTTTAAACATATTCAAACTGCAGTAGCAGTTAATTTTTTAATATAAATATTTATTTATTTATATCCAATCTTCTTCCTGGATTTGCTATCACAAAACCCACTCTACAATATTACTAACATTCATAGATAACACAATGGTCAGCAGCTGTAAATTGAGCTAATTTTGTAGGTCTGATGTGGGACTCCAGATGGAATGTTTTTATGCATCTGATATACCACAGGTCTGCAACCTGTGGCTCCGGAGCCGCATGCGGCTCTTTCAGCTGTCTCCTGCGGCTCCCAGTCTTCTGCCATGTGCAGTCCCAAAAAAAAAGTGGGACTAAAAAAGTTCAACCAATCAATTCAAATATGCAGGGCAGGTGCATATCTCACCTTGGCTCCACTCTTCAGTCAAACCCTGTTCTGCGCATGCACGCATGTATGCGCATGCGCACATATTTTTTGTGGCTCCCAGTTTTTCCTTTTGTGAGGGAACCAGTTCCGAGTGGCTCTTTCAGTTTCAAGTTGCTGACCCCTGTGCTATACCAGTCCAGTTTAGGGAACACTGGCAAATCTTAGGGACACTGTTCTTAATCTCCTTTACTTATATGATACTAAAGTCAAATGGTAGTACCGTATATGTATAGGCGAGCAGTATATGGATATGGACGGGTTCCTCAGAAAAGAACCTGAATTAGTCTGCAGAAGATCTTAGATTTAGTTTTCCTTTTCTTTAGAAAAACAGAAACCTGATGATGGGGAAGGATGTTGCTTGCCTGACACCCTGCAGAGCAAGGAGCAATTAGCTGGGTTGGTATGAGATAGCTTCATATATGAATAAACTAATTTCCCTTAAGCAGAAAAATCTATAGACTCTAAAAAAATTCCAGACATCTGTGAAGTTCATTCCCCCTCACCCCTTTTAGAATACAGTTCAAACCTAAAGAACAATATCTGTGTGGTCACTGTTTTTATTTAACGTTCAGTGATTTCCCCTACTGGTTTCCTCCCTTCCTCGTCCCCTCTCTCCCCCACACACAGCCTTGTGTGATGAAGTCATCGCAAACCAGAGCTTTCCACTGCCTGATACCGGCTAAAACAGGATGATGTATCTGAGAACAGTCCTATTGAAAGAGAAACATCTAAATGCAGCAAATGTGGATAAAAAGTGCAAGCTGGCTACAGATAGATTATACCATCACCATTCCACTGTATTAACATTAATTATATAAGTTTCACTTGAATTTGGGTTATTCTTGCGTTGCTTGAGCACAACAAGGAAAATATTACACAGCTGTTGCTTGTAACTATGCTGAGGAATAGCAGGGTATTAAGCTTACACCCATTCCCACCACTAACCTCATCCTCCTTCCCAACTCCGGAGACTTTGTCCTCCACTCCAAAGTGAAGGCAGCATGGCACTTGGCCAACATATCCCACTCCCCTACCTGCCCACCCTCATTGCTTTCTGGGTGCTGCAGAAGTAACTTAGTCACATTTCCATCTAGCGGCTGGCTGGTTTGCTGTTTAAGAATTTTCCTTTTCCGTCATTAGAAAAAAAAATAGATGATGAGAAAATAACAAAGAATGGATCGGGCTAACTACCACTTCTAGTGCTCTCTCAAGCTGGATGGAGAACAGGGGAGCTCAGGGGCCTAAACATGAAAACATTCAAAAAGAAAGGCTAGTGGCCTGAAAAGACTTGTAGGTTTGGATGCCAAAGCCACATGGAAAGAGTTGTTGTTAAGTTCGGGGTTAGGTTTTCGAAAGCTGAGCCTGAAGTTTAATTTAGTTGAGAAGAAATTCCTATGGATACTTCCAGGTTCTGAGATGTCACAGGCAGCAAGTAGACGCAGACATGTCAAACACAAGGCCCGGGGGCCAGATCTGGCCCACGAAGTGCTTTCATGTGGCCTCTGAAGCCATCCTGGAAACAGTGAGAGAACGGTCCCCACTGCCTTGGCCCTGGCCCAGAGACCCTCCTTCTGCCAGAGACCCTCAGATCTGTCCCACTCCTGTCCCACTCCTGCCCACTCCTGTCCATAGGCACCCTTGATGCCAATGATGTAGAGCTGGCCATGCCCACCCAGTAGGCCATACGCACTCTACCCACGCCCACCCAGTAGGCCACACCCACCCTGGCCATACCCACCCAGCCCCCCAAGGGCAACCACAGTGCTGATGTGGCTCTCAATGAAATTGAGTTTGACACCCTTGAAGTAGAGGAACAACACTTGACGTGGATGTACCAGAACTAGTTTCAGGTAGTGGTTAAAGCATCAAACGGAAAAAAAACCAAGAGGCTAGGACTTCTAGTCCTGCCTTAAGCACAAAATCAGTTGGGTGATCTTGACCCAGACCCTCTCTCAGCTCTAGGAAGAAGGAATTGATAAGCCATTTTCAAAATAAGCCAGCAAGAAAAATGCAGGGAGCCGTCATCAGGAGTTAAAACTGTTTGAAGACCACACATTTTTTATGGGACTTTATTCCAGATACATCACTCACTTTCAAAGAAACTTCATTCCCCCACTCTCAAAGAGTGGTAAGCTCATTATCTGCAGTTAGAATAATATTTTTAAAAATGTACAAATATGTTACATCACTATTAGGGCAAAAATAAACTGCAGAAATTACCATAGAAACATTTTTTAAAAAAAATCCCACAAATAAAAAAAATCTAATCCCAGCAAAGTTCATAGCAGAAAACAGAGAAAATTTTGCCAGATATCTTAAGTTATTCTTTAAGCCATTTTTTTTAAAAATCTCATCCTTGCTTTTGAAAAACAATCCAGAGCCACACCCCAATTTATCTTTCATTTCAAGTTTCAGATCAATCTATAAGATGTAGTAAACCATTCAGCCTATTCCCATTTTTGTCTTTGCCGAATGTAATTCATCTATCTTATCTTTAACATTTCCAGGAACGTAATTCATTATTTATTAAATTTATATCCCATCTTTCTTTAAAGGCAGTCAAAGAGGGAGGAAAGGACGAGATTTTCTACATGCAATCATCCCCTGTTAGATTTTGCCACTTAGTGGCAAGATAGAGAACTTCCTTCCAACTTCCTCTATGTATGCTCGTCTTTATATTTGTACAATTACTTTAGCAGCTTGAGGAGAAACTAAGCACATCTGTTTTACAATCCTTCAGTGGTTGTGACTGTTACAGAGGATCTAAGATGGTTAAGCTAAAATGCTAGGCTGTGTCAGACAATGCTTCTCTTCCCCTTAAGGAAATCAAAGACCTCAGCTGTCAACAACATTTAAAGTCTAATATATATAGGAGGCAGATCCAGGCACTATCCTGAAAGCAGAGGTATATATACCTATATCTATATCTATATCTATATCTATCTATCTCTATCTCTATATCTATGTATCTATCTCTATATCTATCTATCTATCTATCTATCTATCTATCTATCTATCTATCTATCTAATGGAAGAGGAGGAGGAGGAGAAAAATATTAATGTAAGAGATACATTTTTACAAAACGATGCTTGCTGGGTTCTTATAACATTAAAACCATACTCATGTTGACAAGAAATTGTGACTGGATTCATAGAGTTCACTAAACTAAAGCCAAATAAGCCACATTAAGGTTAAGTGCAATGTATGAATCAGTGAATGTCATATGTTAAATATATATAGCTCTACTCTTCGGCTTTCAGTGTAGGAAATAGAAAAAAAGCAAGCTCTTTCCTCAAATCCATGGTAATATTTCCATCAAGAGCATAATGGTCTATATCACTAAAACAGAATGATGTTAATCAGATGAGTGGTATTTTGATTGGAAAACATTTGAAATTTTGGAGAACAGAAACCATGTAAGTTTCAACTATAGAAAAAGGCTGTGCTGGAAGCAAACTGCTGAGTAATGTAAAGGATATATACTGTACATAATTGTCAAGAGCCTTGGGGTTCAATACTCAGTCCCCACAACATGTTTCCAAAACAACAAGCTAAATAGATTTTTGTTCCCTTAAAACTGTTTTCATGACACCTTATATTGAGCCAGCTTAGTTTAGAAGCTAGACTAGGAGTGCAGAAACCTGGGTTCTAGTCCTACCTTAAGCCCAGACATCACTCAGTGACCCAAGGCCAGTCACTCTCTCAACCGTACAAAATGGCAACAAACCACTTCCAAAAGCATTCCTAAGAAAGCTGCATGGACTTGTCCAAGCACTTACAAGGAGCTATCTTGAAGACAAAAAACAAGTTTGCTTGGATTTCCATCTGTGCTAAGGCAAAGCAAATGAAACTCATATAGCAACTGTCTTCCCTTAAACTAGCTGAAAGCTGGAATGATAGACATTCATGAATGAGTTAATATTTTAACTAACTTGATTACAGTTAGTTTTCATTTAGCAACAGTTGGGTCTGGCTACTTAGTCATTAAATGAAATGTCACTAAGTGAAACCATGACTGTATTTACGATCTTCACCCTTCCTTTGCTTTACAGATCTGCAAAGGTCCTAAATGTAAAGATTGGTTATAAAATTACTTTTCCATCATTGTCATAATTGTGAATGATCGCTAAGTGAGACAGTGACTAAACAAGTACTAGAAAGGCCCAACAGAGGCTTCACTTTCTTAGGATCTTGCGGAAGAACAGGGTAGAACAACAGCTAATGACCCTCTTTTACCGGTCTACCATAGAGAGCGTCCTCTCGTATGGTATTGTGGTTTGGTATGCTGGCCTGACAGCTGCGGATAGGAAAGTATTACAGAGGGTGGTGAGCACAGCACAAGACATTGTGGGCTGTCCCCTGACACCACTGGATGGCATCGCCAGGGCTCGCTGCCTTGGAAGAGTGAGGAAAATTCTCAGGGACCACTCACACCCTGGACGGTATCTCTTTACTCTCCTACCATCCGGTAGGAGATACAGGAATATAGCCAGCCGTACCAACAGGCTGAAAAATAGCTTTTATCCGTGGGCTGTTAGGCTTTTAAATGGGACATTATCTTATGCAGAATTGACTTGGGAGGCCGGTGTGTGGTGTAGTTGGTTCACATAGTGTGGTGGGATGGAGGGTTTGTTGTCACTGTGTGTTGGGGGGAGAGAGCACAGGGGGAGGCTCAGCTAATCTCGATGTACACATGTTGTACTTTGACAATAAAGGTTTATTATTATTATTTTATTATTATTATGTATTTAAATACAGGACTGCTTGATTTATTTACTGATATTTTGATTAGCAGCTTTAAGAAAGCATAGAGGAAATTAAAAGCTGTCTAATTAAGGGATGTAGACATATTAGGATATCTTATATCACATTTTGAAACTTATTTTAAAACAATCAGAATATTATTTCTTGAACCAAAAGCAATTTGTACAAGTAGCAATACTTCTGGAAATTGAGTTGATACTTGTTCAGCATTCTCAAAAGCCTCTGGTTACATCAGCATACAACTACAATAAAATGAGCATATAAATAACTTTTAATTGGGTAGTTACATGCAAAGATTCAGAGCATTCTTTTATGGCTAGGTTTTAAGCAAAGATTTAAACAGAAAGCCATATGCTTCACCTCAATGATAAAGCACCCAAAGCTGTACACATGCTTTCTGAAGAACTGTAGGGAATCTTGATAAATGATTACCCCCCCCCCCAATTATTAAATGAAGAAAAACAATGTCTGACATTATCTTGGAATTGTTATTAATTGGGATTGCCATCCTAAATCAGTCTTCTCAAACATCCTATTCTACTTTCAAATGAATAGGAACATTTACCCTACGAATAAAAATCATGCTCATTTTCCTGGTTTCTCAAACAGGAACAGGTTTATCATCCTGGCTTGTTCTGTTTTTGTTTTTTCTTTGAAATAATTCATTCATGCTCCTTTTCCTCCCATCCTGACCATTACTTCAAAGCTTTGCCACAAATCAATCCACTGTGTTCATTATGTTCCTGCTTGAACACTTGAGCATGGTCTTCATACTGAACCACACTGAATTTAAGTCTTCACGCATGCTCATCCCAAATGTTTGTCTGGGGTTGATCCACACTATCAGTTTAGTTCCGCATAGGTACGGGCTTCTGATCATTTCTCAAAGGTAGCAATGCATATCTTGGACCTCAGCTCACTGGGAAGGCAACCCACTTTTTCTGCTACCGTATGCTGTTGGGGTTATCTGATGCATTTCATTTTGCTTTACCCAAACATCTCCATTCTGTTTGATGATGGAACGCCCCAACTGCAGGAATGCCATCTTCTCATTGGTCATTGCCCTTCTAGCACTTCTAAATCTTTCTCTTTCTCTCTTTTTTTTTTTACAAATTCACCCAATAAATGCCAAAAAAAACTTTTTAAAAAAATTTCACTGAGGAAACAATAGTGTGATGGGCTTGTATCTTGTGTTTTACGTTCTCTAATGAAGCCATGACAGCAAAACCCTATTTTTCATTTTTGTTCTTCTTTACCTGGGTTAAAGAAACTAGCGTTCTGTCACTTTCCTCTTAACCTGTTACATAAAAATCATTAAAACTGTGATGTCTTCTCCTCTTTCCCCTCCCCTCCTTCTCCTCCTCCTTCTCCTCCTACCCCTTCCCCTCCTCCGCCCCATTTCCCCCCCTCCTCCTTCTCTTCCTTCTCAGGGTCCATGAATGCACTTGGGCAGAACATCAGACCACTATGACCAAAGCAGAAGAAAGAGCTACACTGGCCAAGCTATTTCTCCAACTAGCTTCACTTCCAGCCAAATTATTCATTGAAATCCAGCAGTTTAAGGCTGCTGTGCAGAACATCTAAAGACCTCTGCAATGTATATATATTTGTGTGTGTGTGTGTGTGTGTGTGTGTGTGTGTGTGTGAATACATATACATATATATATGTATATATATACATA
This sequence comes from Vipera ursinii, assembly GCF_947247035.1. Classification (NCBI taxonomy): domain Eukaryota; kingdom Metazoa; phylum Chordata; class Lepidosauria; order Squamata; family Viperidae; genus Vipera; species Vipera ursinii. The sequence continues at coordinate 284,216,787 of NC_139512.1, read as the reverse complement.
TATATATATATATATACACACACACACACACACACATCCTTTCCTCCTCCCATTGGGTATTAAATTTGCCTAAACTTTTCCATTACTAAACTTGAAAAAAAATGGAAGCACTTAATGATTGCAATGAGCTCTACTTCTTCCAGCGTCCTAGCTTTTAGTCTGGCAGTTCCAGTGATTAGTTCCTATGGGTATTATTTGGCATGGATTTTCAAGCAGAATCAGGAAGACTATTAAAAGTAATCCTATGAATACACACTCAGTTATTAATCCCTTTGGATCAATGTCACTTATTGTTCCGCATGAGTATATAGTTTTCATCCTAAATAACTATCTGCTGACAACCAGTTCTTTCCAGACCATTTTTGTTTTTAAATATACATCGTAAGAAACACACATTAAAAATGCATGCTTTCTAGGCTCCATTAAGTCCAGAATATGCTACACTACAACATACTACTAAACTATTAACCCCAGTTTAAATAAGCCTTATTCTTAAGAAGCATGCTTAGATTAGGTAGCTGATTAAAATACTAATGTTGGATAATAACACACAGCTTAGCCAATTACCACCAGAGATCATGTAAAAATATTACACTGTGTATAGTAATAGCAATAGCACTTAAGACTTATATACTGTCCCATAGTGCTTTACCTGGCAAGGATGGAAGGCTGAGTCAACCTCGAGCCCCATCAGGATTGAACTCCTGGCTGTGGGCAGAGTTAGTCTGCAATACTGTATCCTAATCATTACACCATCACGGCTCCTCAATTATACTACCCAGGTTTGGTGGGGGATGAGGGAATTGTGCTAAAATTCAGCTGAAACTCCTTTATTCATTTTTCAACCTTTCTATAAATAACAAATTAGCAGCTTTGCTTATGGTGTTTGATACAGAAAAGATTTTTACAATGTCCCATTTATTTTACAGTACAAAGTCTAAAATAGCGCAATTGCTGAAGTGGATCATTTCCCATATTTTTTCTTAGGCAGTCACGTGTGTTGGCAAAACCTGAAATAGTTGTCTTTCCTTCTGTTTCCAATTCTTTTGGCTTCACTAGAGGGAGGAAAAATAGCTGTGTATAGGAGGGTCGTGGGATGCGGTGGCTCAGTGGGTTAGGACGCTGAGCTTGTCAATCAGAAGGTCGGCAGTTTGGTGGGTCGAATCCAGAGTGCCGCGTAACAGAGTGAGCGCCTGTTACTCGTCCCAGCTTCTGCCAACCTAGCAGTTCAAAAGCACGTAAAAATGCAAGTAGGAAAAATAGGGACCACTACGGTGGGAAGGTAACAGCATTCCGTGCACCTTTGGCATCTAGTCATGCCGGCCACATGACCATGGAGACGTCCTCGGACAAGCGCTGGCACTTCGGCTTTGAAACGGAGATGAGCACCGGCCCCTAGAGTTGGAAATGACTAGCATGCATGTGCGGGGGAACCTTTACCTTTACCTTTATAGGAGGGGAGTTGAACCTTTGCCATAGATGCCCCATTTCTTTCTAATGCAATTTCTATTCAGGGATTATCTCATATTTGGTTTTTGAAATGCACCTAAAGCGGCACTTTTAACCGAGCTGGTGATAACATGTCATTCCTCTGCCTACTACTACAAAGGAAAGAAAAGTCAGGAAAGTGTCTCTTGGTGCCACTGAACTTCCTTTGACTGTCTACTTGTGTTTGGATGTTGTATGTTGTTAAAATTTTGTGATATCTTACAATACTAGCTTGTATTGTTCGTATTATATTAGTTCATTAGTAAACCACTGACTATTGATAAATGTAAAATATAAGTTTTTTTTCTTTTTTCCACTTCTTAGTGTGTATTTTGTTTGTATATTTATTTTATTTTTTGTTTTTTCTATAAGATTAATGGTTGATTTGTTAATTGTGCATGTATAAACTAAACGTACACACACACACACACACACTCATACATACAGTGCAGGTGTATCAGACATCCACTCTCATAAATTCCCTGTGTATCTATATTAAGAGGCTTTTCCTATACAATTGGAAGCTTGCAAAAAAATGTTTATATCCTGTTTGCTTGATTATAAAACCACTCAGTTACTCAAGCTGTTCAAATACATTTGAACATTCATTTGTTGGATTCTCCTTTTCAGAACTGACTGCCGACATTACAATTATTATTTTTTTGGAAAAAAAAGAATCTAAATGCTTTACATAAAATAATGAAAGGGAAAAAAGAGTTGCACCTAAGCTGTTTGGCAGTAATAACAGTTATTCAGCCTTAGTTTGAGCTATTAATTTTTGTTGTCTTGTTTTGTTTTGCGCCAAAGACACATAAAGTCTTTTAGTTACTTGAAACACCTTCAATTTTCTAAAACCTTATTTGGATATCTAATTATAAAGCCATTTGCAGATTGATCCATATCAAAACAGGATTTAAAACTGTATGCACATTTATTCATACACACACACACACACACACACACACACACACACACACACACACAGAAAGAGACAAATCAAAACCAGACAAGCTATATTTTTTATTGGGCCAATGAGCACAGAAATGAAAGGCAATAGCTCCATCTGTATTTCAGCAACTACAGAAAATCTAGGAATGGAGATTTACAAAGTGATAATCTTCCTTTAACTGGGACTCTTGGCAACCATTTATCACAGTACTGATGATGGAAACATTACCCAGCTGTCCATTGTCATGTTCCTCCCCTCTCCTGCATGCAAAAGCCATGTGTCCCTTGTTCTAGATTCAATTCTTAAAGCTGAGCTGTGTAAGCATAAGCCCCAGAGGTATATTCAGAATTGCATTTGCCATCTCAAGAGGTACAACAATTATGAAACAGACTGTGAAGATCAAATACTGCAGGCCACTTTGCTCCGGAAATTCTACAAGCCATCTGTTATGGGCACTGCATATCGAAACATACTCAATGTGCAATTCTACACAGTCTATTTCACCAAAACAGATACATAATCACAAATGTAAGAGTAATGGCACAACTGCAGCATTTTTTTTTAAAAAAAGGCCCATTTCCAAAAGAGAAGACATCGACACTATTATGCCCAGAAGGGAGGGTGACCACCTCTGACCTGGATGTTGTTCTTAAAACATTTATTTCATTTGGTTCTCATTCCAGAAGTGATCAGCTACTATCTTTCTCTAGCTTATTCATTATCCTACCACAATTATATGACTTATTTTATCATAACTAATTTCCTTCATTATCAAAGTTTCTTTGTCTCTCACTGCTACACTAGACAAGATACATGTAAAAGAATTTAAAAAGTACTTAGAATAAATAAAAAAATTGTTTCATAATAACTCCTTTTCAAAGAGTTAATTAGGAATCATACAGTATTTAAAACAATTGCTTATTAAAACTTCAGAATAATACCTAGTGGATTTATTGAAGGAGATATATAACTTAATAATTTTAACAATAAAAATAAATATTACTTTCTATACTTTCATATAAGCCCATCTGCGAATAGGTTGACCGTTGAACTATCATGAAAAATGTGCCATCCATAGATAAGACAATCAGCATTTTTCTTGGTATTTTGGTTAAAAATTTGAGTCTATCTGCAGATGGGTTTATAGAAAAAATATAGATCCTTTTAAAAAGTATTACCATATATATATATTCATGCATAAGCCCATCTGCAGATAAGCCAAACCTGATTTTTGAAGTGCAATTTGTCATCTAAAATTCTCAGGTTATCTGTATACGGTAACAGCCAAGGTTTTGAACACCCACCTATACTCTCCCATCCCTTGCCCCAAAACACATTAAGGAGACCAAATGGTAGCCATTTTTCTGGTTAGGAATAGGAAATAAAATCCACCAGTTGAATCCACAAGTTGCTTTAATGTTTAGCCAAAAAAGTCATCCTTCACTGACTTTACAGGTGAGACAAAGCAGGGAATAGCAGTAATGGCAGCAGAACCTATTGCAGCATAGCTTCCGGCTACTCTATGATCTGAAGGAAAGGACTTTAGTGCAGCCACCTGTCTGTGACCTACATCTATTTACTTGAAAAAGTTTTCTGGACTGAAAGCTGTTCCAAAGTTATGGCAGGGCCAAATACCTTTCGAAAGAGTGAGATCAGTATCTTGGATTCCACACTAGACAAGCAGCTTATGGGGAGCCTTATATAAAAGCAATATATTTCATGTTCAGTCAGGACTCAAATATTACATAGAGCATGGCCTTTATCTGAAGAAAACAGCACCAATGAGAACTGCATGTGTGGATCTGATTGGGTTAAGCCAAGAATTCTGGGAGTTGAAGTCCACAAGTCATAAAAGGGCCAAGTTTGAAGACCCCTGGGTTAAACTGTAGGAGTGTAATGCTATGGGGGAATGACCTTGGGAGACAGGGGACAGAGATGCTAACTAGGGAACAATCAGATAAGAGAGAGTGTAGCCCCCAGCTGCATAATGGGTGGAGAAAGACACTCAAAAAGAAACCACCCTAACTTTTCTGGCTGTAAAAGAGACAGTGATTGTACTATCAGTCCTGGAAGATTGGATATCAGCCTTTTCAAGTAGACCAGACAGGAGACATAACCAGATGAGCTAATTCTACCTTATTGTAAAGTTACATTAACAGAATATTTTAATAAAATGTATTGACCTAAATGCTATATGAGTCCTTTGGGAGCTGCATCTGGCTCACCAGAAATAATTTCATCATCTGTGCCATAATTTGTATCACTGCCTCTCCCAGAAAGTCACTCCCTGTCACTGCCAGTTTGGGCAGGTTTTATAATAGAACCACTTTTATTTATTGCCCTAGCTGTCCTCTCTTTGTTCTATAGGGTAGATAATGATCTGGCCATTCATTCATACTTTAGGTTTAGAATATGTTATCAGTGCTCAGCTGTCAAACACACTCCTTAATGTAAATAAACCATTAAGACAGAATTTGGCTCAAACTGAGTAAGATATGTACATACAATATGTATGAGGAAAAGAAAATAGATCATCCGCCAGAGCATCCCCAAAGCCGAGACCTTCTCCATCCTTCCCATAAAACAAAGCAGCGCTTGATGTTTACAAAACTGATAATAGCCTGAAGTCTGTCAAGGTTGAAATTTAGCCAACAACTTGCACTCTGTTTCCCTAGCCTGGATAAACAAGTTGATGTCAGTGTAAAGGTCAGTAGAATGTTTTCTCTAAATCTACAAAAGAGTCTTGGGACACCTTAAAGACTATCACATTTATTACAGCAGAAGTTTAGATGGCTACAGTCCACTTCATTTGATGCATGGAGTGTTATCCTGAAACAGGCATGTTACTATATACAACCATAATTGCTAGGAAAGAAAGGAAAAGGGAGAACAGTAAAAAAATAAAGGTCGGGGGGGGGGGGAAATGACCATACCTTTTACATTTCATTTTAATCTTGCTTACTCTTTTACTATTTCTCTTTCCCCATCTACCTTCCAACCAGGGCATTTTTTCTTTTATTATTCCCTTACAATATCCAAGGCCTCTGCAGATTTTTCTAAAACCACATCATCCAACATTGCAGATATTACTTAATAAAAGCCATATCTGTTAGGGTTGGTGATGGGTTCTCTTTACAAGAATCTGGGTTGTCTCTGAAGGATTGTCCAGTCCATATTTAGTTTACAGGTGAAACTCGAAAAATTAGAATATCGTGCAAAAGTTCATTTATTTCAGTAAAGCAACTTAGAAGGGGAAACTAATATATGAGATAGACTCATTACATGCAAAGCAAGATAGTTCAAGCCGTGATTTGTCATAATTGTGATGATTATGGCTCATGAAAACCCCAAATCCACAATCTCAGAAAATTAGAATATTGTGAAAAGGTGCAATATTCTAGGCTCAAAATGTCCCACTGTAATCAACTAATTAAGCCATAACACCTGCAAAGGGTTCCTGAGCCTTTAAATGGTCTCTCAGTCTGGTTCAATAGGAATCACAATCATGGGGAAGACTGCTGACCTGACAGATGTGCAGAAAACCATCATTGACACCCTCTATAAGGAGGGAAAGTCTCAAAAGGTAATTGCAAAAGAAGTTGGATGTTCCCAAAGTGCTGTATCAAAGCACATTAATAGAAAGTTATGTGGAAGGGAAAAGTGTGGAAGAAAAAGGTGCACAAGCAGCAGGGATGACCGCAGCCTGAAGAGGATTGTCAGGAAAAGGCCATTAAAAAGTGTTGGGGACTTTCACAAGGAGTGGACTGAGGCTGGAGTCAGTGCATCAAGAGCCACCACATACAGACGGATCCTGGACATGGGCTTCAAATGTCGTATTCCTCTTGTCAAGCTGCTCCTGAACAACAAACAACGTCAGAAGCATCTTACCTGGGCTAAAGAAAAACAGACCTGGTCTGTTGCTCAGTGGTCCAAAGTCCTCTTTTCTGATGAGAGTAACTTTTGCATCTCATTTGGAAACCAAGGACCCAGAGTCTGGAGGAAGAATGGAGAGGCACACACTGCAAGATGCTTGAAGTCCAGTGTGAAGTTTCCACAGTCTGTGTTGATTTGGGGAGCCGTGTCATCTGCTGGTGTTGGTCCACTGTGCTTCATTAAGCCCAGGGTCAACGCAGCCATCTACCAGGAGATTTTGGAACACTTCATGCTTCCTTCCGCAGACAAGCTTTATGGGGACGCTGACTTCATTTTCCAGCAGGACTTGGCACCTGCCCACACTGCCAATAGCACCAAAACCTGGTTCAATGACCGTGGGATTACTGTGCTTGATTGGCCAGCAAACTCGCCTGACCTGAACCCCATAGAGAATCTATGGGGCATTGCCAAGAGAAAGATGAGAGACATGAGACCGAACAATGCAGAAGAGCTGAAGGCCACTATTGAAGCATCCTGGTCTTCCATAATACCTCAGCAGTGCCACAGGCTGATAGCTTCCATGCCACACCGCATTGAGGCAGTAATTGCTGCAAAAGGGGCCCAAACCAAGTACTGAGTACATATGCATGCTTATACTTTTCAGAGGTCCGATATTGTTCTATGTACACTCCTTGTTTTATTGATTGCATGTAATATTCTAATTTTCTGAGATTGTGGATTTGGGGTTTTCATGAGCTGTACGTCATAATCATCAAAATTATGACAAATCACGGCTTGAACTATCTTGCTATGTGTGTAATGAGTATCTCATATATTATTTTCCCCTTTTAAGTTGCATTACTGAAATAAATGAACTTTTGTATGATATTCTAATTTTTTGAGTTTCACCTGTAGATAAAGAATCATTCATAGGAGAGGGACATTTTAAACATGCTCCTCAGTAATTAAGATTTGAAAAACATTCTTTCTTTCTTTCATTAATTAGTTAGTGTGTGGCAACAGACTGATGAGTTAGGCACATCAATTACCTGATCACAATCTGCTAGTTACAAAAAAATATAGTTTCTTTCTACTAAGATATTACAATATTATTATTGTTGTTGTTGTTAATTATTATTATCTCATTCTATGCAAATTTCATACAAATCTGTTTCCATTTAGTCTTTTTTTTTCTCCTCAGCAATTCATTTATACTTTTTTGGTCATATAAAAGTGGTCAGTCCAATCCCTGCTATGCACACTAGAGCTATGTAGTTCTAGTTGCACAAACCATTACTTTATGAATAGGGGAAACATAGGCTGTATGGAAAATAGCCACATTCTGTCAAAGAGTCATATCAGATATACCGTAGGTCTACAAGCAGAACAGATTACCTATCAATAATTTCTATACTATAAAAGATTTCCTGTGTATCTTCCTGTCCTCATATTTTCCAAATGATGAGAAACTAGATTTTTCTTTGAAATTTATTTGGAAGTAGCCTTTGTATTACAATAGGGATTTTTCACCAATTCTTCTTCTTGCCCTCTATCTCAGATTAAGGTGAAGAAGTACAGGTATAGAATAGATGACACCTGGCTCAACAGTAGCAAATATGAGAGGGATCTATAGTAGGTGTCCTAGTGGACCACCACTTAAGCATGAGCCAGCAGTGTGCTGCAGCTGTCAAAAAAGCCAATGCAATCCTGGGCTGCATCAACCAGAGGGATAGCATCAAAATCTTGAGAAGTGCTAGTACTGCTTTATACTGCATTAGCAAGGCCACACTTGGAATACTGCATCCAATTCTGATTACCATGATACAAGTAAGATGCTGAAACCCTAGAAAGAGTGCAGAGAAAAGCAACAAAGATGATAAAGAGTCTGCAAGATACAGTAAAACATAAGAAGAATGGTTAAGCGGACTAGTGATGTCTAGCCTAACAAACAGAAGAATTGGGGGGGGACATGATAGCTGAGTTCCAGCACCTACCACAGAGAGGTGGGGGTCCCTTTGAGCCCTATAAGCATCTGTAGTCAATCTCCTCTTTCACCTTTCCCTTCAAGAAGTTTAGCATCTCTTTCATTCAAGAAGTGCTAGCTGAATGGCATATACAATCCATCTCAGAACAGAGAGAGACACATGTTATATATTATGTCATGGCCACATATATGGGGTTTTATATGACTTCCACCCTTTATTTTCACACAATGTGAAAGTTATTTCCTATCTTTTTTCAGTTACAGTAACAGTTTCATCTTTACTGGCAATTGTCAGCCAGATGTTATTCTTTGGAGTTCAAATTCTCTAGTGAGAATTGAATTCATGGAATCTCACTTTTTAGGTAAATATATATATAGTACATTAGCTATGGGAGCTATTCAGCTTCTGCTGCTCAGAAATTGTACTTCTCTTTGAAGGTTTCAACCTCAAAGAATAACATCTGGCTACCAAATCGACAATTACTAATAAAACCCCATATATGTGGTAGCATAAATTGGTAGCATAAATGCAGCTAAAAATAATCATAATCTCAATCTTAAAAGCAATGTCAGCCATATGCAATGAGAGGAGAAAATTAATTTTTGACATCAAAAACACATTACATGTATAGAATAATTTTAGAGCATTTATAATCATCACCAAAATACTACACTATGCAAAACAGATCATTGTAAATTTTAAGAAGAGGAATTATGATCAAATGGTAGCAGAGAATAGTCAAAGGCTCAGCTTTGAAACAGGAATTTTCCAGATCATGCACTTAATTTAAATCTATACCGTTATTCTGTGTACTTAGAGAACACTTCATGAAGAATAACAAGTAATAAGATTACAAGTTTAACAAGTCAACGAATAAACTATCCCGACAATAAAGCATGGCTAAAGGAAAAATCAGTGAAAAATGAGATGGGATTGTTACTTTTGACTTCAAGGATTCTTCTCAGCAAATGCAGAAAACAGCTCCTATTTAACAGATCTTTTCCCTTGCAAATAATGCCTCAGTTTCAAGGTAAATTAAACAATAGTATTCATAATCTTCATTTACTTTTGTAAACTTCTAGTTTACCCTGATACCTTATACAAATTTCATTTGAGCAACTTTCAGCAGAAGCCCTGTGGCGCCACCTGCAGTATAGTTCAAAATACGGTTCTATAAAGCAGAAATTTGTGCATTGCAGCAGGGCTTTTCAACCTTTTCACCCATTGTGCCACTTTTAGGATAAGGCACTCTCCGAGTACCACCAGTCACCCAGCAAGGTGTCAAAAATGATGTGACCAAAAGAAAAAAAAAGATAAAGTACAGGTAGTCCTTGACTTTTAACAATTTGCTTAGTGACTGTTCGAAGTTACGACAGCACTGAAAAAAGTGACATGACCATTTTTCACACTTATGACTGTTGCAGCATCCCCAGGGTCATGTGATTTACATTTGGATGCTTGGCAACTGATTCATACTTATGACGGTCACAGTGTCCCAGAGTCATGTGATCACCTTTTGCAACTTTTTGACAAGCGAAGTCAATGGCGGGCAGTGGGGGCAGCTCATCTCTCAGGTTGCAGGGTGCCTGTGTGGGGGGAATCCATAGGTCTCTGGTGGAGGGGGGTGGGACTGGGTGGGTGCCCTCCTTCCCTCCCTCTCTCCCATTGCCCTTCTTTCCTTCCTTTCTTACCTCCTTCTTTGTCCCTTCCTTCCTCCCATCCCTCCCCTCCTCCCTCCCTTCCCTCCCTTCCTTCTCTGGGAGCTTCAGGTTGCTTCTTAAGTGAGGCCAGTAAATACTTACTGAAACCGAGCAAGGGGGATTGCAGGAGCGCGAGATCGGCGCCTGCTGAGAAATGCCAAACTCACTCTCCTGCACATCCCAATTGCTTGTTTTGCAGCAAGGCAAGCCAATTGGGATGCGCAGGAGAGTGAGATTGGCGTTTCTCAGCAGGCTCCGATCTCACGCTTCTGCAATCCCCCTTGCTCAGTTTCAGCTTGAAAGCTTGAATTGGCCTTGAATTGTCACTATAGGACAGCGGTCGGTGATGAAGACTCGCCTCTTCTCAACCTCCGTCATTGTTCAGTGAGATCTCCACCAAAAGCACACTGGTAGAGGCTATCTTAGGCGTTAGTCACCCAATTAATTCATGTGCAAAAGCTCTCGCTCTGTATCCCCACTTTGCTGGCTGCTGCTCCTGAGACCCGGTCTCCCCTAGCCCAGCCTCTTAGGAATAATCCAAATCGGGGTGAAATTGCTAAAACAAGGCAGCTGCAGTCCAAAAAGAGGAGAATCACGCCATGTGCGGGGACACTGATGAGGTGGGGGGAAGGTGAAAGAAAAGGGATGGGGAGGAAGGCAACACCGTGTACCACCAGCCAGGTGGTCGCGTATCACCAGTGGTTGCGTACCACCGGTTGAAAAGCCCTGCATTACAGCAGAGGTCCCCAACCTTTTGGGCACCAGGGACCGGTTCCGTAGAGAAAGGTTTTTCCACGGACCGGAGAGTGCATGGTTTTATGTGCTACCTGCATCTCACGGATGGGGCTTAGCTTGTTTGTGCAGACTAAACTTCAGGCTCAATAGAAAAAACCAGGGGAATGCTAAAAGATGCCAACAGAGCCATCACAGTAATTTCTACTACCTTGATAACTCAAACCAATAAACTGATATATGCTACAGCTGTTGTAATCAGATGCGGAATACAGGTAATCCTTCGCTTACAACCATAATTGAGCCCAAAATTTCCACTGCTTACAACCTTTCTTGACAGTTATTAAGTGAAACACTGCAGTTGTTAAGTTACTAACACTGCTGTTAAGTGAATTGGTCTTTCCCACTGGCTTTGTCGAAAGGTCGCAAAAGGTGATCATATGATCCCAGGACCTTGCAACTGTCATAAATACATTCTAGTTGACAGGAGTCCAAATTTTGATCATGTGACCATGGGAATGTTGCAACAGTTGTAAACCTGAAAAGTCATGTCACTTTTTTCAGTGCCATTGTAACTTTGAACCGTCACTAAACTACACTTAGTATCTAGCGTAGGTATATACATATGTATGTTGTATATAGCATGTTTACATGTGTGTTATGTATGTGTACACTTTTGAGAACAAGCAACAGAATTTCATTTTTAATGTGTGCCAGTGTGCCCACAGTAAAAGAAAGACAATAAAGATTATCTTATCTTACCTACTCTCCATCCTTGTCCCATACAGTACATTTGTTCCTACAAGAAATTTGCCTGTCAGATTACATGGACGGGGAAAAGTCCATCAGTCAAATACCCCAGTGGTCTTATTTAAGCAGTGCCTTTGTCCAACCTTGGCAATGTTGGGGGAATTGAGGGAGCTGAAAACCACACATCTTAAAAGTGCCAAGATTGAAACCCGCCGTTCTAACTTATCAAAGCTTTTCCAAAGACAAACTGAGCTTCAGCCGTGCCAGCCTTTCCCCTCCAACTCCATTCCCGCCGCCAAAGCCGCAGCCGACATCTGCCGCTCGCAGTCCCAGAAAAAGATGCGCGGGTCAAACAATCCTCCTGGGTCGAAACTGCTCCTCCTTTCCACCAGGGGCGCTCTCCGATTTCAACATCTCCGTGCACGTGCGCTTTGTTTTGATGACCGCAAGAGACCGAGTGACGGAGACAGAGACAGAGACAGAGACCAAAAAAACAAAAACAAAAAAGAGCCGTTCGTGAGGCAGCGCGACTGCGCATACGGGGAGGCCGCTCTCCCCCCTCCCCCCGATGAGTCGAGCGAAAAGGGGAGGAGCTACGTGCGCAGGCGTACTCCGTGCGGGAGTTGGAAGTCCTTGCCCCCGTCCTCTCTCCTAGCTAGTTAGAGGGGAGGGAAGGGCCAGAGGTGGAGCCTCGGGCTGGGACCTGACTGAGACGCGGACGGCCTCTGTTTCCTGGGCGGCGGCGGCGGCGCTCCCGAAATGTCGCAGACGGCCATGTCCGAGACCTACGGTAGGGAGCGGTGGCCTGGGGTTGAGCTGGGAGGGAGGGAGGGAGGGAAGGAAAGGGTCTTGCCTTCTTCGCTACCGAGAGAGCTGCGTCAAGAAAGCAGCCTGAGAAAAACGGGGCTCCAAGCGCTACGTCCAGCGGAAGAAGCTTTCCATTGGCTTTGCCGGGGATGTGCTTTGCGTAATAATAAAGCCGCCCTTCTGTTTTCCTAACGAGCGTCAGGCGCGATTCCTCCCCGCCATAGGATCGCGCCTGGAGACATGAAAGCCTCGCGCATCTCTTCCCGGGCTTCTCCCCTTTGGAGCAGGATGGGGAAGGGTGTCAGCCTTTCGCTGGTCAGCAAGCAAGGTGTGTGTGTCTGGGGTGGGGTGGGGGTGTTGTTTGCTGGTGGAGACCTTGACCGCTTACTTGAAGCTGAGGTTTTACAAATACGGGTAGTAGTCCTTGACTTAACGACCCAGAGTTGAGCCCCAAATGTCCTCTTGTGAAGTGAGACATGTGTTAAGTGAGTTTTGCCCCGCTTTACGACCTTTCTTGCCACAGTGGTTAAGTGAATCGCCGCGGGTGATAAGTGAATAACACGGTTGTTAAGTGAATTCTAGCCTCCCCATTGATTTTGCTTTGTCAAAAGGTTGCAAAAAGGTGATTGCAGGACCCCCCAGACACAGCAATGGTCATAAGTATCAACCAGTTGCCAAACATCTGAATTTTGATCACACGATCATCAGGATGTACATGTGAAAAATGGTCATAAGTCACTTTTTTCAGTGTCGTAACTTTGAACGGTCACTAAATGTATTGCTGTAAGTTGAGAACTACCTGTGTGCTTCCTTACATTTTGACCTGTCAGATTTATTCTATCCCCATAGTAGGTTAGTTGCTTTCCACCTTTTCTAATAACCCATGATCCAGTTTCAACCAAGCATGCATTTCAAAATGAAATTTACCCATTGTGGTGGTGTTTTGCTTGCAATCTATCTTGACCCAATAGTATATCTCACCCAGTAGTTGAAATTGCTGCTATCACTACTACTTTAAATGAAAATTGCCACAGTATTTGTAGTGGTTTGGGCTTTTCAAAAAATAAGGTGGTGAAATATATTTTGTATTTCTGGATGAAGTTAAAAGTTTCCAGCTAATATAACTTAGACTTCCTTTTGCATGTGGCTCCTTAAAAATGCTTAATCCTGTGTGTACAGTAACTGTAGCAATGTAATAAGCTCTGTATTTGTAAAGGAATTTAGAGCTGACCTTGTGGAAGATGAGAGAAAGCTATTAAGGGGGAAAGGAAGAAGCTGGCTATTAATGCAGCTTGAAGAAGAAATCAAACAGTGCTGAGGTCAAGGGAGGCCTGCAAAAGCAAAATTTAAAATAGTTTAGTATAAGATGGGGCACAACAAAATTGGGCAGGCTTTCAAAGTATTGTTATGCTGTCTTACTACAATAAAGAACATTACTTGAAGCCCTGCCATCATTGTTTGTTGACTCAAAGAACTGTCTCAAAGAACTGATAATATTGTAAACTTTTACTCAGTGTCAGTTTATCTATTCAAGAAAGACAAAGTACCCCATCCCATAACTTTACTTAGCAAAGATTTAAAATTGTTTTGTGTTGTGTGATAAGATACAGATCTGATCATTGTATAAGCCCAAATTGTTATGTTTGTAAAGGAGTAATTTCTATACCTTATACAAATGAAAAAATGGTTAAATAATATAACAATAGTTGTTTTAAATGCAGTGTATGAGATGTTCTCACAGCATAACAAGCTCAAAATGAAAGAATACTATGTATAATGAAGAGAATAAGAAAACAAGAATAGGAATTGAATATTGCTCAACTTTATCAGGATACAAAAGCCCAACTGTCTGCATAAAATAAATGCCACGTGTTTCAAGCTTACTTCGTTCACTTTCCTGAACAAAGCAGTACTATAGATTCATTGCTAAGTTCCAGATATCGCCATAGCTCAATCCTCTTGGCAGTTAAAATAAATTGCTGCTTTTTCAATATTCCAAATTTTATCATTCCAAATATTATGTAAAAGTTTGATGGCCATATTTTACAGACTTCATGTTTCTAAAATATATTTATCATGAACATTTGAGCTCTTGGGAAGTGAAAATACATTCAGCACACAAAATCCCTCTTGTGGATTTTCCCCCAAGTCAACAATGTCTTGAAACTCAAAGCGCTTTTGTCATTGAGGGGAAAAAAATGCCTTTTAGAGCTTTCTTCCCCATCTGGTTGAACCATTTAAGCAACTGAGGCAATACGTTCTGTGAATTGTTTTCTTTGTCAAGAAACCTTATCTATTTTGTAAGGGTGTTAGTGAGTCCAGTAATTTGTGGAAAATACTGGATTTTGCATGTAGGCCAAATGACATGCAAGAAAGGCTTCTGGCAAGAGTGGCAACAAACATGACAGAAAGAAAGCACACATTCCTTTGCTTGATGTCTGGTGGTTCCATGGCAGTGAAGCCAAGAAAGATCATAAATTATGGTGCCAAAGTAACTAACTCTCTGTATGTTTTTAAGATAACCGACTAAAGTCATAAACGAATATAAAATAAAGCTTCAAAATTTAGGCCTGTGAGTTTACCTATATTAATTTGCCCTTTTAAAAAATGTGATGCAGTCCTTCAGGTTGATTCTGCATTAATGAATAAAGCTAAATTAAGAATTCTTTAAAAAAATAATGCACAGATGCATTCCACATTAAATAGTCCTATAATAATTCATCTGAAATGTTCATACATTCTGAAGGATGTTTCTTTTAGGAAACACATTTAATGCTGCCAATTCTGATTAAAAATGATGATTTCTTTTTTATTTTTTGAGCAAATTTTGTCAGAGAATTTTTCAAGCAGTTCTAGTGATCAAATCTTAATAAGTTTTCTAGTAAAAAAATATCCGAGTATTTCCATTGGTGAACATTAATTTCATTAAAAGCAGGAAAACAATAGTTTTGTGTTTCATAACTTTATTCCTTCCATTTTGATGACAACCTTCCAGTACACCTTGCAGACTAAGTAATATTTGTGAGATTCTTGTAGGGGCTAAATGCCAATGATCTAAAATATATCTAAATTGATCTAGATTTCTTGTATTGATGCGCATAAGAATTCTCCAGATTTCCAAAGGGAAATAGCATCATTCAACTGCCTGCTTTTATTCAGGCTTTCAGACTTCTTTCATTCCTAGCGTTGGATTAATTGTAACTATATCTAACAAAACTGAATAAATTTTTAAGACTGTTCATTTATGCATGAAATAGTTGATAATTTTCATAAAAATTAGCGAGCAGTTAAGAATTTTCAGCCCCTTCTCAATTCACAAAAATAAATTTGCTTGAAGACCAGAATAACTATGGGAAGTCTTGATTTTTTTTAAAAAAAGCTCTCATTCTGTATAAACCAAAAATGTAATAAATACAACAAATGAAAAACATCTTTCTCCATCTTTAAACCAATTCATATGAACCAATGACGTGTTTCATCATTTCAGTGGTTTTAATAGAGGAAGTTCACAGTAGACAGGACTGTTTCTAAATAAGGCAACAACTAGTTTTTACAATAACTAAATATATTAGCTCTTTAAAATGAGAAATAGCAAAGTAAGTTTATAATCAGGATGGGAGAATGTATTTTTTTTAAAAGCAACCCTCTACCTCCATTAATTTTTAGACCCGTATAAGTATAATTTTATACCAAGCTTTTGATTGATTATATGCCATCAACTGACAACTCTTAGTGACTAGGTAGATTTTGTTCATGAGAATCTTTTCCTAACCTAGTTCTTAGGTCAGGTATGTCGAACTGCCGGCCCACAGGCCAGATGCGTCATGCCGAAACCACGCCCACCCCATTGCCAGCAATGAGGAAAAAGTCCCAATAAGTCATATGACGTCATGTGACGTCACAAGTTTGGCATGCCTGCTTTAGGTCTTCCAACAATCCACTGAACACCTCTGTAATTGAGTCCATTTTGCTGCTGTTTGTCCTTTTGTTGAAATATTTACTTGAGTGGTGTACTGTTGAATATAAATATTGATTATTTCTGTTACAACGTCTTACGTATGAGCTACTGAATTACAGCTCAGCAGTTTTTCTATTCTTGTGATATGCTTTTAAGACAAAAGAAAGTAACAGTTATAGTGTGTCTCTATATTTAAAGATACTAATATGGATACTTCTTGTTTTCAGATTTCCTGTTTAAGTTTTTGGTCATTGGAAATGCTGGAACTGGCAAATCCTGTTTGCTTCATCAGTTTATTGAGAAGAAATGTAAGTAAAATCGTATTTTTGCAGCCGAATCCTATCCACTTAGGAATGTGTAGGCGGAACCATTTTATTAATCATCACATGATGATATTTCTTAAAAGTATTAATAAAGTATGCCAGAAATCTATGAGCATGGTTGTAGAAGGGTATGATTTATTCCAGTTAGTTTCTTTTTGATTATATGAGGTCATCCAGAGCTGCTCTCCTGTCTTCATTATGAGAGCAGGATGAATGACCTTACAAGTTAACACAGTCTATGGATGAATATCCAGAGGAATGTAGGATACTGTACACATTTCATTTGTATATCATTGTGACTTGAGTGAAAGCATGATAGAAGTGGTTTTTAGGTTGATTAAATTCAGAAACTTTAAAAACATCTAAGACAGGAAAGTCTTAGGCAAGGAAAAGCAAGTGGCAGAAACATTTGAAGAAGATAGTTGTGTTTTGCTGGAGTTTGTGGTGATAAGAGAAACTAAAACAGTATGTAATGCTCATGACTTGGACTTGAAGAAAGCAAGCAGGTCAGGCAGAGAGAGAAAAGAGATCAACTACTAATATGGACCTTTATGGCTAATGGCAAACTTGAATTTGGTCTGTCGGGTCACATCTTAATACTACAACATATCAGCTTATTTCTGTTTTCACAACTTGTTAATAATCTAAGTAAGTTTTAAAAATTCAGCATCATTAAAAAAAAGATGATAAATATTAGACGCTATTGTTAGCAAATGTGACAGCTCAGAAAACTCCTCAGTGTTTCTTTCTTGTAATAAAAACATTTTTCATTTAATAGCCCAAAATTAAAAACACTATTCTGTTATGATTTATTACTCAGATTTATACTCTGTCCAGAATGCTTACAAATTTAATGTCTTACTATTCATGTTTTCTTCTGATTTTTAGTTTTTAATATACTGGCAAAAGAAAGATATTCTATTTTTTTTTTACAAATTAATAAGGGCTTCTGGTTTACGTTCAATTCAGTTTCCAAGCATCTAATTACTATATAAATCAACAATGTATAATAGTGACTTTATTAGCATTCCAACCTTTATGTATTTTATATTCTGATAATAGCACAATTTTCATTTGTATAGGGTTTTTTCAGTTTTCCATTTATTTCTTTTTCCTGGCTTCGAAAGTTCCATAATGTTTGCATCTGTACACTGACAATGACATAATTTGTTGTAACCCTTGCTTTTTGACCAGAGTTGAGTACTAATTAAGATTTTTTTTCTGTTGTAGTCAAAGATGACTCAAATCACACTATAGGAGTGGAGTTTGGTTCAAAGATAATAAATGTTGGAGGCAAATATGTAAAACTGCAGATATGGGATACAGCTGGACAAGAACGGTTCAGGTATAATTTCCTCTTAAATAAAGAAAAGCAATTCCAAGATATAGGTGTTTTCAGTATTTCTATTAAAGTGAACACCATTTTCTTCTTGTAACTTTATTATATTTTTATAGCCAACCAAGCATAGTTGTATTGATAGAACAGTAATGAGAGTAGCTTTATGTCACCTCAGCATGGCTGAATAACACTACAGGATGCTATAACTAGCAGATGGGGTACATAATTGTGTTGCTATTATCTGAGAAATTCTGATGCAGTCCAGCTAAAAGGAAGCACATCTTGGAAGTTAATAATGCTCTCATTAGCCAGAGTTGATTATAAGATGGGTGGCCCTCTTGATTGTTTTAAATAAATACATAAATTTAAATGGTGGAGTCCATAAATGTTTAACTCTAGTTTTGCCTTGCAAGTGCAAACCTAAACAAGCACTGTAGTTTGTGTTTCCAATTTTAGCATTGCACAGAACACAAATTTCTCTCCTTTTAAATACTGTTGGGGTTTTTTTTTCTTTACAGATCAGTAACACGAAGCTATTACAGAGGTGCTGCAGGTGCCTTGCTTGTTTATGACATCACCAGGTAAAAGCAAAATAATAAAGAAATCTTTTTCCTTCTGTTCAATTGTGTCGATTCTCGGAGACTGCCTGGACAAGTCCTTGCAGGTTTTTTTCACAAGGGTTTTCAGAAGTGGCTTGTCATTGCCTCCTTCCTAGGGCTGAAAGTGACTATCCCAAGGTCACCCAGCTGGCTTCATACCCAAGAAGGGACTAGAATTCCCAGTTTCCCAGTTTCTAGGCTGATGCCTTAACCATTACACCAAACTGGCTGTTCTCAAAGAAATCTTAATCACAGCTAAAATCTGGGTAATCCTTTCATATTCTTCAGGGGATATGGAATTTTCTTATAGCTAATATGTATTCAGCACATAAACTGAACTTTCAAGGGACCAGACACTGCCTCCCTATCTTCTAAGTTATTTTCACAAATTTCCATAAAATAACTTCACTCAAATCTTCTCCCTGCTCCAATGCTTTATAACAATTAGTGATGGAGGTCCTGGTCTATAATAAGGAAGACTATTTAAAACCTCCTGTGTATGTAACTGCATACAATGTACACATAGATTTGGACAGTTTAGTGAAATAGATAAAACTTCTAGAGATTATGTTTTATTTGTTTCTGAGAAATTTTATTTGACGTGACTTCTCATCAGAAACTTCTTCAGCTGTGTGGTCCTAGTTTTACTACAGATGCATCTCAGGATGTGGACTTCCTCCTGAGAACTGAATATTTATTTATTTATTTTATTTTTATTACATTTATATCCCGCCCTTCTCCGAAGACTCATAGAAAATAAACAATCAGGAATCATAGCTGAAAGAATTGGATCGACATTCAGTTACTTGCTTTCTGATCTAGATCTTCTGGCTATTTTGCTGTTGTCCCAGTTTCAGTTCTCATAGTGCATTAGACCAGGCCTCAGTATGAGAATGAGTATTTTTGTGACACTGCAATCTGTCCTCAGTCATAACTGGAAATACTTTTCAGATACAGTATATTGTTATTGTACAATAGCTTCTTTGCAGACTTCTAATCAAGTACAGCAGAATACTTCCGTAAGGGTGTTGTGGGTTATAAATATTAATACAAAGTACTTTGTGGTTTGATTTAGTCGAGAAACCTACAACGCGCTTACCAACTGGCTGACAGATGCAAGGATGTTAGCAAGTCAGAATATTGTAATAATATTATGTGGGAACAAGAAAGATCTTGATGGAGATAGGGAAGTCACTTTCTTAGAAGCATCCAGATTTGCTCAAGAAAATGGTAAGTAGTTTTCATGACATGTTTTCCGGATAACTTGTAGTGAAAATTTCATCCCACAAAAATGTGCAGTGTGAAATGGAGGCTTTAGGAAAGAAATTTCATAAGCCTTTCTTGTTTATTTCTTCCACACATTGCCTGTTTTCAATACTGTTTTCCAGTCTCCTTGAATGTCTTTTGTGTTTAAAACAGCACAACCAGTCTAGGAACATGTTGTTATATGAATAATTTGATTTGATTACATTATGACATTGTAAGAATAGTCATTTTTGTCCTATTGTTGGATTCCCTTAATGATCAAAGTCAGGGAGGAGGGGGTAAGAGAAAGATCTTAATAAACCACCCTGGATTTTGTCTGCATTGCTATACTAACCAATTAGTCATATCCTGATTATATTATATGCTAGTTACCCTATAATTGGACTCTTGATTCAAAGCTATAGCTGAAAGTCTTCAGGATTAAGAATAGAAATTAAATCCAGTTAGCAGGAGGGTTCTGCAGAGAGAACCACATAACTTGAGAACATTTGTATTCATTGTGCTGTTGCTCCCCAATTCCTCACATTGGAAATTTGGAATCAAAGTTGTTCCTGCTGTGATCCAGCTGGTGTTTAGCAAATTCAGTTCTAGTTTGACTAGTCATGCCTTCCCAGGTACTAAAAAGAGCCATATTAAGCCAAAGCCACCCTTGAAAGGACTGTAGCTGCTTTATGCAATTTCTTCTCAGTGAGGAAGGAGGAAGCACAGCGTAGCATAATCTGACATTCTTAGAATTTTCATAACAATATTAATTTTAGTACTTGTGATCATAATTGGGCCTGGAATTATAGTTATAGTTATCGCAGTCATTAAGCTAGTCATCACAGGATGGCACCTGATATTCTGACCTTTTTTTGTGATGGTCGTTAAGCAAGCACAGCGGTCATTAAGCAAAGCTGTATTATTCAATGAACATTTTTTTGCCAGAAACTGGAAGCAGTGCTAAAACCAGCAAAAAACATCGAAAAACTTCAAAACACAGGGTCACATGACCATGGAACACGGCAGACAGCCCTAAAGATGAGCTGGTTGCCAAGCATCCAACATGTAATCATGTGACATGGGGTGGGTACAGCCAGCAGAACTTTAAAAATCAGGTCACTCAGTTTCTTTTGGGGAGGGTCCTACACGGTCATTAAGTGAGGACTACCTTTTTATCAATCTATCAGTCAATTTGTTGTGTAGCACAAAGTCACATCACATAAGATGGGTAGTCATACATAGCAAAGCAGAGCTGCATTTGAATGTTCTCCAGATAGAATGCAAACAAATGCAGCTATTGGCAATGTTGTTATATTTTCTCTGGGGAAAATGTTGTGCTTGCAAGCAATCCATGCTGGGTATGTGTAAACCAGGTTGTCTGTCCTCATGGCTGTATACTGTCTTCCTCATTTTGGTACACAGTATTGTTTCACTTGAAGGTATATTATGTAGTTTAAAACATTGGAACTTCTAGTACATGTGAATCTTGCTGGAAGCAATAAAGAGACAATTTTGGATGGGAGGAGAGCTTTAGAGAGAGAGGTTCTTGCTCAAGGTCTAGCAAGTAGATTTTCCCAATCTGTGTTCTAGGATCCTCTTATTTGAGAGATGGGAGATATTTTACGGGTTAGAATTTTCTCCTAATTGTTTTCTCCCATATAGATTGCAGTATTGGATGCTCAGTGGGGTTTACTGATAAGTAGATGTAGACAGAATTGACTTAGGAATGTATAATAAGTGGAATTGGTAAATCTTCTATGGGAAGAATATGATGACATATATATATATTGCACTTAAAGCTGAAAGACCTTTATTGGGTCATTTTGAACACTGATCAAACACTGATTATTTCATTTTTACTGTTACAGAGCTGATGTTTTTGGAGACAAGTGCATTGACGGGGGAGAATGTTGAAGAAGCCTTTGTACAATGTGCAAGAAAGATACTTAATAAGATTGAGTCAGGTAATTGTAATCCAAGTTTCAGTTATTAAAATATTTTTACCTAGGATTAAATGACATTTCTGAAATGATAAAGTACTCATGGATTAAATTGTGTTTTTTCTTTGTCGTAAAATTCTGTGTCTCATCAAAGAAGTTAAAGAAGATAAGTTTATCCAGCTAATACCTAAACGGTCAAATTTAATGTTTTCTGACCAAGTCATGTTATATTTATTTTCCAGTGCAAAAAGTACAGTATACTTTTATTTATTTATTAGCTTTATTATTTTTACAAATAATTCAAGACAGCAAACATATTCAACACACCTCCCTTCTCCTGTTTTCTCCACAACAACCCTGTGAGATTGGTCTGGGAGAGGGTGTGACTTGCCCAAAGTCACTCAACTAGCTATCACGGCTAAGGCGGAACTTGAACTCACAGTCTCTAGCTTTCTAGCCTGGTGCCTTAACCACTAGACCAAATTAGCTCTCCTTATATATAGATTCATTATGTAATCGTGTATAAACGGATTTGTCATAAGAAAGAAAAATCCTTTAGTCATGATAAATCTACTTACATTTTTTTATATATTGCTGGCACATTTTCTATGTTACATTTGAAAACATTTAAAACAAGTATTTCTGAACTAACTGTTGTAGGAAACGTTAAGATCTAGCGCTAAGGCAAACAATCTCAGATGGTGATCTCCAGCTTTCATTATCACGGGCTATCTCTTTTGATATATATCTGAACTAAGAGGAAGGAAATCGCTTTTATTATTATTATTATTATTATTATTATTATTATTATTATTATTATTATATTATTATTATTATTATTATTATTATTATTA
Source organism: Vipera ursinii (assembly GCF_947247035.1). Taxonomy (NCBI): domain Eukaryota; kingdom Metazoa; phylum Chordata; class Lepidosauria; order Squamata; family Viperidae; genus Vipera; species Vipera ursinii. The sequence continues at coordinate 284,194,242 of NC_139512.1, read as the reverse complement.
TTATTATTATTATTATTATTATTAAACAGTAGTTAACCAAAAAAAATACCCAATCTCACTAACATAAACTACAATTATAGAGAAAAATGTGTAAGTTTTTGTTTTTAAAGTCTAAGATTTGTGTGTCATTGCTATGGACATTCTCAACTCTCAAGTGTGATGGATGTCTTCTTATAATTTAAATTACATTCAAAATGTTTTCTAATCTTGTGTGCAGTTTATGACCATGTAAGAAAAAGGAATTGTATTTTGTTTTATCAGGTGAACTGGATCCTGAAAGGATGGGCTCAGGAATTCAATATGGAGATGCTGCTTTGAGACAGCTAAGATCTCCACGGAGAGCACAAGCTCAGAGTGTTCAAGAATGTGGCTGTTAAATGCAAGCAACAAAGACGCTTCTTGTTTTATGAAACAAAAGGTATGTATTACAAAGTTAGTATCACCTTTGTTTCAGTTTAGTACAATAAAAATAGCTTTTCCAAGGTTTTTACTGTAAATTATAAGCATTCACATACATTTGCTTGCAATGCAGAAATTAATTTCAGGGACACTTTTGTAGTTAATACTTCATTGGCACTTTCATATTTCTCTGTATAATTAACTAAAAACAGGAAAAATCATCTTTAGCTTAAAAGAGTTGAGATTGAAGTTTCCAAGTCTTTTATTTAGTGTGAATGTGAGTTCCAAAGTTGAGAATAGTCAATTCATAAAAGCTTTGCGCTTACCATTTTAATCTGATTGAGATATAAAGTTGGTGATATTTCAAGTTCATTTTTCATATATTCATTCATACATACACACACACACACACACTATTTCCCCTAAAGTAAGCCCTAGCTTGATTTTGGGGTGGGTGGGCCTAATATAAGCCGTACCCTGGAAATAAGCCCTAGTTTTGGGGCGAGGCACACGTAAAAATCAACCTAGGGTGGGGGTGTGGATTTGCCCTATGCACCCCACCCTCACTTACTACGCCGCCAGGCCAGGCCATGCATATATGTATGTATTCAATTTCTATGACAGCTTATCTGAAGTGACTGGGTGGCAATCATAAATCCATTAAACCCCCCTACACACACACACACACACACACACACACACACAAGAGAGAGAGAGAGAGAGAGAGAGAGAGAGAGAGAGAGAGAGAGAGAGAGAGAGAGAGAGAGAGAATACATGTAGTGTGTCTTTATACAAACATATAACTACAAAATCTCTGTTATACTATTAATTAAAAATCCTGTAATTTTATTCAATTTACCTGATTGGTGGCCTATTCTCTCTGGACATTCTTAATATAGTCTTAATATGAAAAGAGAATGTAGTAAAAGTGCTTTGTTTTTGTGTTAAAAATAACTTCAGCATTGCAGTTATGATCTGCATTGAAGTATTACTATAGGCTTCTTAACTGAGCAGCTTAGCTTTGTAAAATATTTATTACCATTTCTCAGAGAATATATCCAAATGGTTGGAAACAATATAACAAATATTTACATAAAATACACTATAATTTAAAAACAATGATTAATCAACATAAGAGATTTAGTAAGACCACAGTACACATTGTTTCACACAGGAAAGGCAACATGCTTTGTCCCTTGTAGTATTCATTAGATTTCGGTGTCACGTTTTCCTTATCATAATTATCTTCCTGAAAATCTATTTTGATGGGTTGGGTATTAAGTGAAGAAATAATGACCAAAATTATTCAGGGAAATTCATTCACTGCCCTTTGAATTTTTCTTTATTGATTAATGAGCTACATGGCTTATATAATTCAAACATATTTTCAGTAATGCTAAAGGATTATTACCTTGATTTAAAATGTGCTGTTCTTGAAATAATTATTATTCCCAGAATATTTACATAATCACCTACAGTGATTTTAGGTACACCTACACATAATATATACATACACATATAAACATTTGACAGTGACTCACATGGAGAATGGCATATTGTCAAAACAAAGCACATAGCGCCACCTCCATTTTTTCTAATTTTAAAGATAAATCATTAAAATGTTCCCTTTTTGCATCAATAAGAGAGCGTCACACTTCTTAATATATTTTCAACTGCTGGAAGTGTGGGATAAGGAGAGGCAAGGCTCACATTTTTCAGGGTTTAAGTATAAGTATTTGGTTTTATGGCCTCCATTCCTTCTAGCCTCCTTCCACAGCTGACCATTATCTTCACTGGCCTCCCCTCTGCTGAGCTCATCATGGCAGCCATGCAAAGGGAAGGGCTGCAACTCAGGGGCTTGTTGCACCTTTTTGAATCCTCCCCACCTTGCAGCAGCCACCCCCAGAGCCACTGTACCTTGCCAGCCCACTCACACACCCTCCCCCACTCAGCAGCAACTACTTTTGTGACTGCCAGCCTGCTTGCAAGGTGTCTCGGACTTGCATCTTCCTGTTAGCTTCCCCACCGGCTGGTTATTGGAAGCTGGCAGGTAGTAGTGACCTGACCAGCAATCTTCCCCCTATCTTGACATCATAAAGCAATGTGGTCATGTGATATTCAGCTTTACAATAACATTGCTTAGCAATGGAAATTCTGGTCCCAATTTCATTGTTAACTGAGGACTATCTGTACTCGGATTTGTCCATGTGGTTACCAAGAGTTAAAGGGGGGGGGGGAGAAAAAGACAATTTACTGCTTAATTTTAGTAGTATAATTAATAGAATATTTGGGCATTGCAGAAATATGGATTGGAGAATCACATGAGGCTCCAGCTTGTCTGCTTAATTTTAGATGGCAAATGCATACGTTAATTTTAGATGGCAAATGCATACAGATATCTTAACCCTGATTGCATCTGTCAGCTTTTCCCTTTTTTTAAAGTACCGGTATATCTAAATTTAAATCTATTAACATTGAGATGCTATTTATTTTTCAGCTCTCCTTTCAAATAATTCATGGGAAAACTGCCGTTGGTGCAAGAATTTGCATTTTTAGAACTCCTTTTTGATTCAACAAAATGGAACATATGGCTTCTTCTTTTTTTAAAAAAAAGAGTACAGTGGAATGGCAGAGCAACACCACAAAAAAGAACATTTGGTAATACAGTGGACAATATTGAGATATAAAATACTTGTACGTAAATACTTTCTGTTACATATTTGTGTTTCATATTGTTACTTAAAACACTGGTGTATCACATGTATATACAACATTGTCATTAAATTTCCAAAGCATGATATACTGACATGATATTGCACTAACACTGTTTTTTTTTAATTAACTAAAATTTCAACTCTGGTAGGCATTATCATGTGTCAGGGTTATTTTTGTTTTTGTTTTTTTACAAAGGTTTTTATTTATGAGTTGACATCAAAAGCTACTGGCATTGACTGCCAGTTTTTTATTTGCCACTTTCTACAAGGGCGTACATAAACTATTTTTTGAAAACTGTTAGGTCATATGTTTACTAATCTGCAGACTGAAAAGAACTTTTTTTTAACTGAAGTGTGATTGTTCTTGTTTCTTGAAATGCTTAAATGTATTCCAGTTTGTCAAATGTAAGCTATAAATACATTTGTGAATTCAGAGTTTGCTGCTGTCTGAAGTTGACCGGAGATTTTTTTTATTTTATTTTTTACATTTTAGACTGCAACTAAGAATTGTAGTTTCAGGTAAAAAGATAATGCCGTCTTTTTTTCCCTCCAGAAAAGTGTTTGAAATTGTCAATCACCATTATCTGATTTTTTTTAAAAAAAAATTAAAATAATTTCTACATATAGGTTTGTTCAGATTATACTCAGTTAAAAATAATTTTAATGAAAAGTGGAATAGTTCCATCTAAAAGAGAATTCCTTTAATACCTATTCCTTTTATAAACTGTAAGTTTGTGGAAGCTTAATCTAGAAATGCAACTGGACGACAAAGTTAAATATTTCTATGGTAAACCTGTGCAAAGCTCCATCTTCTCATGAAAATCTTTCTGTGCCGCTGAAAGAAAACCATTTTGCTTTCATAATAGACTAATGGATATCCCTTGGGAATATGAAATTTTGACTTTGCTGAAAAGACTGTAAAAGTGGCCTCTTTGAATATTCCTAATATATTTGAAGAGCACCATTTCTGGTTTTGGAAACTGAGGCAGCATATGAGAATTCTGGATAATTGAAAGTTTTTATGTGGACGAGCAAGGGGGAAAAAATTATTGCTTCCATATCCATTTAAAAAGCAGCTTTTCAGCTGCCTTTTACCAGAAATGTAAATATTAGTATTAATGTCAGTTAAACTTACTGCCTTAGAGCCAAAATAGATGAATCGACATGAACATTCTTTGTATATTTGAAGTGCAGCCACAGTGAGGTGATGAGTGTAATTAAAGCTGCAGGTCATTTTCAGTGGTCACTGGTTAGCCAACAAGGAAAGAAGTAAGCACTTTTCTCTTATCAGCTGTTTTGTTTTAAATTTGTTTAATTGAAATATGGGCATCCCTCATCCTAATATCATCCAGGGCATTTTTGTAACAAAAAATAACTTTGGAGGAAAAAACAGTGAAAGTCTTAGCCCATGCAATACGAAATATTTCAGGAGTTGCAAACAAAGTCTAGTAGCCAGACATTAAGACTAAAGTTCATATTAAATACTTTACTAATCATTATTGTTATTGTTACAAAACAGTACAGGAAAATTAAACTGAGTACCAAAAGAAGGAATATGTAGTCAGATTTTGCCTGGTATCTAAAATAAAAGAAAGATAGCATAAATTGATCATTGTTAGGGATACGTTCCATCATTCATATGCATAGATTCCCACTTGTAAAGAAATTTCTACCTGTCCACCAAATTTATAATCCCTCTGTGATAAAACATGGGTCATGTTTTTTTAATGGACATCTGGATGAAATTGGTTTTGGTCTTTGTGGTCATGGTGAATTGATTATACGGGTTATACAAGTTAATGTTAAGAATATAAAATGATTTGAGATAAATGGGAATCTTCACTTGTAGCAATTTGTTTTTAAAAAGCTAAAGTCAACAAGAATAAAGTGTACTGATGTTGGCAAATAAATCACATCGCAAGAGTATGTTGCTCTAGAACAAAATCTGAATTCTGGTACTTAACAATTGAAAGAAATGGAAAAAATCTTTACTAGCATGAGTATCTATATTGATGTGTATTGAGTTTATAGCATGAGTATAAACAGCATGGATGTTTTGAATGGCTTTCAAGAAACACTTTTGCCTCTTTTATTGTGGATTTGCTAATGCTTTCTTAAGATGAAAAAGAATCCAAAGAAGCTTGGAGATACTTTCCACCTAAGTGGATCTCCTGGATCCATCTATTATGTATCATTGGCCGTCCTTTCTCCCCACCACCACCCCTTTTAGAACTATTGTAAAGTAACCTTGTGTTTTAAATTTCAGGGAAGACCAATACCAGGTCTTGGCCATTGGCATTCTTGTAGTCTTCCTACACATTGCTATTACAGTTTTTCCTCTGAACTTTCATGTACAGTAATATTTGCTTTAAAACATGTGGAATAAATGCAATAAATGTTTTGCTTTGGTCTTAACACTGAGTAGCCTAGGAAATGCAGAGTAGAGGAAGATAGTGGGGAAAAAGGACAAAAAAACATTGAGGATTCCTATCATTACTATGCAGAAATGAATGTCTTTCCTATTGCTAGCAGTGTTTGTGATGGAGACCTCGCAGCATCACAATTTGTGCTTATATGTAAGTATGCTGTGGGAGGATTTCTCTTTCCTTTTGTTTCTCCCCTCACCCACTTGTGAATCTAAAAGGAGTCATAATTTATGATGGCATTTCACAAACTCTACTTTGCTTGCTTAGATAAGAACTGTTCCTTTGGAGCTAAAGTTAGCTTTGTTCCATTAACTATAGCTGCAGTTCTTAAAACATTGGCTTTTTTAGTATTGATATGCTACAGACCTGCTTATATCAAAATCAGCTGTGCACGTGTGTTAATCTAAATGTAGAATTGAAAGGAATCTCTAGGGCAAGATAAGATGAGATCCATTCTTTTTCACATCCACAAATTTTCCCTAAATCTTTCTCACTTTTTTCTTACAAGTTGAATCTTTAGAGAAAAATACTAGCTGGATAAATATTAAAACTCTCAGGCACTGGCTTTCCATTGCATATGCTTTTCTTTCTTCCTTTACAAAGTTTATATAGCTGCTTATCTTGAACCAACCTGAACAACTCCCAACCCCAAAATAACACTCTATCTACAATTAAATTAAAATGTTAACAGCTAAACTTTGTAATGCAGCCCACAGCAAATTCATTCCAACAATCTCACCCGATCCCAGTTCTTGAGGGAAAACTCACCTCTTCAAGTGCTTTTCAGAAGGTTAAAAGGGTGGTGGCCTGCTGGACCTCTGGGGGAAGAGTATTCCATTGAGCAAGAGCTGACATGAAAAGGGTGCACTTCCTAGATCCTATGGCAATATTTAAAGGAAGGGACCAGGAGCATGCCTACCCTCTGATCTAGTAGAACAGGAAGAGGTGGTCCTCGAAATAACCCTGGTTTCCTGCCATATAGGGCTTTAAAGGGAATAATCAGCACCTTGAATTGAACCCAGAAGGAAACTGAGAGCCAACCAATAATATAAGGCATTGAAAATCCTGTGCTTTCCTTGTAATATGAAATTTGCCAGCACCAACTTTCACATACAGGTAGCCCTTGACTTAAGACTGTCTATTCAGTCATCATTCAAAAATACAACAGCACTAAACAAAGGGAATTATGTCCTGTGTTCAATATTACAGTCAGCGCAGCGCCTCTGTGGTCACTGAACAAAATGTGGGTGCTTGGCAATCTGCCCACCCTTATGATTGACCGCAGGGACGCTGCAGCAGCCCCACACCAACAATCACCCTTGGGCCTTCCCCCTATCACTCTTCACTTTACTTATCTTTTCTGAAGATGGCCTTCAGGAAGGAGAGCAGCCAAACCACCGCACAGCCTTTCTACGTAGAGGCCACGAGGTGCCATCCTGGAAGCCGGAGCCATTTTGGATGCCAGAATTTTGGCCTCTTCCAAATGGCACCTGCTTCTGGAATGGGAATACTGAAAGTTTTTATTGTGATTCAAGGGTGCTGAATTGCTACCTCTGTTAGCTTAGTTCTGGAAGTAAGAACTCCAGGAGTTTCAGCATTATAAAAGCACATTTTATAGTATACATAAAAATGCATGGTTTCTAAACTATGAAGATTTTACTGTTCTGCTTAATTTTACAGAAATGTAACATCTCCCTTGTGCGACATATGCATTCAATTCCTATAACTGTACACCCAACTCAATTTTTCTACATTTAATTCCTGTGAAGAGGAATACATAATACATTAAGGCTTTACTATGTTTACTGAACAACCCCCTGCTGCAAATGCAGATTTCAAACCACAAATTAAGTCCAAGAGCTTTGGGAAACCTGACAGTTATGAAGACAAGTGCAATATTGTACATAATGTCTGTGTGTCATTTGCTATAATTACAGGCAGTCCTTGACTTAAAACTTGCATTTATTTAATGACCATTTAAAGTTACAACAGCACTGGAAAAAGTGGTTTAACAACTGGTCCTCACGTTTACAACTGTTGCAGCATCCCACAGTCACATAATCAAAATTCAGGCATTGGCAACCAACATGGATTTATAGTGATTGTAGCATCCAGGAATCAAGTGATCATCATTTATAATTTTCCCAGATAGCTTCTGCAAGCAAAGTTAATTGGAGAAGCCAGATTTGCTTAACAACTGCATCATTCACTTAACAACAGTGATTCAGTTAACCATATCAAAAAAGGTGATAAAATTGGGCAGAACTCACTGAATAAGCCCCTTGCTTAACTACAGAAATTGTGGCGCCAATTGTTAAATTGAGGACTACCTGTACACAGAATGGATCTGTTTTACCAAAGGTTGTCCTTACTAATTAATTTCTATACTAATTGCAGCTTCTTTTTTGTTAATTCAGAATCCAATCTTGAAGAGTTTTTGTTTTCTTGGTAGAGTCACATCATTTCCCTTGGGCAATACAAGAAAAAATAGTCTTTGGCACCATTGCATGTTCCTGAAAACTAAACAGGCCAGTTTTGTTTTAAAACTTTCATATGACTGTATGACTTGTGATCAACCCTACCACGAAAATCAGGTGAATTGATGAATAAACAGCTTTAAAGGACTTTTTTCTGTCATTTAAGAAAAACAGTGCTAAATAAAAATAGTACATTCCTGGTTTATTTTAGAAGTCAAAAAAGATGAGAAGAATGTGGTACAAATACTGAATTCTAACCAATATTTTCTCTTGGCGATTCCGCTGGCAATTTTGATAAATTGCGTATATTAAGCATAAACTTTCTGAATATTAGATAACTATTAAACTCAGCATATGGTGAAAACTCAATTCAATGGGCTTTGCATGCAATGAATCTCATTTCCTTGGCAATTTGTATAATGTCTTCATGAAAATGATGCAATATTCATCATTTGCATGTTATGCAAATGGTGTCATTTGCATTGTGACAGTTGATGCAATATAACAAACACTGCAGTGATATGCTTTGTGGAACAAGCTAACATCTTGAATCATGCATGCAGCCTATTGTCATTTGGATGCGGATCATTGTTCCTAGTCTGGAAATAAACATGGAACCATTTGATGAAGGTTTATCTGGTCTATTTTACCTATTAATAGTAGAATAACTTTTCTAATTAAAGTGAAATGAGCCTACTAGTTAAGGGAGAAGTGGTGAAGAAAGAGAGGTGTCTAATCTCTAAAATTTCTGAAACCTTTCATTTTTTTCTCAAACATAGTTGACTTCTTATATATAATTTAAATACAGCCATGTGATTTGTCTGAATTTTTCAAATCATTTTTATTCTCATAATCATGTGAGTACAGTTACATTTAAAGACCACAAAAATATGAGAAACACATACCATTTAGAAACATTCTAACTCACATACTGCTCCAAGCTTAATTTTTTCAGGCTTTAAAGTGATTTCAGTGCTCAAAATAATTGAGAAAATATATATGGTACCTCTGATTTCTAACCTTTTTACCCCTTCATTCTTTTTTAAACTAATTGTATATATAGGAACAGTGACACTCAAATTTATGGCTTTCGGTGAAAATGCCTTCCCTTTGATCAGCAAGTCCTAGGGCTCATTAATCCGTCCCAGCTACAAACTGTAGTTTGACTTTGAGCTATGCTTCTTGAAGAACTATGTTATTATCCCGGTCCAGTTAACCCTAAGTCATAAACTGATAGAGCCCCATATAAGATTCCTCCCAAAGTTGATGGGAAAGAAATAATGCCAGTAGAATGTATGCTTTACTTCCATGAGCCAATACAGAAAATTTTATCTCTGGCATGGTCACTCTAGATGCACTTAAGAGAAAAAATGTACAGCTCATCTTTAATGCCATTCTGGAATAAAGATTTCAGTAGATGTCTATAGTTCACTTTAAATGCATTTACTGTTTAAGATTAGTGATTTCCATCTGAAACAGGCACCACTGCTAGGGGTGGCGAGAATGCACCTAGCAAGGATTTTGTAGCAGTTTTTAGGGAAATGGCTGTATTTCAAGCAGCAGGGATATTGTGATACATCCCATTATTTTTCTGCTGGTATTAAGGTTGACATGAGGAAACTTCTTGACACCTAAAATCTACTTAATTTACTGCTGTGTTTTAACCAACACTAGTGTTCATATTTATATATTATGGCTTACCAGAGCATAAGTGGTAAATATAGATTTCACATGAGAAGCTTGAGGGGAAAAAGCAACTTTAATTTATTAAAGACACTCACTTGTTACTATGGTAAAGAGAGAGAAAGAAAAAGGCATTCATTAGTGGTTATTTGCTCCAGTTAGGAAGACCGTTCTTCAAAAGTGAGTAAGAAATGCATTAAATAAAAGAATAATTGTTCAATTGAGATATGGAAAAATATTTGAACACAGGTACATACAGAGGCAAATATCTACAGTGCACATTATGTTAAAGTACACATCAGTTGGAATAGTTGATATACATAAAGTGTCATTTGCAAGTTCATGCATTTGCCAACTGAAAGCTGCACAGACCCACTGTTTGGAAGAACCACAATTGCATAAATCAGCATTTAGATAGAGACGCTTTATTTTATGACTGTGTTCCCATACTGAAACTTATTAAACAAAAATAATCATCTAATCAGCAGATTGAAACAGTGTTCAGCCAAGTGCTTGTTCTATTTCTCCAGATATTTTTTTCCCTTCTGTTCCAACTTCTCCCTAATCAGGAGTGTATAGTTACAGTACATGTTCTATTCTCAAAAAGCTGGTACTGAAGATGCCCTTTTGGGTGTGGGTTTTGTACTTTTTCAAGCCCTAGGATTTTCTTGACATTTTCTAGCCTTCCTCTGGTGCATACGATAGTCATTTTATGCTGAAGCCACGTATTGTTCAAATTCATTAATTAGATACACTGAAGATTGAAGAAACAAATTACCGTTCAAAAAAAAAGTTCAATTACATATATCTATAGATGGAAATAAAGCCACTACATGCAACTTTACAAGAGGTCAAATAACACTTGTAATACAGTAGTTGAATTGTTGGAGTGGAAATCAGTTTCACTTTCCACAACACTGGAAGCTCACTAGATAACTTTGGATGGGGGGTGGGGGTCTCAGGCCCTCATCCATAGGGTAATTTGCAGGAAAAATGGAAAGTCAATGCAATGAATGCAGGCTTTTTCTTGGCTCCTGGAAAGACAGGATCTAAATGTAATGAATATATCCTATTCTTCAGAATGAACAGTTTGTTCTGCACAAAAATGAGTTGAAAAATGAGTTAGTTAAGATCTTACTGTTGCTGATTAATGACAGGTTTTACAAAGATCTGTATTTGCTGTATCTTTAAATCCAATTTTTTTTCAAGATCTGAAAAAACAATTACTGAGACTGAAAAATCTTTTATTTCAAAGTTAAAAATCACAAGTAGTTTCATTCTGTGGTACAATCTTTCAAGTATGTTGCACTTTCATGATTGCCAATGGCTTCTTCCTGTATAGAAAAATCACTTTTAAAAAAAACCAGAAATATGTGATACATTGGAGTACAGCAAAATTTGCAATGTCACCTGAGTCTTGGCACAGAATATACCCCAGCTTAATTAAACAGGCAAATGAAACAAATCCAGAATTTTAACATTATACAGGTCACTGTGCAGAAGCCTTATCTAATAAAACTGTTCACTGAATGTATTTAAGACCACTCAAAATGAAATATTTTACTACAAAAAAAGTTTAAAACCATTTACTTTCTACAAACTACTCATTAGTCCATCACAAATTATTGATTGTCTTTATCTGTCATTTGGTACAATGGGTTCGTGATAGCAAATGTTCAAAACCACAGTCACATGATATTACTAATCTATTGCACCAAAATGTTCAATTTTGTATTGTCACAACATCTACAGCAGGAATGCAAATCTCAAAAGTCACTATACATTTATGAAAAGGAGAAATTTTCCTGTGTTCTAAAAGCGCACCTAACATTTCCAGGTATAGATTTTTCACAGATACTCTGCAAAAACTCATGTCTTTTAGTGCTCTTTGTGATTTTATTAAGCTGTATAAACGACAACCTCATTTTGGCAGCTCCAGAGAAGAAACCAATGATTTGTCTAAGGAATCCAATGGTCAGCTTCCACAAAACATTTTTTTACCTGCTAGTTTGTAAAGTGTGCAGTCCTTTTTATAAATTATTGCCAATCAGCTCATATCATAATTTAATGAGACCTTCATTTGTTCAGAAAGAATCTTTACAAATCAGTTGCTGTCAAGTTTTCATGATTATTTTTACAATAAATTGCACTGAAAGCTGGATGCTTTCAATGTAACTCTAGTGCAACCACTTTTCTATTGGCACAGGATTGGTATATTCAGTAACTATAGAGAAGAAAGCCATTTCAAGAAAATATTGAGTTGCTTTACTTAAAAAAATTATTACTCACTGTTAGTTTTTTAGATGAAGGTCAATTCTTGACATTTTCCTTTTAAAATAAATAAATAAATCTAGTAAGGGACCTATATTGGTAAACAGTTCTCATCAATATGGATCCTCTTCTGCTGCAAAGGCTAAGTAGTCAAAATATAAATAAATGTAACAAACTGCTGGAAAAAAAACCCGTCTGTAAAAGATAGAAAACCCTTGCATAATAGTCTGGAGTTTTCTACTGATGTCCTGGTCATTTTCAAAGCACTCTGATTTTTTTAAAAAAGTAGAAGTCCAATCACCGAGCTCGTGCTGAGTAACACCTCATGTATTCTGTCATCCATGGATTGTCTGGACCTGAAGGCTTGGTTCTCCATGTTCTTTCTACTTCTGCTGTGTGTATCCGTCTTTGTGGTACTTTCCTTTTTTCCACTTGTCTTCTGTTCTTTGCTCTTAATGCAGACTCGTGTATCTGCAGAGACAATTTAAAAGTTGGGGGGGGGGTTTGTAGAAAATACAACTTTGAAATCACTTGATGAAAGTCACCCTAAAACAGCCTTCTAAATACTAATTTGGAATTTCAATATATCTGTGTTTTTCAAACTTGACAACTTTAAGGTGTGTGGAGTTCAGCTCCCAGAATTCCCAAGCCAGCAATTTCACACATCTTAAAGTTTCCGTGTCTGAAAAATACTGCATTATATAGATTCCTTTTTATGAACATTTCACTCATAAGAAGTGGCTTAAATTCAATTGTTAGTCCTACCTCATATCATTTGCACAAAATACGGAAAGTACAATGTATTCTACTTTTGGATTTTGTGAATGATTATCCCTGGAGCTACCAACCAATAGATATTGTATGCTAGGATTTCTTTTCATATTTACTAGCACTGCCTGGTTGCTTTATTTTTTATTTGTTTTAAACATTTATATAGCCATCTATCTTTCAACCAACTCTGAATAGTTCCCAATCAAAATAACTGCAATATAATTAAGACTATCGGTATCATAATTAATAATTTTAGCTACTACATTATGAGAGGACCTAAAGGGAAAATTAAAAGAACTATTTATTCCAGAAGTCCAGAAATCATAGAAATAAACATGCTAAATAGATATGTTCCTAAGATAAAAATAAAATTAAAAACCAGAATATTAATAGATGAACTGTGCCTATAAATTAGCATTGGACGTACAGACATCTGGATAAAAACACATAAAATTTAAATGCATATGATATTATGAAATAATAGTACTATTCCATTAAAAAAATACTGTAGGCTAGGGTACTTGTTTTAGTGTCCTTTTCCTTAAGAAAAACAATGTTCCTTTACTTTTTTTAAAAAAAAAAGTCTAGGAGATAGATGCGGTTTAAAGTGCAATATCTTTGCTGCTAAATCCAATATTAACTCTCTGTTTTTTAAAACTCTGCAGAAAATAATGCTGTATTCCAAAGTACTCAAAACTTCATCTCATTACTTTGTGCATGTTTCATACACTAGATTCTACTTGTATTATACAGTAAATTTTACTGTACGTTTGCCCACTGGCGAAGAAATTATCAGTCTATAATTTTAATGGTAGTTTATTTTAACAGTGAGAGACAGAATAACAATAAAAATATCCAAAATAAACACATTTCAAAAAAGTTATAAATTGATTTGCATTTTAATGAGTGAAATAAGTATTTGATCCCCTATCAATCAGCAAGATTTCTGGCTCCCAGGTGTCTTTTATACAGGTAATGAGCTGAGATTAGGAGCACTCTATTAAAGGGAGTGCTCCTAATCTCAGCTTGTTACCTGTATAAAAGACACCTGTCCACAGAAGCTATCAATCAATCAGATCCCAAACTCTTCACCATGGCCAAGATCAAAGAGCTGTCCAAGGATGTCAGGGACAAGATTGTAGACCTACATAAGAGTGGAATGGGCTACAAGACTATTTCCAAGCAGCTTGGTGAGAAGGCGACAACAGTTGGTGCGATTATTCGCAAATGGAAAAAACACAAAATAACTCTCAATCTCCCCATCTGAAGTTTGCCAATGAACAGTTGAATGATTCAGAGGAGAACTGGGTGAAAGTGTTGTGGTCAGATAAGACCAAAATCAAACTCTTTGTCATAAACTCAACTCGCCGTCTTTGGAGGAGGAGGAGGAAGGTTGCCTATGACCCCAAGAACACCATCCCCACTGTCAAACATGGAGGTGGAAACATTATGCTTTGGGAGTGTTTTTCTGCTAAGGAGACAGGACAACTTCACCACATCAAAGCGACAATGGACTTAGTACTTGGTGGCAAAACCCTTGTTCACAATCACAGAGGTCAGACGTTTCTTGTAGTTGGCCACCATCAAATCTTGGGTGAGGACCTCCTTCCCTCAGCCAGGGCATTGAAAATGGGTCGTGGACTGATATTTCAGCAGGATGACGACCCAAAACACACGGCCAAGGCAACAAAGGAGTGGCTCAAGAAAACGCACATTAAAGTCCTGGAGTGGCCTAGCCAGTCTCCAGACCTTAATCCCATAGAAAATCTGTGGAAGGAGCTGAAGTCTCGAGCTGCCAAATGTCAGCTTCAAAACCTTTAATGACTTGGAGTGGATCTGCAAAGAGGAATGGGACAAAAACTCTCCTAAAGTGTGTGTAAATCTGGTGGCCAACTACAAGAAACATCTGACCTCTGTGATTGACAACAAGGGTTTTGCCACCAAGTACTAAGTCATGTTTTGCAAAGGGGTCAAATACTTATTTCACTCATTAAAATGCAAATCAATTTATAACTTTTTTGAAATGTGTGTTTCTGCATTTTTTTGGTTGTTATTCTGTCTCTCGCTGTTAAAATAACCTACCATTAAAATTATAGACTGATCATTTCCTTGTCAGTGGGCAAATGTATAAAATCAGCAGGGGATCAAATAATTTATTCCCTCATTGTAGTCCCAAAGGTGCTTTTTCAAAAGGCAACTGGACTGTCCAGTTGCCTTTTGAAAAAGCACCATTGGGACAACTATGACTTGGATGACTGAGAATCTCCATAAACATATAATTAGTATCTTAACACGGAAGATGCTGAAGTACTTTAAGAACACCAGGGCTAATTCTGGGTCTACGTAAAAGCAAAAGCAATATAATTTTCACAGTGATCAATACTTTAATATGGCCAAAACTGATTCCTAAATTCCCAATATATCTAAAACTAGTACCAAATTTGCTGGATTCCTTTTATCCATATGAACTGACTTTTCACCAGTGTGGATTTCAGTCACCTGTTGATAAACCAAGAGTTGCAACATTCATAACTAGAGAAAGTATGTATGTCATCTAGGTGTAAAAAAAAATCAGGGGGGGAGCAGTGATCAACTGGGATCCATGTTCACAAATTGTCTATACATTTTAATCCTTAAAGTTGCAGAATTCTGCAGCAGAACAGTTTGCTGTCTGAATCCACCCTGAAGTTCAGATTTTATTATCTGGGTACTTGGCTCTCACAGATTAGGAATTGAAGAAGGAGCTTTCCTGCCTTGTATTCAAGTTACAACTTCCTTGATAGATTATTTCCCTTGTATAGTATTTACTCTTATTTAAGATTGTGCCTGAATCAAAAACACATACAATGCTTGTTTGTTAAGCTTTTCACATAGTTATGAACATACGGCATGGACATTACTTAAATAAGATCAACTGATATTTTAAAGGTGGGCAAAAGATCTTAGTCATGGATAGCTCTGCTTTTATTCAGTCAGTAAAATATTTTAGGGAATATTGTGCATGCTTGGATAATCATATTTCAGCTTAATAAGTCAAAATACGATTTTTTTCACCCATGTATCTGTTTCTTGGTCTAAGCCAACTACAACCAAGCAGCTCTTTGTTAAGAGCACTTTTGGACCTATTGTTTTCCAAACCAGAAAGCTGTGGTTAATAGCTAAAGAACAAGATAATATAATCAACTTACTTCAATTTCATTTTACATTCCCCTTTGTTTCCAAGCTACCATATTTTCCGGCGTATAAGACGACTGGGCGTATAAGACGACCCCCCAACTTTTGAGATGATTTTCAAGATTTTTCGTCTTATACGCCTTATACGAAAATCAGCGAACCCGGGAAGGCATGCCCTCCCCTCTCACTGTGGAGGAAGCAGGGCAGGCTGGCGTCTGGCGGGAGCCGGCAGGGCAGTCCTGCGCACGCACACGCTCCCCAGCTGTTAAGGAGCACTCCTTAGCAGCTGGGGAGCACGCGCGTGCACAGGACTGCCCTGCCGGCTCCCGCCCGACGCTCTTCCCTCTTGAGGCAGCATCACTCCCCGGCTCCTAAGGAGTCCTCGGGGATGCTGCCTCAAGAGGGAATAGCGTCGGGTGGGAGCCGGCAGGACCCAACGCTCTTCCCTCTTGAGGCAGCATCCCCGAGGACTCCTTAGGATCCGGGGAGCGATGCTGCCTCAAGAGGGAAGAGCGTCGGGCGGGAGCTGGCAGGGCAGTCCTGCGCACACGCGCGCTCCCCAGCTGTTAAGGAGTACTTAGGCTGATCACTGCCAAAACATACTTCCCCACTTCACTGTTGAAAAATCAGCATGGTTAATAAGGCTAATATTTTTTTTAATCCCATTTATATCCCGCCCTTCTCCAAAGACTCAGGGCGGCTTACAATCTAAAGCACAATGTGCTTAGCAATAGCCTTCATTCTATGTATATGCCTGCTTATTAGGGCTTTCGCCCCCCCCCCCAAGCGGCACTATTACAAAGTCAGCTTATTGCCCCCAACAATCTGGGTCCTCATTTTACCTACCTCGGAAGGATGGAAGGCTGAGTCAACCTTGAACCTGGTGGGACTCGAACCTGCACTAATTGCAGGAAGCTGGTGTTACTTAAGGAGGCATTAGCCCACTGCTCCACCAAGGCTTTTAGTTGATTATGCTAGCATAGAGGTTTAATTGATATATAGTTGTTACATGTATTTTGTTTCTGTTTTCTTTTCTCCACAATGCTGTCAGAAGTACAGTAACAAACTTAACATTTCCACAGAGGAGCATTATTTTGCAAGAACTTACAGCTTCTCAACGGTACTCAAGTTCCTATCATGGAGGTGTCATCAGTACTTCAATGTTTTGTGCCATTCCTAAACTTGCGCTCATCCTGTCTCATCCTCATCCTGACTGCTGTTTTACATATATATCTTATGCTGATTTTGATAGGGGCTAAGTCATAATTCTAGCACCGAGAGTTCCTTCCACAGCAGAACTGAAATTGCAGCCAAAAAATAAAAACAAAACAAAAAAAGTTTGCATTAAACCAGAATCAACAAGAATTTAGACCTACTTTGTAACCACAGTGTTATGATTAAGCCAGGAATGTTAACAGCCCAAGGAAACAGTCACATCTACAGTGTGACACACACACACACCCACCACACACGCCCACCACACACACACACAGGGAAGACAATGCCTCCCTTATCAAGCACATTAACAGGCTTGCAGACACTGCTTGCAGGTTTCCCATGGGGCTTGCCAGCAGGGGAAGTGGAATTAGATAAGCTTGGATATGACCCAGAAAGGCTGTTATTTCCAAACTGACCTGGGGAAGCTCTTTTAAAAGGCATCATAATGTAAAAATAAATACAGATTTAGATGAAGAAAACCTTTTAGCTCCAAAAGCATCGGAGGTACACCGATCCTATCCCTTTGAAGGCAAGCAAGCCTGGCACAGGAAATTCTTGCCCCATAACCAAGGCAACAGTTTCTCCATCCTCTATACCCAATTCAATACATTGCTATGGGCCGGGGAAGCGAAGGACTTAATTTTAAGTTGTGGACACTTCAAAAATGGCAGCATTCTTAACAATAAAAAAAAAATCCAGGCAATCTGATGTTAAAAAAGAATTTCCGGGTCCCTTTTCTGAGCCTGGATATGGCAAGCCAACAGGACACACGGCGCGTTGCTGGTAGAAAGGTGGTGATCCATTTATTCCAAAAGCCAAGAGAAAGTAGGATACAGAGTGTTTGTTTTATAGGGGGACTGGCCTCTTTAAGGAAAAGGTGAAGGAGACAGGATCAGAAAAAGAAAAGGAGGCGAGGTTGTCCTGCAGGAATACAAACTCATTTGAGGGCTAATCCACAGGGAGCTCCGTTTCCATCTGTCCTGTTTGCCATCGTTCGCTCCCTAGAGACTAAAATGGACTGATCTGAAACTTGAGCTGGCCGCAAACAAGGAGTGTATATCGGAGTTGGTGACCCTCTGAGAGCTGTATGCAACGAAATTTCATTTTGATGTATGCCAATTGGTGTACATTCAAAGTGACAAAAAAGTTGTTGGTGGTGTGACCTTGGGGGGGGGGAGGGAGGTGCGTGCAGGTGCTGCTTCTAATGTGTGACTCTGTCAAAAGGTCAATTTTAATTGTCCTTCCTGGTGTCTGTTGGCTTGCCTTGTGTTGTGTAAACAGTGTCTGGATCGCCTGTTTGTGGGCGTGAGGAAGTGTGACTGAATACGTTCTTTGGTTAATTACTCTTGTCCAAGTACCATATTTGATTTTGGTCTTTGGTTTTGCTATTGTCGGTTGATAGCTTAGCAGAGTTGCCATCTAGCAATCTACTGGTACCACGTATTTCCCATAGTTTCACTTACAGTGGATCATAGATTTGTGTTCATGAATAAGGGATAGCAGAGACAGTGAAAAATAAATTTGGAACAAAGAATCTTCTAGGATTATTATTATTATTATTAAAATAAAATTATTTTCACCCTGGAATAATGGGCCAGCAGAAAGGCAACATAGGCCTTGTGGCTCTAGACAAGCGCATAGGCAGCAAACAAGCAACTGCATCTAGGTCAAAAGGGCAGGCAAAACCACATCCCAAAGAGTTTTCCATCTCCCAGTATGAATATATTTGAGAAAGGTGGCCTTGCCCTTATAAAGCAGGTGTACAAAAGTAGCTTCAGACACAGGGACTTCAATATGAGGGGCACAATCCAAAATCGAGAGCACAGCATCCTAGATATCTTATCCAATAAGTAACACAACAAATAAAATTTCAAAAAATAAAAGCCAAGTTTACTTCTGACTTCAGCATCCCATGACACAAAGGCAGGGAAGCAGCAAAAGGCTAGTTCATCTGGGACCGCAAATACTCTACCTAACACAGGGCTTGCGTAAGGCCAAATACCTAGACCAGTGTTTTTCAAACTTGACACTTTTAGGATGTGTGGACTTCAATTCCCAGAATACCATAGCCAGTGTCTTAAAGCTTTAGACTTAGGCAAAACACTTCCTAAAAAGACATACTTCTTTCGCTTACTTCATTTACTGAAGCAGATGCCCGGACGTTGTGTGTCTTCTGACTGCCTGTATCAGTCTGCTTTTCACCCCAGCCATATAAAGCAAATGGGTGTTTTATTCCCAATGTCGTTTCTGTCCTTTGCGGGCTTTTTGCTCGTCTTCGGTCACTTTGCCTGCCAGAGGCATTCTTCTGACTCAAAGGCTGCTTTTGAGGACAACTTGTTGAACTGCCGATTCCTTTTCCTGCAGTTTTCCTTTCATCTTTCTTGACAACAGCCTTCCCTTCGGATTGTTCCTGACCATCAATCTCTGGGGGGGGAAATGAGAAGTGAGTTTTTAGCCTGTTCAAATTGCACTCAAGAAATCCCATCTACTTTTGTAGCATAGCTCTTTTGATTGATTTGGAATCGAAGGAAACGGCTCCCTCTTTATAACCATTGCAGACTTAAAATACAAGGTGGACCATTTTAACTCTCTCTTTTGCCACATTTGGACCTTGGGAGAACTAGCTGTTTGTATCCTATTCATTCATTTAATTTCCCTTTCCCAAGGAGACAACAACTTGGTCATCCCTCCCATTTTCTTTAAGTCCCAACAACCCTGTGAGATAGGTTAGTCTGAGAGATATTACTGCCCCAAACCTCATGGGTTAATGGAGACGTGAACCAGAGCTAGATCTGATTCCAAATCAAACAGTAAGGCTGTAGCAGCAAAGAAAGGACATCCAGAAATGGCTATACAATATTCCAGTACTTTCCCCAAGCAGGCAGAAGATCAGGAGGGGTCACAGATTGTCCTGTGTGAGAAAAAAAAAGTGTCTTCCATCTTGACTGCTGTGTTACAATTCCTACAAAAAAGTCTGCAAATCCTACTTATTTTTGGCTGACATCTAAAAGCTTATGCAATTTTTAGAATGCATGCTACCATGGCAATGGCTTACATAAGCAGCAAGCTGTTTTTCAGTTCAAAAATCACCAATCTTATCTGAGAACCCACTGCACTTGTTGAGTATATGTTTTATAAATGTGATTCTTATTGTTGAAAGACTATGAGGAAGGATACTTTCTAAGCTAGTATCATATAACATCATCCTTAAATAATTAGCACAACTATATTGAAATTTGCCCACTGATTAAGTTATTCTGTCTACTATCATTTATAACCCTATATGTTGTGCAGATCTCATAAAAAGAGAACTGTACTTCAGATCATTAGCATTTTAGTGCCTATTTGTAAAATTGATTTCTATCTGCCAGCAAAAATTGTGTTAGTCTCTCCAATATATTTCCCAAATGAACTGAAGCTAAACTTTATGTGGACCTATTCCAATAGCTAATATACTGTAAGTCCAAGTGACCCCAAAAATATACCAAATCAATGGGGTGGGTTTATAAGGCCAATGAAAGATATGTTTGAGAACATTGTGAACAATATTAAAGTAGCAGGAAGGCACATTGAATTATTTTAGGGAAAAGAGCTAAGCATGCATGACACAAAATTGGGATTTCTTAGGGTTTCTTTCCCCTAGGTTTTGAGAGGTTGGTTGAGGGATGTTTATGTATTCAATTATGTTAAACAAATTTAACGGCTACATACAGTTCACTATGCTTCCCATCTAGGAAGTAGGAAGTTGTGCTGCCAATTTTGCAAACCAAGAAAATGGTTTCAAAAGCAATGAATTCCCTAGTCAAAGGCAGGCTGGCATAGTCTGGCATTCTGAGATGCATGAGGTACATAAATTAATGAATACTCAGCTTTTCTGATGACTTCCTTGAAGTTGTCTATTTCTGTATATGAAGTAGATCCTTGGACAGTCATTTGGCCAAGTTTGAAAATAAGATACTTTATTACTGTTACTATTTATTACTATTATTTTCATGATACTAGTATGCTGTATCAGTTTCATATAGCTGTTAGATGTTCTGATGAAGCATCTTAGGTTAAAATATATTTCAAATTAAGTGCAGGTGATTATTTATGAAATACGTATGTGGTTTCACATTCTGAGGTATAATTCCAACTATGGGTGTATTAAATGCATTTGTTGCAAGCTGCCCTGAGAAGATTTGTCCTGAAATGGCATTGTCAAACATATAAATGACAGTTCCATCTTCTTTTAAGATTGTCAAACTCTGGAAACTGGAAGTGAAGCAAGCTAAGAGTTAGGCACAAGTAAGCCGATTGATTCTAGCACCGATTGCTCTCAAAACCTAATCTGCACTCAGCTTGGATTCAGAGCAGTCAGTCAGTTGTGTTAGTAGGGTTAGTTTTGTGGCTTAGAGAAAGCAAGGGGGCTTACCTTTTATTTTCCTTTAAAGGAAGCTTGTTTTACCACTCATATAAGGCCATTTGACAGTGTTTAATCTACAAAGCACAGAGTAGTTATGCTGAAGAAAGATCTTTTAAGTTCAGGGAGATGCTGAAATACATAGCAACAAATACAAGGACAGAACTGTGTACCCACATATTCTCCTTCCACCCAGAGAGAGAGAGAAATGGATCCTAATTAGGGTTGAAGCTCAAAAAATGAAAGGAGGGGGAAGGAAATAAAGTTTAGCAGTTCATCCTTTGGGTGGTCAGATCTTTAAACTAGCCGGCCTCCACCTTGCAATAAGATCATCCAAGCCATATGGATTAACCCAGGGGTCTTCAAACCTGGCCCTTTTATGACTTGTGGACTTCAACTCCCATAATTCCTCCGCCAGGCACACAGGCTGAGGAATTCTGGGAGTTGAAGTCCACAAATCATAAAAGGCCCAAATTTGAAGACCCCTGGATTAACTTTTCCCACACAGCCTGGCAGGCAGGCAAGCAAGCAAAACCTTCTCTTTCTGCTCCTCCCACCAGTCGGGTTTCTGCAGGTGGGACGATGAAGCAACGTCCTGTGAAAAGAAAGGCAGATCCGCCTTCGCCTGTTCCCTTGACAGATGGGTTCATTAGGGAGACCGGGCCATAATCCGTGCTCAGCGACAACGTCCAGCTCGCCAGGAGCGCCCGCTGGGTCCTTACGCCTACCGGTTTCCTATCCACAGCCGTGCGCCAAAAGGGTTAAAGCGGTAAATCGAGGCCAAACCTCCGCGCTCCTCGCAATTCGGTTGATTTAAAAAACCCAGCTCCCCGCTTCAGAAACAGACGTTCAGCTCCGCTGCACGAAGGAGACCCCCCCCCTAAAAGGGAGTCCTCGGGCCATCTGGCTCCCAGCCCACCCAGCCACCTTCCCTTCCTCCCGTTCACAGCCAAACCGATTGCCGCCGCCTGTCTTCCCGAAGCAAACGGCCTAGCAGCGATCCGCTCAAGGTCATTGCATAGTCCAGGGGTCGGCAACCTCGGCTCTTTGATGACTCGTGGACTTCAACTCCCAGAATTCCTGAGCCAGCTATGCTGGCTCAGGAATTCTGGGAGTTGAAGTCCACGAGTCATCAAAGAGCCGAGGTTGCCGACCCCTAGCATAGTCCTAAGGATGGCGCTTTCTCTCCCATCCCCACCCGTTACATCTGAGGAAGCGGAGCTGCTCTGGTACCCGGTCTATGCATACACAAGCTGCTGCTCCTCAGGGAAGCAGGGGTAGCGGCCACGAATCGGATACTACTCTTCAGGGGCGCAGATGGCGGCAATCAGAGCTACCACATATCCGGACAAATGGGGGCTTTTTCGTATCTCTTTGCCTATCGCACTTGTTTTCTATGTCAGCTGGCGCCCAGGTTTGTCTGCAGCTCGCTTTCCACCTGCCGCCGCGCTCGGATCCACCGCGTTGGTTGCCCTAGGCCAGGGGTAGGCAACCTCGGCTCTTTTATGACTCATGGACTTCAACTCCCAGAATTCCTCAGTCAGCTATGCTGACTGAGGAATTCTGGGAGTTGAAGTCCATGAGTCATAAAAGAGCCGAGGTTGCCTACCCCTGGCCCTAGGCAAGTGCCGAGTTCCTCCAGGGACACCGATCGATTCTGCCGCGGATCGCGGCTTTGTTTTGTTGTTGTTGTTCTGAAGGCCTGGCAGAGAGCCCTGAGCTGCGGAGCCCAAGGCTCAGAGCCCCACCGCCTCGACTGTATTAACGCCACTGAGTCACTCCAAGAGACTGTTACTCTACCACCACCACCACAACAACAACAACATCCCGGCCCCGTCCTTCATTCCCCAGGCATTGGAGCACATACCGGCTCCGCCGGGGGGCTCCGCCGGCGCCCGACGGGAAGCCTCCTCCTCTCCAGGCGCGTCGATCCTGCCGAGACCCAGATCTCCTCCGGGGACTTCGGTTCCTCCTGCAGGACGCGCCGCTTCCTCCTCTGGCAGGCGGACAACCGGAGGGCTGGAAGTGCCCTGGGACGATGGGGAACTGCCGCTGTCGCCGCTGCCGTTCAGGCTGCCGTCCCGTTCCCAATCGTCCCAAAACCAAGGCCGATGCGCCTGTTCTAAGAGGCGTCGACTCAGGCGGTAGCGCAGTAACTCCTGGTAGCAGGGGCCGCACGCCTCCCATTTCGGTTCTTTAAAGCACTTCATGTACTCGCTTTTCGCGCACCGCGACGGCCCCATCGCCAACCGCCTTTCCGATCCAAGCCGCTCCGCGGGGTCGCCCTCCAGTCGAGGGATTGATCACCGGCGGGAGGAGGGAAAAAAAACAAACCACTCTTTATTTCACGCTCTTCACCCCACCCTCCCGCTGGAACGTTTAAACACAAACAGCAACGTCCTGTATCCGCCTCCGCTCCCTTCGGCCAATCGACGTACGAGTTGGAGGTTCTCTGCTACGTCACAATCAGCCTTTGGAGGCTCTTCGAAAACCTCCAAGGTGGTGTAAGCGCGCTGCTTCTCGGGCAGTTTGATGGAGCGGGGTGGGGTTGGGGGGTGAAGGCAGAGACGGTCTAATTTCCGGAAACAGAACATCCTCTCTTCGTAAATCCCCAGATCTGAGCCGCTTAACCCAGTGCAGCTGCTACTATAAAAAGCCTTTCTGGTATCTATCGCACGTGATCCGTTCGTTCCGCCGGGACCTGAAGACCTGGCTCTTCCAGCTCTCTGGCCCAGGCTTGAGAATTTTTTCATTTTTAATTTTAACTGGGTTTTTATTTTATTTTTTCTCAGGGTTTTATTTAATCTTTTTTCATTTGTTTTAATGTTTGTATTGATTTTCTTTTAAATACCCTGTAAACCGCCCTGAGTCCTTCGTGGGGAAAGGGCGGTATATAAATCTAAATGAATGAATGAATGAATGAATGAATAAAGAAAGAAAGAAAGAAAGAAAGAAAGAAAGAAAGAAAGAAAGAAAGAAAGAAAGAAAGAAAGAAAAAGAAAGAAAGAAAGCAGTTTAGTTGTTAGGGCCATTTTCACACTAGGTACAGTAGTGGCTTAAAGCGTCACCGTCGTAGTGTTAGCTCCAAAATATTGTAGTGGTCTAAGGTGTTTGATCGCATCCTAGTATTATAGCGGGTTTGTGCTTAATTCTGAAGGTTTTAATCTGAGATGCTAATATATCTGCCTCTAATAGAGTATTTCCCTCCCTCCCGCACTGTAAACAGGCACCCGCTGAGCAGAAACGGTAACAAATCAGGGTGTCACAATAAGCAAGAGTAGGGCTGCTGTTTACCTGGGCACCATTTCACCTTTATACCAGGTTTAGTTTGTGCAAATACATTTTCTGTTCATAATGTACCCTAAAGTCATCATTCTTTTAAATGCCTCTTCCTCATTATTGTTATTTTGCAAAACGGGTGGGGGGGATATCAGGAGATTTTAAGTTAGGCCAGAAAATGAACAATCAGCTGGAAAGATAACTAAATCTCATTAAGGAAGGCTTTTGATACTGGCAAAGCATTTTTAGAGATTTGGAAATACAAAAGCTTCTGGGTGATTTCCCATTTCTAATAGAAGGAAGCGGACACCAAGAATTGGGAGAAGTGAAATCCTTTAACCCAGAATGAAAATCCTTAGTTGAAAGCCCTTCCTGAAAAAGGAGGGTTTAACCCAAAGAACTTTGCTGGAAAGACATTCTTCATAAAATTGGAATTATCCAACCTTGGCTAATCTTGAGAAAGTTAAGCAATGTGAGCCCTGTTTGGTACTTTGCACTAGACTAGGCTAAACTGGGAAGTCAGAAAATGTCCTGGAGGTGAGGAGCAACAAATCCATTTCCATAATGCTTCTGAGGAAATTGCAAAACTGCCGTCACCAGGCATCTTACTTAGAGCATCCCTTGTTTGTTTATTTTTAGCTGGCAACTTTTGCTTTGCAACAGAAGCATAATATATATATATACTGCTCAAAAAAATAAAGGGAACAGAAAATAAGACATCCTACTATTAAATACAGTACATTGTGTTGTTTAAGTGTTCCCTTTATTTTTTTGAGCAGTATATATATATATATATATATCTGCTTTAGTGACCTTACATTTGAGATACCTCCATACATACCTCCATCCATTTAGGATGTCTTCTTAACTTATTCATGCAATGCTATGTCCTGTTATGTTTTCTTTGTCATCTTATTTCCTATGGATCTTCTTTTTCTGAGGATGCTGGATAGACATTCCAACTGAGTTCAGCACAAAAGTATAACAAAACTGCCAGGTATCTAGCATTATTATGTTGTCTTTGAGGACCATGATTGGGTACTCAGTCCAATGAATATTGAATTTATAGAGTTGCTTTGATGTAGTGGTTAAGCGGTATCAGGCTACAACCCAGCAGACTATGAGCTTTAGTCCTTCCATGGACACAAACACAGCTGTGTGACCTCGGGTAAGTCACACTTTCTTTCAGCCTTAGGAAGGAGGCAATGGTAAACCACTTCTGAAAAATCTTACCAAAAAAACTTGAGTGTCTTATCCAGGAAGTCTCCAAGAATGAGACACAGTTAAACAGAAGAAAAAAAATCGCATTTTAATTATACTATTAATTTTTGCAAAAAAAAGGCAAAGGAGTCCCTGCAGATTTTACTATGCTAGTCGTTGCCAACTATAGGGGGTGGTTCTCATCTCCGTTTCAAAGCCACTGAGCTAGTGCTGTCTGAAGACATTTCCACGTCATGTGGCCAGCATGACATCATGGAGTACTGATTTACCTTCTCACTGAAGTGGTACCTATTTATCTACTTGCATTTGTATGCTTTCAAACTGCTAGTTTAGCAGGAGCTGGGAGAAGGATTGGAGCTCACCCTGTCGTGTGGTGCTCAGATTTTGAACCTGGGCTGCTGGCTTTCCAGCCAATAAGCCCAGCGTCTTAACTGCTGAGTCACCACACCTGCCTCTAATTTTTGGAAGCCCATTAAACATGTTCAGTGATCACAAAATAACACCAATTGAACTTGCTGGGTTATATCTAAATAGCGTGCCCAAACTTTCCCCTTCGGCAGTGTTTCCCAACACAGGGGTGTCAAACTCGCAACATCACGTGACATGTCGCGATGTATCGTGACTTTTTCCCCATTGCCGGCAATGGGGTGGGTGCGGTTTTGCCATGACGCATCCGGCCCGTGGGCCGACAGTTTAACACCCCTGCTTTAAGATGTATGGACTTAAAATGTATAGCATGCTAGCTGGAGAATTCAAGGAGTTACTCCATCCATCTTTAAATTGCTGAAGTTGAGAGACACTGCCCTAAAGGATCCTTAACTCTGTGGAGATAATTTGAAAAGTGTGGAAGAGAGGGAGGGGAAATTCAGACCACACAATATTGGATATAGCCCATTTTACTTTAAGATGAGTTGTATTCTTTTTATTTCAGTCTTTGGAATTAACACATTCAGTAAGCAAACCCTGACAGATTTTTGTTATAGCATAAAATTATTAATGCATAGACAATAAACAAATTACAATTTATACTGACATTTCATTTTTTATGGGGTTAACTTTTTTCATCAAGTGTTCACCTGCAGGAGATTATGACGATTTTCTTCAATGCAGTTATAATTTGTTACTTTCTATAGAAAAAAAGATCCTGGGACTTATTCAAAAACAACATATTTTCATCTCACCTAAGTTTTTTTTTCAAGTAGACAACAATATCCAAAGATTCGTCTAACTCACAGGTCTGCAACCCGTGGCTCTGGAGCCGCATGCAGCTCTTTCAGCCGTCTCCTGCGGCTCCCAGTCCTCTGCCATGTGCAGTCCAAAAAAAAAAGTGGGACTAAAAAAATTCAACCAATCAATTCAAATATGCAGGGTAGGTGCATATCTCGCCTTGGGTCCACTCTTCAGTCAAACCCTGTTCTGTGCATGCACGCATGTACGCGCATGTGCACACATTTTTTTGCGGCTCCCAGTTTTTCCTTTTGTGAGGGAACCGGTTCCGAGTGGCTCTTTCACTGTTTCAGGTTGCTGACCCCTGGTCTAACTGGTATTTAACGACTTTTCTGTAGTAAGAAAAAGGATCTAGGCTTCAAGTGTAATTTTATTTAGATTTAGAATCTTTGTAAGAGTCTCTGGATGAAGCAGCACAATTGTGCAATTCCAGACTGATCCATAAACTTTTGAAATCTCCTAGAATTGAATCAGATGGACTCAAGGTTGGCTACATGCCAAGATCATTCCTAAATTTGCCCACTGGAGGTCCTCTTGAGACTTCAGTTTTAATTTTCTTCCCCAAAGGATTTTTGCCTTAAAGACAGTAATGCTTCATCAACAGCAGTCAACAGCATATGAAGAACATGCAATGACATGTATCTTTTCTTCTGCTGGTTTATAAAATGACGAATTTAGCCTGAATCAGCTGTTCTTTATTTATTATAAAGCTTTAAGGCAATTTACCAGCTTTGGCCCGGTAAATGACAGCACTAGTGTTTATTTCTGTTATCATTACTTTTAAGATTTTCAAATTGCTTTATGTGAATTTTTATATTCATGTAGAACTCGGCCCTCAGAAAGTTTTCTGGTTGAGGATGGGCAGATCATCTCTCTGCCTCAAGTAATGATCAAGATTACTAGATATGGGCTGCAGAGATCCAGGTGACCAATAGATGGTGGAAAAGAGATAGAGAAATTCTGAATATTTTGCAGTCACCCAATTGTTATCTGATAATGCTTGAGCGCTCAGAAAGATCTTATGGCACCAATATCGACCTGTTTATTTGTTAGATTAGTAGTCATATTTAGTGTTTTGGGTGCCACAATATCTTTCTTGTCTTCGCTTGTATCATATTAATATCTGTGGAAATACTGCAACCTCAGTTACATCTAAGCTGTCAAAAGGATTAAAAAGATTTTTATGAAAAAAGAAAATTTTTACTTGATAATTATAAGGAAGATTTAAGTATGTTTAACACAACATACATTTTACAAAACCCAAATAGCTTAATAAAACTGGCAGATGTTTAACTATTTGATCCTATATATCGAGACATCTGTCTTTTTAAACTCAGTAAAACAGATAGTCAGACAGACAGAATCTGTATAGAATTTTACTTTAGATTGCTACTTCATTTATGCTTATTTTATGTACATCCATTTAAATTCTTCTGAAAAGATACGCATAACACTGGACAATTATCTGCAATAGTTTCATTAATTTCACAAATTAATAAGACAAATAGTTGATAGATTTTCCTTGGAATCACACATTTCCTGATCATGTGCAACCACAGCTACATGCTAACTTTGGTCATGCTAGCGGGATATTTTATTTGATATTTTCAGAAGGCGTCAGGTTTGGACAATCTATGCTAAATAAATGCCTGGAAAATTACAGTGCAAACTAGTGTTGTAAACCAAATACAAAAAGGGGAAAGTAAGGGAATCATAAGAGCACCAAGAAAGAAAAGTTTCTTTCCATTCCTTATTATGATAGCCAGTGAGACAGTATGAAAGCCAAACTTAACACCTCTTAAAACAAAATCACATGGTAAGAGAAAAGCATAGAGATCGTTTTTCTCCAAGTCGTAAATTTCTAGGAAGGCTTACTGTCACCATGGAAAGATTATATTTCTGCCCATGATAATTTACTGTTGTGATCCAGTTGCAATGCAGTGTGATAAAGAGATGACAACAGCTGGACACTGTGTACACTAGTGAGGGAGGGGGAGTACAAAATTCTGTGTCCATGCGGTTTCGCAAGCTGTAGGTTGCCTCTGTGTCAACATCGGAAAGGAATTTGTGCATGGCCTAAAATAGGGGAGAGGGGCTGCTGAATAGCTATCTTGAAGTAAGTTCAAATGAGAGATGAAAGTGCTCAGGTTCCACTAAGATCAGGGTGATTTGAGAGTCTTCAGTACACTCCAGACTATATCCAGTATGGTGTTATGGTATTAGAAAAAGTAGATAAAACATCATGAAGACTTGTGAGCCATTGACTAGATGCAGACGGTAGTGTTGTTTTTTTAGAAGTGATGTGAAAGAGTCACAATAAGGATCTTCTATGAATATTTGCAGTGGGAAGCATAATGAAGAGCAGGTCTAGGATCCCTGGTTTCTCACCATGGATTTCTAGTCTCCATATGTACAAATAGTGGGTTTGATCAGATTAGGTCATATTTTCAAATAAAACTTGCTGTATGTAAATCAGTAGATAGTCTTCTAGAGTTCTACATCTGCACCCAATTTGCTTCCAACCACATGCAAATGGATGAATTTTCCCAGTGAGGAAAAGCATGTGTAAAGTTTCTCTACAGTAGGAGCGTGGTGGTGATAAGGAGTTCTGATTTTCATTGAGAAAATAATACAAGGAGACCAGAAAAACCCTTCCTACTTTAGTTTCATGATTACAATTGAAGATGCTCCCAGTATTTACTACCACTTCAGAAAAAGCTACATACTTGAGATTAAGATAACTTTCAGTGTCATTTTTTTCCATATACACAATGGCACACATTAAAATGAAACTCTGATGCACTGCTCTCGGAAGAAGGAACAGCACTAATCAAAAAACTTCCTCTTTTATACTACCAAATTTTTCCCTGAGACAATGAGAAGTAGTACAGGTAGTCTGCAACTTACAACAGTTTGCTTAGTGATTATTCAGAGTTACAACGCCACTGAAAAACGTGAACTATGACCATTTTTCACACTTATGACTATTGCAGCATTCCCATTTTCATTTGGATGCTTGACACCTGACTCACATTTGTGACGCTTGTAGCGTCCCAGGGTCATGTGATCCCCTTTTGCAACCTTCTGACAAGCAAAAGTCAAAGGGGGAAGCCAGATTCATGTAACAACCGTGTCACTAATTTAACACCTGCAGTGATTCACTTAATAAATGTGGCAAGAAAAGTCATACAATAGGGCAAAACTCATTTAACAAATGTATCACTTAGAAACGTAAATTTTGGGCTCCATTGTGGTCGTAAGTTGAGGACTATCTCTATGATGCGGCCATGAATTCCCAGACATAGATTTTTGTGCCTTCACAATCAAAGCTGCTTGTAGCCTTCCGCATTATGTCTCTTGACATAGCTGTGTAAGTGTGAGAAGAGCATGTGTACAAGACAGCAGCGATGATTCCATCATATTCGACTCTTAAAAAGTGTTTGTCTCAGTCTTCACGGAGTGCAGTTTACATCAACCAACACTGTTTCTAATTCTGTCACTGGAGAAGCATCTGCCCTTTCCCTTGAGTGGAGTGCCAGCAATCCATTTTAACTCCAGCTTGCCACCTTTCTCCTGCTTTGGCAGCATGATTTGCAGCAAATAAGTAGGTAAAATGTTTCCTAAGATGGTGATGTGCTAATGGGAATTAACCTCTTCTATAAAGATCCAGGAATGAGGCAAGAAAGATTTGGCAGTCCTACTTTCATTCCCAAATGCTGAGTTTTTACTGAAAGGCTGGAGAGATCATTCTAAAATAGTTCCTGCCAATGAAAAGAAGATTAAGGGGGAAAATGCACAAGGAATTTTCTAGGAAACAATCTAGAACTAAGGAGAAATGTCCTAACAGATTAACCAGTCGAACGGATTACTTTTAGAAGTTGTGGTGGTCCAATACTGGAAGCTTTTAAGAAGAGACTGGACAGCCACTTGTCTGGAATACTATAGGTCTCCTGTTTGTGCAGGGGATTGGACTAGAAGACCTCCAAGGTCCCTTTCAACTCTGTTATTCTGTGAATCATCACTTTAATTCAAAGCCATCCCTAAAGAAACTCTGGCAGATCTTCTATATTAGCTAATCATTCCGGAGTGGGTATGGCGGGGGGGGGGGGGGGGAGAGAAAATTTCAATCTAGCTGTCTCATATACTGAACAAATGGTTCCTTTAATGAATCATCCTCCAGTAGTTTTCAAATGTTATGTTTGGCAAATGAAAGAATGCTACCTATATTCTTCAACACATAAAAACATTGCAGTGTCCACTAGCTATCTGCACATGCAATACAACCCACAATCTGTCACCCAGGTGTAAAACTGAGTCTATGCTTCAGATTCTTTTGATGTAACTGAGCATATTGTTTGGCTCACTGTTGGCAGACAGAAATGTGCCATTAGCTAAACTCAGCCTGGTGAATTCTAAGAACAGCTATGCACCCCTGCTTTCTCTTTGGTTCTGTTGAAGGCCGTGAGGTACTGGGCTGCAGAATTATGTTCAAACTCTTGAGCTTCTCTCTAATCTTCTATATGTGGACAAACTGGATGATACTGTTTTACACTTTATTTTCAATGTGTTGTCCATAATAACTGCTGATAGAAGAGAAGGGAAAATAGAACAGTTCCTAGATTATACAAAATGAAAGCAAGGTAAGACACTAGATAACTATAGGAAATCAGAAAATATTTCAGAGACCATTTGGTTTTACCAGTTTAGAAGTTATTCCTAAATACTATTGGTTTTGGTCTGTGTGCTAAACAGCATCAGGTGCTCTGGTCAAAGTCTCTTCTACTGTATATCATGGAGAAAGGCATTAGGATTGCCAGGAGAAATATCAACAACCTAAGATATGCAGATGATACCACTCTAATGGGAGAAAGTGAAGAGGAACTAAAGAGCCTCTTGTTGCAGGTGAAAAAGGAAAGTGCAAAAGTTGGCTTCAATCTTAACATTGAGAAAACCAAGATCATGGCATCCGGCCCTCTCAATTCCTGGCAAATAGATGGGGAAGAAATGGACAGATTTTATTTTCCTGGGCTCCAAGATCACCGCAGATGGGGACTGCAGCCAAGAAATTAAAAGACGCTTGCTCCTGGGGAGGAAAACCATGGCAAATAACCATGCCCTAACAAGCAGGCATATACATAGAATGAAGGCTACTGCTAAGCTTGTAAGCCGCCCTGAGTCTTTGGAGAAGGGCGGGATATAAATGTAATAAAAAAAAAAAATCTAGACAGCACACTAAAAAGCAGAGACATCACCCTGTCAACAAAAGTGCGTATAGTCAAGGCTATAGTTTTCCCAGTTGCAATGTATGGATGTGAAAATTGAACCATAAGAAAGGCTGAGCGCCAAAGAATTTAGGCCTTTGAACTATGGTGCTGGAGAAGACTCCTGCGAGTCCCTTGGACTGCAAGGCGATCAAACCAGTCAGTCCTAGAGGATATCAACCCTGACTGCTCTTTAGAAGGCCAGATCCTGAAGTTGAAACTCAAATACTTTGGCCAACTAATGAGAAGGAAGGACTCACTGGAGAAGAGCCTAATGCTGGGAAAGATTGAGGGCAATAGAAGAAGGGGACGACAGAGAATGAGGTGGCTGGATGGAGTCACTGAAGCAGTAGGCGTGAGCTTAAATGGACTCCAGAAGATGGTAGAGGACAGCAAGGCCTGGAGGAACGTTGTCCATAGGGTCGCGATGGGTCGGACATGACTTCGCAGCTAACAACAGCAAAACTAAAAGGAGATAATCTCTCATCACTGTGCAGTACAGACTTGTATTATTTACTTTGGAAGACTGGTTTTGGATTCTACAAATGCAGTTTTACGATGCTATCTTTTTCCAACAGAGAATTGATCTTTACCAGAAAATTGAACATCTGCTCCAAGGAGCAGCAGAAATAAAGAGGAACTCACTGATAAAGGATGACTGATTTGTTATAGCTTGTCAATGATTTTTTATTCCCAATTGTCTACTTTCAGCAAGAATATCTTTTTTTAGTTCTCAATTTTGTTGTTGCAAAAGATCACACAGAAGAAAAACTAGGATTGGGTTTTTATGTGAAAAGACTTAAAAACTTTGAACTAGGGCTGCCCATACATTTAGGAGCTAAACATGTACAGCTTTATGTTTTTTAAAAATTCTTAGCGGATATCTGCCCATATGAGTTACAAAATACATACATCTGAGGTCTGCCTATGTCTGATGTTGCTGTCTCTTTAAGAAAAAATGTAGAGATATCACTACCTTGGCATGACATACAGTATAAAGTAATAATTTTGTCTCCTGAGCAAGACGTAAAACAGGTCCCTGGGGGTTGCCTAGGAACATTGGAGAGATAGTTATACATAAGCCATTTGTATAACATAACATTTGAGGGTTACAATTTAAAAAAATGGTGCAATGACTAATGGCTTACAAATCGAGATTTGACAGTTCTCTATTTACATTAATGTATCAGTTCTAAAAAGTAGAGTTGTCTACTGTCATAACAGGCATTCATGGAGAGGGGGAGAAGAGAATGAGTAATATTAGGTATGTTATGATACCATCATGGCTTCTTCTGAAGGCTGATGGCTATCGTACTGGAACTACTTTGAAATGAAATGGATTTGATAATCATGTTGATTTGAATAAAATCATGTTCATTTGTATTAAAAAAATGTAACCTTGTGGTAATCCAGCATAAACTGACACAGTGCTTGAGAAAGACATATAACAGAGAACATCTAATAATCCTCATATGTCCATGTCTGTGTTTTTGCGTATTCAGAAGCCTGGTAAATACCAGATGGTCTGGATCACAGTTATTGTTCGGCAGTATCCTTGGGGAGAATGTTTTGCACCTATATAATGTCATATCAATTTTAGATCTCCCATTACAGGGAATTCAGCACCAAGTTCAAAAGCTTTGAGCCTGGGTATCTAGTAAATCCCCTTTATCCATGCAAATATTTTGGCACATCCTTTCGTTTGTGTTTCCATGGGAATATTTCTCTAATCAGTAGGCGGAGAGTGGGTGCTGATTTGGTTTCAAATGCATTCATGTGTTAACTAACTGGAGTCTCCCATCTCAGCTATTATAGGCAGCAAGTTCTTGTTAACTAAGCCTGCTTGGATGGAACTCAGGACTTTCTGATGACACTGTATGTGCTCTGATGCATGGATTGTGAGCTTCTTATCAATGTGGGATGGCAACAGAATTCAGAGCATCTTCCCTCAGTCAATAATTACAGGTAGTCCTTGACTTATGGCCACAACTGAGCTCAAAATTTCTGTTGCTGAGATATTTGTCAAGTGATTTTTTATCCCATTTTACAACCTCCCTTGCCACAGTTGCTAAGTGAAATACTGCACTTGTTAAATTAGTAACACAGTTGTTGTGAATCTGGCTTCCCCATTGACTTTGCTTGTCAGAAAGTCACAAAAGGTGATCACGTGGGACACTGCAACCATCATAAATACATATCTGGATTTTGATCACATAACCATAGGAATGCTGTAATGCTTGTAAGGGATAACCATTAAGTATGTGCAATGGTTGCAACATCCTGAAGTTGTTGCAACCTTCCCAGTTGACTTCCAACAAGCAAAATTGTCAAGGTATTGATTTAACAGCTAACCAGCTTATGTAATGTAAGATGTAATGTAATGGTGGGAATGACTCAGCAGGGTCTGTGTCTCTTTAAGAGCATTTGTATAAAGAGAAGGCTCTGCTGATGTGTTCCCTCTCCCGTTTCCTGCTGTAATTGTGGTTTGTTGGATTCTGCTGTATTAGCATGTGTATGTATATTGTTCCTGGTGTATGATATTGTAGATAGTGTAAGATAAACCACCATTTAATACAAACCAGTGTTTACTGTGTTTACTCCTGGGTTATCTCAGTGCAATAAGACTGTGCACGCTCTGAAGGGGGAAATCAGATTTGCTTAATGACCATGTGCTTCACTTAAGAATTGCAAGTATTGGCTTGCAACTATGGCAAGAAAGGACATAATATTAGGCATGATTTAACAACCACCTTGCTTAGCAAGAGAAATTCTGGTCCCCATTGTGTTCCCATTTTGAGGACTATCTCTATATAATACCTTCTTAAATAATGCTTTTTGCTTCCAACCTATGGAATGGTTACGGAGCGAACCAAATACAGTTGGATAGCAGCAGGGTTTTAAAAATAGAGAAGCTAGGCTTGGAGATCATGAAATGTGACTCACAAGGAAAGATGCCAGGGGATATTCAACTGTTCTACCACTATGGTTGTCGTCACATTTTTAGACAAAATCATTGAAGAAACAGATCTACCAATTAAAATAAAGATGTTGCTACTGTGGCAATCCAGATACCAAGGGAACAAGGTATTAAGTCAAGGTACAGAAGGACATTTGTATGGCTGCCCATCTAAGCATCATGCCTTTGAGTGGCTAACAACTAACAACTAAAAAAGCCCTAACATCAGAATAAAACCACAATACCAATAGTAAGAGTTGTAGCCCAGGGGTGAACTGTCTTGTTGCTCTCAGAGCTTGGTTGTTTGCTTGCAGATATTTCATTACCTGACTAGGTAAGGTCTTCACTGCTAGAAGGGAGTAGAGTTTGCTCTCTGTTTATATACAGTAGCTTGCCCGCTCAGTTCTGAGGAAAAAAATCAGAAATGTAGCTCATGTTTTCTTTCCCCTGTTAGGCAGATAGGTGGGTAGATGGATTCTGAGAGCTTGTGACACATTAGTCTTTATTCATGCAGAAATCATTCTCAAGCTTTCTTTGCTCGAAACCATACAGTGCACAAAAACATTGTTAATAAGAAAAACAACCACCTGAAGGAATAGTAAGTATCCCAGAAAACCGTTCTGTTCCTTGGTTAATTAATATATATGTTCCTTAATGAATTAAGACCATTACCTGTTGCTGATTAAAGTTGAAAGCTGTTGTTTTGCTGTCTGTTGAATGAACAAAAGTTACCACTTGTGGGAAGTATCTCCTGCATAAATCCCTTTGTGTTGTCTCTGAGTATTTCCTGCACAAGTGCCAGTAAATGCCACTTATTTCCATGCCATTGCTGTTGGTGGGGTTTACTCTGGAGGAGCCTCAGCTGAATTAACTTATAGCTAATATAGCAGTTTTAACTGCTCCTCTAGTGCTGAAAAGCAGGTCACAGACACGAAGTGTTTCCAAAGTATCACATTTCCCACTGGACATCTGTTGTGTGCAGCATTTGCAAGATGGCATTCCAGAGAGTGGGTTTGATTCATTATTATACATCATGACCTGGGCTTGTTTGAGTGAATGTGGTGGCACAGCCTGTTTGCACCTGTTGTCTGATGTTGACATACCATAGCTATGCAAGGAATAGTCTGCCCTGGAAGGAAAACAAATATGCAGACTCAACCAGCCCCAGCTTTCAAAGGAGAGAAATGAGGGGATGTGTTCTGAGGGTGGAAATGATTGGGGGAGAAGGGACACAGGAAAAGGGTGACCAAGGGGTTAGTGTCCATTACCAAAAAAAAGCATATTGGAGATGAAGCCTTGGAGGGCTAGGTTGTAAGAAGGTCAAAAAGCAAACCTCTCTTTCCTGAAGGTTCTGAAGTGATCAGTGAGTCCTTGGCATATGGAAAAGCCAAATGACCTTCAGGTGCTACCCACTGGATGGACTA
Source organism: Vipera ursinii (assembly GCF_947247035.1). Lineage (NCBI taxonomy): Eukaryota > Metazoa > Chordata > Lepidosauria > Squamata > Viperidae > Vipera > Vipera ursinii. The sequence goes on along the minus strand of NC_139512.1, from coordinate 284,157,339 downwards.
TAGTAATTTGAAGAAGCTGATGCAATTCCTTCTGTGGGGGAAAAGCTAAAATGAAAAGTGAAAGACGGCAACAGCTGATAGCCGAGAGTCTCTTTGCAGCACAAGACTGGCGCTAATCTCAGTTGACCTCTGTGGTATTTTAGATCCTTGGCTCAGCTAAGGTTGACAGTCAGTAATTGAAGAAGAGGCTGGAGCTGAGTGGCAGAGCACCTGTTTTTGATCTGTAATAATGCTGGTTAAGCACTAGCTAAACTAAAGGCTCTTACATAGCAGGGGTTGAGAGACCTTGGGCTCAACCCCGGCACAACTCTGGACAATTGGGGGAATCAGGAGACGGGGATATTGAACCGAATCCAAATCCTCCTCAGAACAGCATTATCAAGGAAATTTCACTGGTGAGGAAAATATTGGGTCACTTGAGAATATCTATATATCATGCATGTTTGGTGATAAGTGCAAGGATTTTATAAAATAATGATTGTAGCCATATAAATCTTCTTGACATTTGTCTTCAGATCTCACACTCCTGAGGATTTTCTTAACTCAAATCCCTGCTTAGTTATGAACTCACTTGGTGACCGGGGACAAATAACTTCACCATCTCTCCCATCTGTCATAGGAATGATAAATGTATTATGATATACCCACTGCTTTTATGGAAGTGTGTATGTACTAAGGATTACCATCAAGGCCTATAGATGGTGCGCCATTGCCATGCACTGCCACCCCTTTTATTTCCTAATCCTTTCAGGTGTCGTGACCTAATAACTTGAGTGGGGAATATTACAACCAAAAACATTCCAGAGTAATAAATCACACCAAAGCCAGCTGTGTTGGGGCATGACAGAATGACTGATGATTTAATGCTTCTTGAAAGTTTTTTTTTTGTTTCCTTCCGCAGGGCATAGTTTGAGAAATAACAAAATGAGGTAAAATAAGTTAATTTTATGTACACTTTACAAACACTCAGTGTCACATGGCGTCTGCAGCAACCGTCACATAGGCAGTGGTATAAAATTGAACCTTAATGTGGCTTGAGCAGGTGTTCAACAGCCTGCACTTCACAATGTCGTCATCCTGAGAGTAGTTACCAAGTAATAATAATAGTGATCTTTTCTGTAAACATGTTTAGAAGCATTTACGGTGGACAATGGATGGGCCAGCTTCATCGTATTCCTGTTTTGTGATCCACATCTGCTGGAAGGTGGACAGGGAAGCCAAGATAGACCCTCCGATCCAGACAGAGTACTTACGCTCTGGGGGGGCAATGATCTGAAAGAGGCAAATGGAATGATTTAGCCAACACAGGAAAACTGACAACAAAACAAGAGATGCTTAATTCACAAGAGCAGAACCCCCCCCCCACAAGAAGGATTCCAAATAGACAATGGAGCAGCATTATATCCCATCACTGGGGCATGACGTAAGTGTAAACAAATCTAAGCTTGGATTTAAAACTATTAATGCAATCCTTTGCAAAAAACCCAACCCCCACCCCCCACCCCCCCAGCTTTCTGAATCTTGTATCATGAATTCCTAACAGTTATTGTCCCTCTGTATCTGGTATCATGAATTTCTGCCAGTCATAGTAATTTGAATTTTTTTTTCAAATGGAGAAATAGGTGAAAAGCAAGATAAGGCATTCAGCAGAACTTGTAGGTGACTTCATCAATTACAAGAGTCAGTTACTTATTCTCTCTGAATCCTAGAAGATTTCAGAAAGTGTCAGAAGGGAAATGTAAGGATACAGTCCAAAAAAGTTCATTCAAATGAAATTCCACTGAAAACAGTGATGTGGAACATATCGAAAGCTAATTCAGATCCAAAATTATTGGTAATAATTCTGCATGATTACGCCCATTTGTAAACTTTGGGCTGATTCCAGATTTATTTCATGTTTCAGAGTGGACTCACTGCAATTGGGGGAATAAAAATAACTAATTCATGGTGCTATTATCCTCTGCCGTATTCCATTACATAGTTGTGATTTGTGTAATTAAAACCCACCTTGATCTTCATTGTGCTGGGAGCCAGAGCAGTGATTTCCTTCTGCATGCGGTCAGCAATACCGGGGTACATGGTGGTGCCACCAGACATGACATTGTTGGCATACAGGTCCTTCCTGATGTCAATATCACACTTCATGATGCTGTTGTAGGTTGTCTCATGAATACCAGCAGATTCCATACCTGGTGGCATTGACAAAATAAAGGAATGGGAAGAGGAATATAGCAATTCCAAGCACATGAACTCTCCATAGGTAAAGGATCACAAGATGGGAAAGGCTAAGTAGGAAACATACCAATGAAGGAAGGCTGGAAAAGGGTCTCTGGGCAACGGAAACGTTCATTGCCGATGGTGATGACCTGCCCATCAGGCAATTCATAGCTCTTCTCCAGAGAGGAAGAAGAGGCAGCAGTTGCCATCTCGTTCTCGAAGTCCAGAGCCACATAGCACAACTTTTCCTTGATGTCACGGACAATCTCACGTTCAGCTATGGGGAGAGGAGAAGAATTTAGCAGTTAGCCAAACAAAAAGTCCTCCCAAAATGGCAGAAAGCGGTGGAGGGAGGGGGAACAGATGAGCATAGTAAAGAGGGAAGAATGCAGGCAGCTGGTGGATAACCCTGAAACTCAATTCTAAAAAGCACACACACATCTGGCAGTAGCAAGAAACCAACGTTCACACCCTGGTTTAATGGTTGTGATGGAAAAATATGAAACTCACAACCTTCTGGGTCTGATGAACTTTGCAGTGCAGAAGAGCTTGGAAGCATCAGCTACTTTCTCCTGCATTTCTGTCCATGTCATACTCGCTCTGTGTTTTAGTAAGTGCCACCCTATGCCCATGGAACCTTTCCCCATCTCCACATAACTAAGCCAGAAATGTGCACTGAACAATTTTCCCCCCTGTCTTGATGATATTACCTTAATCTCATTCCCATGACTGAGACAAGCTTAAGTGACATCCACCTTATCAATATTACATTTTTTAAAATTTATTTGTAACCTGAAGCTTGGGGTGTCATACCTTGTACTCCTTCCTCCATCCCCCCCCCATAACAACTATATAATTTAATTTAATTTTAATTCCATTTATATCCCGCCCTTCTCCGAAGACTCAGGGCGGCTTACAAGCTTAGCAGTAGCCTTCATTCTATGTATATGCCTGCTTGTTAGGGCTTCCCCCCCCCCCAAGCGGCATTATTACAAAGTCAGCTTATTGCCCCCAACAATCTGGGTCCTCATTTTACCTACCTCGGAAGGATGGAAGGCTGAGTCAACCTTGATCCTGGTGGGATGCGAACCTGCACTAATTGCAGGCAGCTGGTGTTACTTAAGGAGGCATTAGCCCACTGCTCCACCAAGGCTCTTATCTTGTGATAACCCCATGGATGGAAAGAGGAAACTAACTGGTCCAAAGTTATCCAGAGAGCTTCCATTGTTAGGGGTGGTCTAGAAACCTGGATGGTATTTTCCTTTGTTCTGACAAAAAAAACCACTTCTCCAAGGTTGCGTCCCAAAGAACTAAGGGGTAATTAGTGGGCAGAGCTGCTGGTGAGGTCTTTCCAATTCTAAATATGGTCAAGCTATTTAGGATTAGCCAAGAACTAGAGCAACAGCAGGGGGTTGGGAAGTCCCATCATTACCAGTGGTGACAAAAGAGTAGCCTCTCTCAGTCAGGATCTTCATCAGATAGTCAGTGAGATCCCGACCGGCCAAGTCCAAACGCATGATGGCATGGGGCAGGGCATAACCCTCATAGATGGGCACATTGTGGGTGACACCATCGCCAGAGTCCAGCACAATACCTGCGGGGGGAAAAGGAAGAGATACAATTTTTAACAATGAAGGCTACTTGTTTCACCAACGTGCAGATCTATGTTGATATAGGACACATACCGGTAGCAACAGGGAGGAAAGAAGGGACAACACAACTACATGAGTCATGAGGGATTTCCAATACTCTCACTGACAATGTTAGCCAGTTAACAATTCCCTTTAATTAAGGAGCATTCTAAAGTAGGCTAGGCATGTACATTTTGCTGGATTTTAGTTATGTCCATAGTTGGAAATTTCATTCTTTTACTGGACTGACAAAGTGTTGCTGCCTAGAATGTAGAGAGCCAGTGAAGGCATGAAGGGAACATGCTATGCAAGAGTTAAATAATCCATTCTACAAAGAAGTACGTAAACTACTGGAATCCAGTCTCCCCATGTCTAGTCAGACAATACTGTATAATCCAAAGTATCAGGAGTAAATGAGGCTGAGAAGCATCACTTAACTAGACGGACAACGTAAGACAATTCAGTTTGTCTGTGTTCCTAAATCCATGTCACTGACTGAATTATCTCCTAGACTAGTTGGATTATAACTAGCTTGTTCTTAGAAAAAGAAGAAGTTGGTGGGGCTCCCTTGGAACGCAAACTTCTGCTTCTCTATTTCTAGCAACCAGCACTCACCAGTAGTACGGCCAGAGGCATAGAGGGACAGCACAGCCTGGATGGCCACATACATGGCAGGGACGTTGAAGGTCTCAAACATGATCTGGGTCATCTTTTCACGATTGGCCTTAGGGTTAAGAGGGGCTTCAGTGAGCAGGGTGGGGTGCTCCTCAGGGGCAACACGGAGCTCATTGTAGAAAGTATGATGCCAGATCTTCTCCATGTCATCCCAGTTGGTGATGATGCCATGTTCAATGGGGTACTTCAGGGTCAGGATACCTCTTTTGCTCTGGGCTTCATCCCCTACGTAGGAGTCTTTTTGACCCATACCCACCATGACACCCTAGAAAGAAAGAGGGGGAAAAAACACTTAGCAATCTCTAATGGCTCTTTTCTACCCTACAGACTACAAATTAATCGGACACAATTGGGCTCTTCTTATTAAGGTTTTGTGTCCTTCACAAAACAGAGACCAAATTTTAAGACAAACAAAGGAAGTGCCAAGCAGCAGTTACACTGGGAAGATCAGTTAACTCAGAGATTATATAGACAACATTACAATGGTCTCTACAGAGTGGCCAATTCATTTATCTTATATTCTTTATCTGAAACCATATTGACCGTTGGGCTATGATGGACATTCCCTTATTCAAAAATAATGGTGGTCCAGGAAGTAGCAGAAAATGGACCTCACAACTATCTCAGAATGTAACTCACTTCAGTGCATGATCCCCAAATAGTAGGTCTTACAAAGTTAGGGGGACTTATATTGTCGTGCTAATTTTAGTAGCTTCAGATGGAGCTACTTGAATCATAGGAAGATGAACAAGAGTAAGAAAAAGAAAGAAATACAATGGGTCATCAGACCTACTAATTTCTCACCCTTAGTCACAGTCCAGGCCTTCCCAATAAAGTAAGATTTAAACCAATGTATGCTGCATCTTTCAGTCTGCCTATGGTTGAAGAGGAGCACAGCTGATGAAAAGGGAAAACATACCTGATGACGGGGGCGGCCAACAATGGAGGGGAACACAGCCCTAGGGGCATCATCCCCGGCAAAGCCAGCCTTTACCAAGCCGGAGCCGTTGTCGCACACAAGTGCGGTGGTCTCATCCTCATCACACATGGTGTTGGCTTTCTAAGAATGGAAGAAAAAACAAGAGAGGTCACAGGAGGCCCCAGGAAGCTATGCAAGACAGAAACTGCAGAAAGATTTTCAACTTCAATAAATTCAATAGTTTTCTCCACTGGGGGAAAGGACAGGGTGAAATAGTTCACCCTTTCAACTCACTAATAAGTGAGAAAACTCAGGAGAAATAATCCATATTAAAAGCACATACGCTCCTTCTCTGTTCATCTAGTGATTCTATTGATTGTTAAAAGCTGCTGTCAAGTTTCCAACGTATGGGCTTTTCAAGTGACTCTGAGGCACTGTTTACCTTAAAAGTCCTTTATTTAGCCTAATACACGGGCAAATGCTTGCTGGAAGGAAGCTGGAATCTGAAATCTCAGCCCCTTGCACAATATATTAAACACAATTCTCCACCTTTCTAATTTTGTCATTAATCATATTCTCCAATTAATTAAAGAATCAGTTTCCCTTCCGTTAGACAATCCGCCAAGTTCTTTAATTTCAGATGGCCTTGAGGTACCATCGTCTTCCTCCCTCCTCCCAGCCTTAACCCCATCTCTTCAAGCAATACACAAGTTTAACATATGAAATAGCTGCTTCTTCATCTCTTGTCAAGCAAGAACATTCAATGTTAGCAGCGTTGACAGCTGCAAACTAAAAAAATCAAGTAACAAGGAAGGGACATTAAAAGTGCTACTAAACAAACTTGGTTAAGTTGAGCTTAACCAAGTTTATTTAGTATTAAGACCTGTTTGTTTCAACAGGACTTACTTCTGAAAGTGAATAGGGGTGCAAAAAAGGATATCTATTTAAAATAATCAATATATGTTTAGGGTTGTAATTTTAGCCTTTCTATAAAAACTAATTAAATCTAAAATCAGTTGTCTCCTAAAGGAATTACACACTGACCCATAATAATTAGTTTACCATATTACATTGTTCATGTGTAAATATCACACATGTACACTGTAATGAAACCACTTCAGTGGTGCTATTGACAAGTACGTTTGTTTGAGAAGAATACTGAATTTTGATGTACAACTGAAGCGATCAGGATGTCAAAAGTTGGCAAAAAGAGACTGAAGTTGGTCCTTTTTGTTCTTCAGATATTAATTCACTAGGGATGATTTTCTTTTTTCATCCTCCAAGTGTGATGGACTAAAACTTTCCTAACACCAAACAAATTGTTGGTTGAGGAATATAGGGAACACATCCAAGGGCACCAATTTGAGCAAGAGTCAAAACATGGACTATTTCTTCTTAAAATGCCGAGAAAGGTCAGTTTTGAAGGGTGGCCCATGAATTTTGAAACAAAATAATTAAACATGAAAATGAAGCCACATTTCCCTGCACGCTAGACACATTGATTTGCAGAGGTGAAACAAGTAGCTTGTACTGAGGCTACCTTTTCTTTCTTCAAACTGTCAGGAACCCAGTCCAACTCTGAATGACAACGTCTGACAGCTAGTTAAGACTGTTCTTTAGGAACTAAAGAGATATGACCCATGAATAACCCCCATCAGGTCTCATCTCACAAATACTTAATAAATTTGGATGTTTCCAGCAACAAATCGATCAGTTCATTCTGGCACTCATACTCCCCCCCCCCTAATTAGTTTTAGCCCATTTGGTTGCTTTCCATTTCCAATTCCTCCTAAACCGCTAATGGTGATTTGACTAAAACTACCTTGGTTCCAGAGCTGACCTGAGCCTACATTTCTTGGACCATCGTTTGGTGTCTCCACTGACTCCAGCTTTGGGTGATTCCATGTCACCATATTATCACTTGCTTCACTTGAAAAGCTTTGCTCCCGATTGTTGCGGCAAAAGGCAAGATCTTCCCTCTTGCCATTAAAACAGTAGTAAAATCAGGAGGAGAGGCTTGGAGGCATCCGTTTCCACCCCATCCAGGAAAAGCAGCAAAGCTGCTTCAGGATTTTGGCCGTTTGTTGAGCTTAAAGCTGAAGAGGTTGAGCTTCTTCCCCACCCGCCACCCCACCCCACCCCACCCCACTACTCCCCAGTCTCCTCCTCCAGTCCCAAGAGCTGCTGCGCCGAGAAGCTGGTCCACCTTCTCCAAGCCCTGCCTGCCGAAGCAGCCAACCGGCCAGGCACCCGCCCTCTGGCTGCCGATCTCACTCACTTTGGGGTTGGTTCCTGGCTCTCAGCTCCGGTTGCCGCTTCTTCCTAGCTCTGCTGGTCGGTGGGCTTGCCAAAGCCCGGCGGGTTTTATATAGGCCCTTGCTGGCTTCTCCCCTCCCCTGTCGCCGACCCACAGGAATGTCTCCATATTTGGGTGCTGGGCATCGAGACTGGCCAGGCGGCCGGACCGGAGCCCCCCAAGGCCCCTTGCTCGGCCGCGGGGCTGCCCAAAGAAGGAGCGCCTGGCCCAGGCCCAGGTAGCACGGGCCGGGCCGTATAAGGACTGTCTGCCGGCGCCCCCCGCCCGCCTAGGAGGGCTCCCTTCCCAAATAATCTTCCCAGCCATCATGCCCGGAAAGGAGACAGAAGCCCCGGGGACGACCGCGGAAGGAAGGAAGGAGGAAGCTGGGAGGCAGAGGGCGGGCAGAAGGGCGCAGCCGGAGCTGGCCAGGCCGCGGCCCGCCCTCCCAATCGGCGCTCGCCGCGGCTTTCTGCTCCTCCTCGCCTTGCGCCGCGGCGTAGGAAAGGCAAGCGGGTCGCCGCGGCCGAGCGGCCACTTTTGAGGGGCTTTCAACAGACCTAGCCTCGGTTGCAAAGCGAGCGCGCTCGATTGATTGGAACTTTTTTTTTTTTTTACCCTATATATTTTTTTAAAGTTCCTAAAAGGATGGATGCCTGCGAGGTGCTTTTACGTCTCTGCTCTGATGTGCCGCCGTGGACTCTCATCTCCTTGCCTTAATTTAGATAAGATCAGAAAAAATAACCTTTATTGTCATTTATTTATTTTTTTTACTGTGGGCACAACGGCACACGTCAAAAATGAAATTTAGTTGCCCGCTCTCAAAGTGAAACACATACCCATGCAATTTAAGGGAAAACCATACACAATTTTTTTTTTCTAGGATGCAACCCGAAGTGGCAACATGTGTGGGTCGGATTTCGGTACATAACAGGTGCTCTTTTTAATCTCTTCAAGCAACCGCAAAATAGTTGTGATGCTTATAAAAATATTTTCAGAAAAACATATTCTTGTAAAGCAATGCAATTTGCTATGGAGCATTAAGGATCAGGTTGACAACACTGGTCAACCTTTTACAAGATTCATAACCCAGGTGATTCAAACGGGCCAAAAACGGATTGTTACAATTAAATCGGACTGTTACAATTAGATCACCCTCACAGTTCTGAACATTCTGTTGTGCCCTATTTCCATGTTACATAATGCAAACAGAGAAGTTTATTACACCTTTGCTAGTATCAATATACTATTCAATCAATAAACACAGACTTCTAGTTCTACTGCATCATACTTGAAGAAAGAACTGTTTTTAGTCTGTGATTGTGTTACTCAAAGACAGACTGTAATACTGCTATTATGTTGCAGCCTCTTCAATAGCATGGAGTACATAACCAGTACAGTATTCGTAACTTTTAAAGTGTTGTACAATATTTTTATAACATGAACGTTCTTGCCCTGGACAAACATGGCTGAGGAGGAATATTCATCGAGGTCTATGGCTTCTGGCCAAAAACACCAGTTCTCAGAACAGTTGTCTGTTAAAGGAGCGGTCAAGATCAGAGTACATGGAGGAGCATTTGTGAAGTATTATTTGTATGAGTAGAAGTGTAGGATTTTGGCTGGTCTGCCAACCACTATAAAGGAACATGTTAAAATGTGCTTTAAAATGCTGTGCAAAATCAGTTTTATATATAGATGATGATAAATACCGAAGGCCCTGGCTGGCTGCCAACCACATTGAAGAGTTACCATACACCATGAGTTCGCCGTACTTCATGCTATTTATACCACATGGGTAAGCTGACTTTAAAAGAAAAAAAAATCTAAAGCAATTCACATCTAGTTATGGTCATGGAGGAGGTTAATGGCAGTTTTGGGATTGGAGGAAGGGTGGAAGTAAAAGTCCCCTTTTGGATGGGCAATGACAACAGCCAATTATGGAGAAGATGAGATGAAAATGAAATCCTTGGAAAACCTTCTCTACCTTTAGTACTTGCTGGATATATTTGGACTGCAATTCCCAGGATTCCCAATTGTGCTGACTGGGAATTCTGGGAGCTGTAGTCTTGGCATTCTCAGCAACATGCACTATCTGTGTACTGGACAGGAGATTGGGCACTAGATGATCTCTGAGAGAGACCTAAGACAGCTAAGTTGGTGTAGTGGTTAAGGCACCAAGCTAGAAAGTAAACATAAATGCAAGTCCTGTCTTACCATGAAAGCCAGCTGGGTGACTTTGAGTCAGTTATTCTCTCAGCCCAATTCACCTCACAGGGTTGTGTGGAAAATAGGAGGAGGAAAGTATGTTGGATATGTTCATCACCTTGAGTTATTTATAAAAATAATAAAGGCAGGATAATAAATAAATATTCCTTTTAATCCTTTATCCTATGACTAGTTGGAAAAAAACAATAGATGCATTTCTAAAAGAAAATTAACATATTTGCAGCAAATGTAACAAACATTTTCAGCAATCTTATAGGCTGATCTAAACAAAAAACTGTATTAATTATGCAGGCACATATGCATACCCAGCATTAGCCTCTCTCCCCTGCCCCACCCCATCGAAATGAACAAGCTGTTAATTTGTAATTTAGCTCTTATTCAACACTTCTGCTTTGAGGTGTCATGAAATGTTGTCCCAGCACGGTCATGCTATTTTCAAAAACACGGAATACTGTACTGGTTATGTACTCCATGCTATTAAAGAGGCTGCAACATAATAGCAGTATTACAGTCTGTCTTTGAGTAACACAATCTCAGACTAAAAACAGTTCTTTCTTCAAGTATGATGCAGTAGAACTAGAAGTCTGTGTTTATTGATTGAATAGTATATTGATACTAGCAAAGGTGTAATAAACTTCTCTGCATTATGTAACATGGATTCTATTGGAAAAGATTCTATTGCTTTAGTATGTCAAAGGGCACAAACATAGCCCCAGTCTACAATTCCTTAAAGCAGCTGCATACAATCCCAGGAAATGATTCAATTGCTCTAAGATACTGTAGACAGTCCTGTGTTTGTGTGTTCTGGGGCATCTTTTGGAGAGCAAATCACCCTGAAGCCCTTTTTGTTTTAATGGATTAATTCTCACTGTGGATAAAATTCTTTTATACAGGACTTTGAAGTAACCCAAACTAAAATGTACATAAAGGACTAGTGATGTAATGGATTGTCTGATTAAATATATATTATCTATTTAATTGCTCTAAGCTCAGCAAACCAAAGGACCTCCATTCCAACATTTTTAGAATGGGAACAAGCATCTAGATACGAACAGGTAGTGCTAAAGTGAAAGGAAAGCTGGTTCTCAACAATAGGCTATCACATTCATATTAAAATAAGTTTAAGTGGATGGAAAACCAATTGTTGAGTATATAATGTCATATTTCTCTTGAAAGTCATCCTGTGAAACCTAGCATTTTAAGCATATCGAATTATTACTACTGCAAAACTAAAAAGTAAATGTACATCAAATTAATCTGTAAAATTAAACTTCTTATTGCTAATGATAGACAAATTACACCTTATAATTTACATTCTCATTAAGGACTATGTGGATGGTAAATTGTATAAAATAAATAAATAACATCTATAATTTCCTGAATTTAAGCAGACAAGTATTGTATTGTGCTTATTGCAGATTATTTTATAACCCTCCATGTCATTGGTATACAGTAAACTTTTACATTAACTTTTTTCCTGATTACTGTAAGCAACAGTTATTTGCTCTATAAACATAACTGGGAATTATGGCTGAAGGACTTAATGACTGCAAAACAGATTTAGCCAGTATTAACAGAGACAAATCCAATGAGGTTCAAGCAATTAGAGAAGGGTAAGTGCAAAGCTCATCCCCGTAGGAGAAATTGCTGTTAATTTCTCAAGTCTCTGCCAGCAGAAGTAACAACTTTACACCTTTGTCTATTCAAAACCATACTATGGCTTTATAAGTGTCACTTAGATACTGAAACATGAATGTACTTATTAAATTATTAAATTAGGAGTGAAATTAGTCTTGCCACCCAGTTTTCATTAATTGAAAGTACAGTAGAAATTCTACTTTCCCATTGCAGTGGAGTTGAATAGTGACAGAAGTGTTAACAACACACTGTGATTTGTTACAAATGCTGCCTCTCTTGTAAGTTTAAATAACTGCTGAGGAATTAATATGCATATATTTTATTTATTTATATGCCGCCTTTCATTTGGGAACTTAATGTGATGCTTAATAGTGCTGACTCCTCCTGTTTTTCCTAACAATCATGTGAGGCAACAGCTTTCCGATGAAAGGAATTGACAGCAATTATTGCAAGATATTCCATGAATGTATTCAATTGATCCATTTTTCCCCCCATTAAACCAATCCTGTGCTTCCAGCAAAACAAATACCTCTACTGAAATCAAAACACATTTGTATTTTTTTATATATAAGATCATCTGATTCAGATGATTTTCAGCCATTTTTCAGGAAAAAAATTGGCTACTCATTTCTGTACTTTGTACTTCTATTAGTAGACAGAGAGGCTTAACTTGAACTGAGAAATATGGTGTGTGGCTGAAAGCGCTGAATTCCAGTGCATACAGTTACACCAACACAAAATAGAACCAAGAGTGTCAGCCATATATGTAGAGGAATGTATAAATTAAAACTTCATTATTCAGAGTGACTCAACGGTGAAATGGGTGACATATAAATTTAATAAATAGATGAATAATTCCATTTATATTGTGATCAATTTAATGTCTAATACTAATCCCCAGCTCAATATATTCCATTGTTTTAATACTAGAAATACGTGACAGCTATGCAATTTAATATATAATTTTTAAGTATAAAAATAAGACTATTTTGGAATGAAATTGCCAGTTGTAGACATCTGTACATATACCTGTATCTCAATCATTCTAGACTAGAGGCTACTCATTAAGTGAAATAATTTCCCAGAGTTCAGGTTTTGCATTAATAACAATGTTGGAAGGAACCTTGGAGGTCATCTAGTCCAACCCCCTGCTCAGGCAGAAAACCCTATACCATTTCAGACTAATTACTGACCAGTCTCTTCTTAAAAAATTCCAGTGTTGGAACATTCACAGCTTTGGGAGGCAAGTTATTCCACTGATTAATTGTTCTGTCAGGAAATTTCTCCTTTGTTCTAAGTTGCTTCTCTCTTTGATGAGTTTCCATCCATTGCTTCTTGTCCTGCCTTCAGGTGCTTGGAGAATAGCTTGACTCCCTCTTCTTTGTGGTAACCCCTGAGATATTGGAACACTGCTATCATGTCCCCCCTCGTCCTTCTCTTTATTAAACTAGACATACCCAATTCCAGGAACTGTTCCTTATATGTTTTAGCCTCCAATCCCCTAATCATCTTTGTTGCTCTTCTCTGTACTCTTTCTAGAGTCTCAACATCTTTTTTACATCATGGTGACCAAAACTGGATGTAGTATTCCAAGTATGGTCTTACCAAGGCATTTTAAAGTGGTATTAATACATCTTGATTCTATCCCTGTTAATGCAGCCTAGCATTGTGTTGGCTTTTTTGGCAGGTGCAGCACACAGCTGGCTCATATTTAAGTGATTGTCCACTAGAACTCTGAGATCCCTCTACATCAGACATGTCAAACCCGCGATGTCACGTGATGTCGCACGACATATCGGAGCTTTTTCCCCATTGCCGGCAATGGGGTGGGTGTGGTTTCGTTGCGACGCGTCCGGCCCATGGGCTGGCAGTTTGACACCCCTGCTCTACATTTATACCACTACATGCTTCCATGGGAATACTTTCTACTGAACTTGCTGAGACGAGTTTCTTGGTAAACTGCCCAAAACAGGACTTTATTTTTCTCATAAAAATTCTAACAAATATGTGGATAACACATTTTCATGAACTCAGAACCTGCAGTTTATTCTGAATAATTAGAGAAAAGCTGTTTTATCTTTTGGGGAAACGTTAATGTGGACAGAATTTCTAGAAAATTCAGATTACGTAGCACTTTACATATCAAAACAGATGATAGTTTGGACTGAAATGAAAAGCTGCAGGTGGACTTTAATCAGACTAGAGCACTTTCCACTTTTTTAATCAAGAAAGCAGAATAAAAATTTGGTCTTTTGTCAGATTTATTTCATTACTAGGTTTCAATGATTTTAACTTTGTATTAATAACTTGAGGTTGCATGTTCCTTTTGCAATCGCATATTCTGAAAATCCCAACATACTTTGGATATTCTGTTTAATCTTCCAGTAGGGGTAATATAAATAAATATTGTATATTAACTACATTCGTTTGAACATTTCGAGGTAAGCATATTCTTCCATATGTATTCAGCATTTCCATTCTTAGAGCTCTATTAGGACAGCAAGAAAGGAAGCCATGGAATGATAGTTGTACTTTTAAAACTGGACATAGGATTCTCCTCAACTGATTTAACTTATGACCTTCTCAGCTGTTGGATCAAATTCTAGAGGCATTTAACTAAGACATAAAAAAGTCGATGCAAATTGGTTTTGCAGTTACTCTGTACATGTTGAGCAGGCTGTAGGGACAATTCCGTGATATTTGTCAGATTAAGGAACTAAGTTAATTTATATTACTCCCTCTTTTCTTTATGCACTACCATGGTAAAATGTTGTGGATTGTAAGCTACCAAAACCAAGCTAATTATCAAGTAGAGAAGAGACATTTCCAGGAGAAGCACCTGCAGAACTACTTTCTAGCCTGTGTGTCATTACTTAGATTGTAATAGAACTTCATTACATGGTGAGCACTTGAATTCAGTCGTTTATATATTTAAGAATTTAAGTGTATATTACAAGATGAAAAGTCAACATTTCTCACACTGCATGAACAATTATATTCACTACAAAACAGCAGCACAAGTAAGAAGTTGGATTATTGTTTAGAAACATACTGTTTATAGAATTCGTTATAAACTTACTGCTTGCAGATTTTTTTAATATTTTGTTCAACTTTCTTTTTTGTATAATGAGAACATAACCTTTTTGATTGGGCTTCAGTGTTTAATCGTTGTGAATCAGACGTGTTATTGGTTAGAACTGAGACTTTATTGCAAAAACAATGCACAATATAAAAAAGAAGCTGGCTTACTAACATTTAAAATTTCTCATGCCTGATCTCTAACATACAATTCATAATTTGCTTTCAGAACAAATTCAAAGTAAGGATTGTACTTTAAATGTCCAAGTTCATCTGACTGCATCAAATCTTTCACATCAGGCAGATATTCGCCAAGTTGAACTCCTACAATAAAAATAGCTGTTAGATATTATAGATGTTTGGGCAACATGCAACTCTATACTTAATTTTAGTATAACTTATTTAAACAGGAATAATAATGATTTTTCCCTCTTAACATTATAGTTACATTGCATATTAAAGCTATACATAGCATTTCTGTTGCCTTTAATTTGGCCAGCGATATACTGTACTAAATTCATGGCTGTCATATTATATTCTATAACTTTGATATATAACTAATATTTGCATGACAATGTTTAAGCAGGAGACTGAAATTATGTTTCTGAATATATTTCAATAAAATATACCTTCTTTTATCAGCTTTTGTAGTATTTTCACAAATATACTGTCTTTAGATGTTTCAATTGGATCATCTTTGCCTTCTGAACTGGACCAGCTATAATGTCAAAATGTAAAAGAACCCAAACAAATATATTTTAAAGACTATTAACATGCAATGTATTACCGTAATCTAAATTTCCACTGAACTGTTTTTTCCTACGTTTATATTTCTCATTTTCATTTGCATCCTTTATTATTTTATTATGCCCTGTACACCGCCCTGAGTCCTTCGGGAGAAGGGCGGTATAGAAATTAAATTATTATTATTTATTATTATTATTTATTATTATTATTATTTATTATTATTATTATTATTATTATTATTATTATTATTATTATTATTATCATCTTCAAATTTCAGCAAGCATTGCATTTCTGTTTTTCAATGCAGTATTAAAATATAAAAAGATTAAATTTAATAATTTAAGGGAAAAAGTTACGGATAGCTTTTTAATCAGATTTGGAATTACGGTATGTAACTAGATTCTTCTACCAGAAGACAAGGATTAATCAGGAAACAGAGTTTTCTTAGCCTTAGTGAAGCCTCCCCCCAATTTGTACAGAAGGCTGGAGTAGACTAGAGAGGGAAAGGCAGGTGGAAAACTGCTTAGGCAATATGAATTCACCATTCATATATTTCATTAGAATTAATGACTTAGCAAAACATATGGATGGAAAAGTTAGAACAGGACTGACTTCTCTAATATAGAATTGGCAAGAAAAAAAGCTGTACTCTTTTCTTCTTCATCATCATCATCATTGATCTACAATTGAAATAATCAGCTTTTTAATGCCAAATTATTTAATACGTCTGTGTTGCTGCATTATACTATTGTGACTAGGAAGTTTAGTCCATGCTCCAAGTGTACATTCTGTCAAATTGTTCCCGAACCACATCCATGGAATTCTGTCAATATATTTCTTTGGAATAAATATTTTACACAACCCCTCAAAATTTTGAGGGGAGTCACTGTTATTGCTTTTTATCCAGTCTGAAGCACAGTACTGAGTCTTTTTTATCATCCATTCATCTACGCCTTCAAAACTTGGAAACTAAACATGAGTAGTTCAGAAAGGTGAGTAGCTTTTCAGAAGAGGAAGGGAGCAGATTTTGTTATCTGCAATGATGGATCTTCAAATAGAAAGGCAAATTTTAAGTAAACATTTAGCTGTATGAATGTAGAAAGATTGTATAAAAAGATTGTATAAAAAGGGCACAATGGTATAATGGTTTAAGAGCTAGGTTGAGAAGCTAGGCACCCCTTTCACTGAAACTGCTACACTTTTAGTGAATCCCCAGTTTGTAATTCTAGCCCTTCCAATAGTTTAATTAATTGTAACTTTGCACAGCCTTTCACTTGCCCAAAGAACACCTACTATTCTATCAACTTCCCCTTTCCATAAAGGAAATCTCTTCTTGACAGTGGTGCCCTGATTTTGGAATGTTCTACCTAAGTATTCAGTTTGATATTAGAAACTGGAAGAGATTGGAAGGCTACTCCAAAAAAGTATTAACTGAAATCAACGATGCCCTCAAAAATGGAAGGAGAGATGGAAAGCAGAGTCAATTCATGAATTCTTCTGGAAGACTTAACCTAATCTGTCTCCATCCTTTCAGGAACTGCTTGCATTCAGCCTTTTGTATTATACTTGCAAGAACTGGTGTCCAAATCTATCTGTTTTCCATTGCTTCTCATCCCTTGTCAAAACTTTTGAAGATGAAGACCAGAAAACAGAGATTATTGCATTTGCTACTGATTTTGTGGAAGCTACTCTAGGAACTGTTTTGCCTGTATCATGGATACAAATGTTGTAAATGAATACATTAAACACATTAAACTGCTTTCACTTACCCATCTCTGAGGAGAGCTTTACAAAGTATTTTAAGTTTAAGATAATTTATGTCCACTTCCTCTGCCTTCATTTAAAAAAAAGAAATAACGTTAAATTGCATTTTTAATTTCAGGAAATAAATTACGTATTATAACCATATTTGGTTGAATACTTATGCTAGCAAAACAAAGTAACAAAATAATGATGTGTTTTAAAGAATAAATTTCAGAAAATTGTAGGCTTAAGAAACTATGAAGCATTATAAGAAAAGCAAGGGGTAGGCTACACAACACCATTATGGGTGTCACCCAGGGTAGGGGCAATGCTATCTGATAAATCTGAATAATATGGCAGGTAGACAGTGAAATGGCAGGTTAGCCAGAGACTGGGAGCACAGAAGCTTGTGCAATATGTAACTACTATTAGTGTTCTACAGGAACCAGAATGGTAAAGAAAAGTTGGATTTTAAGAAAAGACTTTTTTTCTCAGAGATGAACAGACTTGATTAAATTCTTGACTTTAGGTTGTGGGTGAAACGCAATACTATCCGAACGTTCCCTTGCCATGCTTCATACAGTTAATTCAGCAATGGCCATTTACAATGCATCCTCTCACATACAGGCAGGATACGGCATCCCGGTTCTCTGTATGGCTCTGCAGAACTTGTCCGCACAGTGCACTGTTTGATTATTAGAGCAGTTATGTATGTATGTGTTTATCACGTGAGATTAAGCCTCTTTTCTGGTACATCAGTGGGAGAGCATGATGTGCTGATTAAGTGTCAGATTAGGACACAACACACTCAGATTCTAGTCTACCTTAGCCCCAGTAGCAAAACTGGTGATTTGGGGTCATTCTTGGGTTAATCCAATCTACCTCAAAGGAAGCTGTTGTAAAGAACATGTGAAGAAAAGGTGGAAGATAAGTCTAACACATGAAAAAACAATGTCATCTTCCTGAATTGAGCAGTGAAAAAGAGTTCCTTATGCAGAGGAAAAATTGCATTCTATTTTTTTCTCCATGGACAATGCACTACATTTTTTTATCAGTGTTTGTGAATGAAATATGCATATGTATTGAGGCAAACAGAGACAATATGTTTAGAGCCAGTACAGTCATCAATATATCTTTAACGAGATGGCAGCTATCCTGTGAAATAATTTACCCTCCGGAATAAGTCATATCCTAAACTGGTGTGTTCAGTATCTTTTATGTTAACCTTTCTTAATCTTTTATTATCATTATTTTACAAAAGTTTATTTTGTATTTTTAAAAATATCTCTGTGAACCATTGTGGAAATTTTACAAAGAAGAACTGTCTCAAATACTTTAAATAAATAAAATTGCTGGAACAGAAATTCATAAAGTTGTGGATAATACTAATACTACTAATAACAATACCTTCCCAAGCTGGGTCCTTAGAATAACACTTAGTGGTATTCTATCAGCTGTCATAAAGAATTTGTATAATTGTGTATACACCTTCACTGAAAATCAGCATCACACAACAAACTCTCATTAAATTTCATACCTGATCAATATATTCCAGCAGATCCAGTGCCTTCTTGAAGTCATACTCGTTAGCTTTCCTGTTCTCATCACATATGTACAGCTGTTGTTTTGAAAGGACGAACACAAAAATTAGAACTTGCTGTGGGAGGGTGTGTGTGTGTCTCCCTGTATTTTAACTTCTTTTCACTGAAATATGCCTCAATTCCACTGAGAATAAGGGAGCGGGATAAACCTTTAGATATGCTTTCCACGTTATAGCCATTGTGTGTAAGATTGATAAATGATAACTTATTCAATTCATGTGGATGCCTATTTCACCATGGTAAATCTGGGCACCTGGTTATGAGTCTTATAACATATTAACATGACACTCAAGTTCAATTAAATCATTAATTGGTTGCATGTAAGTGAATGGAACAAACACAGAAAAGCACAACTATCTATCTCAGAAAAGAGCCTTGGTGGAGCAGAGGGCTAATGCCTCCTTAAGTAACACCAGCTGCCTGCAACACCAGCTAATGCCTCCTTAAGTAACACCAGCTGCCTGTAATTAGTGCAGGTTCGCATCCCACCAGGCTCAAGGTTGACTCAGCCTTCCATCCTTCCGAGGTAGGTAAAATGAGGACCCAGATTGTTGGGGGCAATTAAGCTGACTTTGTAATAATGCCGCTTGGGGTGTGTGTGTGAAAGCCCTAACAAGCAGGCATATACATAGAATGAAGGCTACTGTTAAGCTTGTAAGCCGCCCTGAGTCTTCGGAGAAGGGCGGGATATAAATGTAATAAAAAAAAATTTGCCAGTACGGATAGTCCTTGACTTACAACAGTTCATTTAGTGACCGCTTGAATTTACAGCAACACTGAAAAAAAGTGATTTGTGATTGTTTTCACATTTACCACCTTTGCAGCAACTCCATGGTCATGAGGTCAAAATTCAGACACTTGGCTACTGACTCATATTTCTGACAGTTGTAATGTCCTGTGGTCATGTGGTCAACTTTTGTGACCTTCTGACAAGCAAAGTCAATGGAGAAGCCAGATTCCCTTAACAACCCTGTTACTACCTAAACAACTGCAGTGTTTCACTTATCAACTGTGGCAAGAAAGCTCGTAAAATTCACTTAATAAATGTCTCACTTAGCAATAGAAATTTTGGGCTCAATTGTGGCTGTAAGTTGAGGACTATCTGTACTTGAATCTTCAAATGATCATTTAAACGAGACTGATAAAGTTGACAGTTTTCTTCTGTTGTAACTTGCAATTATAAAATTACTTGCAAGTTTGGATAACTTGAAGACATTGTGTATAATACTGTGGAAGTAGTAGCGACACAGAATTATTTGTGATAAACCTGGAGAGTAACAAATTAAGATTTATCCACCCACAAGATGTTTTATATTTTGAATCACATGATATAGACAGCACCACGTTTTTGTGTGCATATGCATGTGATGGGGAAAGAAAAATTCAAATGTTCATACAGTCTTGGGCTATTACTTTAAATACATTGATGATTTTATGAATGTGCTGTTAAAAAGTACTGCAGCTACACAACTTATGGGTCATTCTGACTAATGAAAATTTGAGGTTTTCACATTTGAGAGACAGTGGAACCTTACTAAGCTGAACTGCTTTGATACAAGGCAAGCAGACACAACTGCAAGTAAGTAAGTAACAACCTGGTATGGCCAATTTCCAAACAAGTGCACAATATTCAAGTCAATGATACTGTTCATCATGTACTATACATAAGACACTGATACATTACTGTTTGGGCTTTGAAGTCAAAATTTCAGAGCAAGTTTCATACTAGCTTCAACACAAATTCTTTTTAAATGGATTTCAGTTCTCAGCATTTTAGAATAATATATAATTCTTTAGAAAAAATATATTACAATGTTAACACAGGTTAATGTTGGTGCTTTCTTTAAAAAAATGGAATTCCCTTTCGATAGATACAAAAATCCCATTAATTAAAAATACAGTAAATACCTCAATGAGCTGTGGGGCACTTAAAACCGGCATTTCATTGAGTGTCATCTTTTTCTCTGCCAACAACTGTTCAGGAAGGGTTTCTTGATGTAGTAAAAAACATTCTTGTTCAACAATTTCTTGCATATATGGAAGAAGAAAGAATCATTACTGATGATAGTGGCAACAGAACCATTTCAATGAGGACCAGCATAAAGGGTTTCTCTGTGTAAGTGTGGCATAGTTTTAAAGTTTAGCTTAAAAAAATACCTTCAATTTTCTCATTAAGCATCACAGCTGAGATATCGGAAGCTAGCACAGATAGTTTACTTAATCCAAGAAGAGTTTTCTTCTTTGCAAAGTATCTTGTTTCTGTATTTGCTAAATTCTGGAGTGTTCTGTAAGCCTAAAAGTGACCAAAATAGTTCCAATTAGATAAAGCTTTGAAAAAGTAAAGCCGTGGAAGAACAACAACAAGAAAAAGGTAAAGAGAAAGGTTTCCACTGTCCAGTTGTGTCCAACTTTAGGGGCCAGTGCTCATCTCTGTTTCAAGAATGATTATAGGTACAGGGACCTAAATTGCAAAGTTATTTAAAAATATTGATACAGATTTCCCAAACCAGTTGTACTTGAAATTACTAGTACATAACTATATATTCAAATTCTGAGATGATGAAGAAAAATCCTCTTTTTAGCTGAGCAGCGTCCTGTAATTATTTGGGAACAACATAAAAAAAAGTAAGGATAAGACAGGGGTAGGCAACCTTGGCTCTTTTATGACTCATGGACTTGACTCAGGAATTCTGGGAGTTGAAGTCCATGAGTCATAAAAAAGCCGAGGTTGCCTACCCCTAGGATAAGAACATAAGGATTTTTTAAGATTAAAATAGTCACTGAAAATGGAAAAACCATCAAGACAAGAACTACTATAAAATATATTTCTGACATACTAAGCTTCTGCACAAAATGAGAAGAGACGTCATAATATTTAAAATACCAGTTTCATAATAAGAATGAAGAACACACTAAAAGAGAGCCAGTTTGATCTAGCAGTTAAAACAAGTTAACCTAGTAAATTCAAGGGAAAAATAGTTGTATAAAAGTGCTCTATTAAGTACTTTTGTTTGGAATACTTATTTATTACTTTTGGGGCAGAGTCTGAAATAATGAAATTATGTCATAGATCCTTCTTGTTCTAAATTTGCATTATATAATTCAACCCAAAATTTCTTCTACACCATGGTAGTATTACTGAAGGAAAAAATTTGGACTGATGTGATTTATAATAAATTTTGGCAACAAAGAATACTGTAAAAATCGAATTTAAGCTCTACGTAAAGAAAGATCCAGTGAATCTACACAAGCAGAGCTGTGGACTTTTTTTTTCTCATGAAAGAAACTTGTTCCTCCTAAATGCAACCTTCCCTCCCCCCAATTTACAGAAATAACCAAAAGGTTTGCACGATTACGCAAAGATTATTACTTGTTCCTTATATTACCAATTTCTATATGCTTCACAAGTGGATCAAGACAGAGGGAAGAAGGATGTACATTGTACGCATTCCCCTGACTAAGGGAAAAGTAAGAAGCTTGTATTATTTTAAAGCATACCTTATCCATGTCATTACTATTGATGTCATGTAGCCAACTGAGATGTTCATGAGCTTGTAAGAAGCTAGCCAACTGGCCATGCTGAGCGATTGGCTGTGACAAGAGTTTTCCTCTTTTCCCTTTTTCCAAATACCAACGAAACAGAAAATCTGAAAAATTCTAAAAAATAAAATTACATATGCAAAAGGATTGGCTTTGCAAAGTATGGTCTTCTTATGAAACAGAAGTATAGATCTTTGAAAGTGTAAAATACTCATTTCTTTTTTCTAAAAAGCTTGGCTCCTAACAAGCATCTTGTCAAGTTTCCGACGTATGGGCTTTTCAAGTGACTCTGAGGCATTGTTTACCTTAAAAGTCCTTTATTAGCCTAATACACTGTCTGAAAACTGAAATTTTAAATCCCTCGTGTCAATGCTCAATATATCTTCAAACATGCAAACAGCAAACTGTTGTCCTGCTTTAACATTATTTTCTAGCTTCTCTGCCAATTCCTTCTCTGCTTCCGTGCTAGTCCTTCGGGAGATAGGGCGGCATATAAGTCCCAATAATAAATAAATAGTTATCAAGTGGTTATTTCTAAAGCAGGAATAGGCAATGCAACCCTGAAGCAGCTGAACACATGTTGGTCCTCTGCCTTCTTACGTTATACTAAAAGTTCCCATGAGATTTGATTTGCTTAATTAACATATCTGCAGAATGCACATCTGTACCCTGACTTATAATGCATATTTCTTCAGTTCAAGTACTGGAACAATAGCCTTTTGAATAAAAGTAAAACTGACAATTCTCTCTATAATGCTCTATAACTTGAAATATAGGACAATTTATTTATTTATTTATTTTATTTTATTCCATTTATATCCCGCCCTTCTCCGAAGACTCAGGGCGGCTTACAAGCTTAGCAGTAGCCTTCATTCTATGTATATGCCTGCTTATTAGGGCTTTCACACACACCCCAAGTGGCATTATTACAAAGTCAGCTTATTGCCCCCAACAATCTGGGTCCTCATTTTACCTACCTCGGAAGGATGGAAGGCTGAGTCAACCTTGAGCCTGGTGGGATGTGAACCTGCACTAATTGCAGGCAGCTGGTGTTATTTAAGGAGGCAGATAATCCTCTTGATCAGGGTTCCCCAATCCCCGGGCCGCGGCCCATTACCGGACCGCGGCCTGTTCAGAACCAGGCCACACAAGCAGTGGGCAAGTGCATGCGAAGCTCTCCTCACACAAGGGGCTGCTTGCCCTCACGCACAAAACTCCCTTCCCACAAGCGGCGCCCACTTGCCTTCGCACACAAAGCTCCCCTCGCGTGAGTAGCGTCATCTTGAACTTTGGTGTAAAAGTTCTTTTGTGCAAGCGGTAATTATGTGCACCCACTGCTCACACAAATGGAGTGCCTACCCCGCCCCGCCCCCCTCCTGGCTGGGCGGCCAAGCCAGAAAGGTTGGGGACTGCTGCTCTAGAGAAACTA
Source organism: Vipera ursinii (assembly GCF_947247035.1). Lineage (NCBI taxonomy): Eukaryota > Metazoa > Chordata > Lepidosauria > Squamata > Viperidae > Vipera > Vipera ursinii. The sequence goes on along the minus strand of NC_139512.1, from coordinate 284,133,599 downwards.
TTGGAAAAAAGTATCTTTTGAAATTAAAATTATGTAAGTGTTGACCTTAAATCAGGGGTCCCCAACCCACAGGCCATGGCCCATTATCAGAAGCAGGCCATGCGAGCGGCTGGCTGGTGCACATTTCCTGTGTCTGTCCTTGGGTTGTCAAGCCATAAAGTTTGGGCACCACTGACTTAAATGACAAAACTGCACTATGGTAAACATTTTAATACCTCACCTGATCAGCAAACTGGGTCATGTAGCGTTGTAATCTGCTTTGGTTATCAGTCTGTTCACATAGTTGTACCAAAATATCAAAGTCACAATATTTTTCTGCAAGAGCAGCAGCTTGCTGATATTGTTTGAGAACAACTGTGCAAAAATCAACAAAAACACAAAACACAAACAGATCATACATGTCTATCCTGTAATCACGTGTAGATAAGACAGTATTGTCAAATTAAAATAAAAGATTTTCTTCATAATACAGTTTATGCATGAAGCATCTATCAGATATGTGGACATTACCTTGCAACGAAGTAGACAGATAGTATCTTTTCTTTCTATAGCTAGTTTTGGCTTTTATCTCTCTTTACTTATTTAACAAATTTATATGGTTGATCTTTTAATATAATATGATTCTGGCAGTTGTACAAGCATAGCAACAATTAAAACACTGTAACCAGTCTCAAAATACTGAATCTGAATCAAAATAAAACATGAAAAAGCCAAGATTGCTATTATTATATTATTCTATCCATATACAACAGATTGACAGTAAGCAAAGTGGGTAATTAATAAATATTCAAATTTAAATGATAAGCAGATCTTAGGCTGCATATCTTTTTCAGATAGGCCAAAGTCAAATACATGCTGCCATCTGCTGGGCTTCATAAAGTTACATCTGATTAAATTTAAATCAAATTAAATGCAGTTTTTGCCTATTTTGCATAAAGCAGTTCCTGATATATCACTGTAAGTGACCATCTATCTGAAAAAAGTTATGCTCCTCTGCCCTAACTAAAAAATTAGCACTTGATAATTGTGACTGAATGCAAAATTATAATAGATAATAATTCTTGTAAATAATTTTGCCCATTATCTCTTTTTTAAAGAAAAAAAAACAACTTCAAGTTTAGAATAAACATACAATAACTGAAAAGAGAGTAACACCTTGGGAGTATTTGCTTTAGTTTCATATGCCAGATTTTCATACGGCCTTATAAACCTAAAGAGATTCTGCTCTTCTTATCACTCTGTCTTTTATGCCTTACCATTTTTTTATTTCATATTGCAAATTATTATTAGGAATTTAAACATCAGCTTGTACAAAAACATCAGCACTTACGTAATGGTAACAATAATTCCATTCTTTTCTGTTCGTATTCTACAAGCAGACTGTTATAACGTTCCTGATGCTCAGGCCGATCCACAGATTTAAGCTGCGAAACATAGCCATCCAGAAAGCAATCCAGCAGTGCCACCAGCTGTTCTGTCACTGTGCTACGAAGCTTACTATTAGCTTGTGGATAAACCTTCTTCAGAATGATTTCATGTTGCTGCATTATGGTTGTTCGCACACCAACAGATGCTTGAGAAGACCATAAAAACATTTGAATGACATTTCTACTAGTTGACTTTACCACTGACATACATAGATAAGTTACAAGTAAAAGGGAAATACATACGTGAGTAAATTCATTCATTTGTAAAGCAAAGCAGCATTTTTTAGTAGAACAGACTGACTTTCCAGCAAGAAGAATGGGCATAAAACAACCAGAAAAGGCTGTACTCATAAAAGAAAAGGAAAAATTTCTAGAGCTCAAAATGATCCACTTATGCTCCCGTATGCATTCAAACAAGGTTTGTTTATTTAGATTTTTATCCCGCCTTTATTACTTTGTAAGTAACTCAAGGCAGTAAACATAATATTCCTTCCTCTTCTCCTTTTCCCCACAGCAACTATTCTGTGAGGTGGGTTAGGCCGAGAGGGAGAGTTACCCATCTGGTTCTCAGGCCTAAGGTAGGACTAGAATTCACAACCCTCTGGTTTCTATCCTGACCACTAGGACCAAATTGGCTCTTCTAGGTTTCTTCCCTTAGGTTCCTTGTACAAATATCAGCATCACAGTACAAATATCAGCATCATAGTATACTTTTGCTCCACCAAATAAGTGCTTAAGTTAGGGTATATGAATAACTGCATTACTCCCAACTCATGAATCAGACTGCTGCTAAGTAAATTAATATGTCAACAGGAGGTGGAATTAAGAAATGAAGGCAGTTCACATTTTTTTTTACAAACTTTTAGTTTTATCCATAGGAAAACTGTCATAGGTATCAGAAACACAGGTCCCTCTATCAGATTAAATACACAAAATGGTGGGAATTGTTAAAAGGTTAACATAACAGTAGGTATATGTAGGACTCATAAAACTAATACCACATTATAAACTAGCAGCAAAACACCACAAATGCCATTTTAATTTTTCTCACCTGTCCAAGGTACATTCTCAGGTTCAACTTTAGTAGGATCTCTTATTTTATATAAAGCAATTTTTGACTGGCGATCTTGGATAGCAGCTTTTAGCATATCCTTCACAGAAAACCCAAAAGAAAATAAATCTTGTCAAAATTATTTTATGGAATATTCCAGTTTTTTAAAATGAATATAATTCTTATTATGAACTCACATGGTCATTTTTATAAGGATTATAGACCACTGACAGATAAAAGGGAAGTATGCATATGGAAAAATGAATGCCTCTAGACAAAAGCCAAGTAATATTTAATATAATTGAGTTAGAAGTTTTTACGTTTAATTACCCACAAATTAAACAATTTGGAAACTTGACATAGGAGATTCTTGGTGACAGTTTCCAACTATGAAATTATCTCCAGGCACATTATGTGATTGCAAGGTTTCTGGTAGAAACTATCTATGTCTCTTCATCAAGATGCTTGGTGTGTAAAATACATTGCACTTTGAACTAATATTTACTATGGCTTTTATGATATATAACAAAACAAAGCAATTCACACTTCAATTGACTTTTAATGGACTGATCAAATTCCTGCTTTTAATTATTTAGCCACCACATTTAAACTCAATAGTGGATTAAGCAGTTTAAAACTCCTCCAACGTCAGTTCAAGAAATTTCATCATGCAGTTACTTGTCCTACTCAAATCACAAGATCTAAGATATTTTCTCTGACTTTAGTAAATCTAAAATGTGCTTGATTTCTGGGTAATATAAAGAAGTGGACACCAGGATGCTACTGATGAGAGCCCCCCTAACTTCACTCCACTCTACTATCCTGCACATTCCATAAACGTGCTCCATAGAAACATACGAGTCCTTCAGAAAATATGTACAGAAATACAGAGAGATGTAAAAAAAAATGCTAAGTCACACTGATGGATAGAAATCTGCTTGTGTAACATTAGTTATAATCAACTTTGCAGGTTTCTGTCACAATTGTTAACACAGATATCATACCTTTATGATATTGTTTACATCAACAACTACTTCACCCCATTCCTCAGACTGAACCGACATATCCTTCAAGACTTGTTTTTCCTTCTCCAGTAAGCATTCAAAAATAGTATCTACTTGAGAAACCTGAAAAACAAAAGAATGTCACACTGGTACTCCATTTATTGAAGACATTGGGTTGTAAGGCCATCTTGCAGATATAGCATATTTTATCTCTCCATTCAATTTTCATTATCAAGGCGTGACTGCCTTCTATTAACTTTTTGTCTTTGTTCCAAGCCATCTGGATTATAACTAGGATGCTTTTAGACTCCTCATATATTTAAGGTAAGGGACGCGGTGGCTCAGTGGGTTAGGACGCTGAGCTTGTCGATCAGAAGGTCGGCAGTTTGGCGGGTCGAATCCCGAGTGCCGCGTAACCGAGTGAGCACCTGTTACTCGTCCCAGCTTCTGCCCACCTAGCAGTTCGAAAGCACGTAAAAATGCAAGTAGAAAAATAGGGACCACTACGGTGGGAAGGTAACAGCGTTCTGTGCGCCTTTGGCGTCTAGTCATGCCGGCCACATGACCACGGAGACGTCCTCGGACAAACGCTGGCTCTTCGGCTATGAAACGGAGATGAGCACCGGCCCCTAGAGTCGGAAACGACTAGCACGCATGTGCGGGGGAACCTTTACCTTTACCTTTATATTTAAGGTCTATTCATGCAGAAAATCATGTATTTCTAGATATCAAATAATTCTTACCTCTCTGAAGAAAACATCAGCAGGTGTTAGACCTGAAGGAATGTCATCTTCCCTTTTGTTTAAAGCAATCTGTATTGCAGAATTCACGAGATCTGGCAACCTGTAATGGTAATTCTTGAGAGCAATAGCTGCTGCTAATTTTTCTGCATGTTCACGAAGTAGTAATCGAGTTGCCATTGGCATGCCTCTGACTTGAACACAATCCAGTTGTCCAAAGAGATCAACCTTAGATAGAGATAATTGTAAATAAAAATAATGTATGCCACATTGTTAGCCATATTTTTCTCCAGTAGCATTAGGAACTTACTTGGCGAAGAAAATCAATGTACATAGAATGTGCTTGTGATTTATTATCCAGCTGGTGAAGAATAATGATGGATGAGTTGGTAAAATTTGCTGCATCTGGACAAAAACATGATCAAGAGCAGTTGAACTTTGAAAATGTAATTTTACTTTTCAGTTAGCATAAATATTTGATATAACACATTTCCCCCCAAAAAAACTATTTATCCCCTATTGCAGGCATGTCAAACCGCTGGCCGGTGGGCCGGATGCGTCACGCCAAAACTGCACCCACCCCATTGCCGGCAATGGGGAAAAAGTTGCGCGACATCACAAGTTTGACATGCCTGCCCTGTTGGATTTTTGCATATTTTTACTAGTATTATATAAAGGGAATCTAACAACACCACATTTCTTTCCTTTGGATAAAGCTCAGCTACAGTTTCATATCAAGATCCTGTCTACTCTAGGAAGTTGAAAAAAAATCTGTCATTTTGAATATACTGTATTCGTGTTCAAACTATATTGGATGATATAACAATTTTTTTAAATAGAGGAATTCACAGCATGCAGGTTTTCTGAGTTTAGCTCTGTTTTAGAGGTCTTTGCCTATTTCTTCCCATCATGTATTATTGTTCTGTACCAGCCTGCTACCGGCCCTACAACAAAAGCAGGGACAACCCCTTTACAAACGGCAAGAGGCTGGAATAAAGCCTGCCAAATTTATTCACATAAAACAGAGCAAGACAAGACACCAACCATAAAACACGAGCTAAGAAGCAGGAACAATCCAAGTGGTTGCCTTCAGCAAACCAGCCCTCCCACACATTCCCCTTAAATACAGTTCAGGGCGTGGCCTCTCTGTGCCTCCTTCCGAGGTGCCCCATTGCCTTCCTCTGTTTACTCCTGACTGACTGCCTCCTGCGTCGGGCGTCCTTGAACAGGGCCAGCTGTGGGTCATCTTCATCCACGCTGTCAGGCTCACACAGCTGGGTCTCCGTGGTGACCAAGTGGGAGGGGCCTTGCTGGGGGCTCTCATCAAGCTGTCCAATCCCCTCAGCAAGCTCTTCAACACCCCCCTCCTCCTCCTCTGAGTCGTCCGACCCAACTGCCGAACCCACAGGCTGACCCTGAATCACAACAATTATTTCTGAAAAAATGCATGTTTGGTCAGGGTGGGTATGCAACTGAACAACTACAGTTTTGAACGTGGAACAAACCGTCAGGTTTCAGAAGTTTCATTAGAGTCATTGGATCAGTCAATGCTTGGCTGAAAATGAAGTAGGTACATTTGGGTGATTTAGAAGATACAAAAATATGTATAGGGTGAGTAAGCAACCCAGATATGTGCCATCATCTTCTTTCCTCACTAGCTCTCAGTATGGCATATCTATAGGCCTGTTCGCTCCCAATTTCCCCAACACCTTCCTTACTTCGCTAGCCACCAGCATTCCCCCATAACATATCCTGCCAGCAATCTTCTCAATGCTTTCCCTCCCTTTCCCCTACAAGGCTCGTCCTTGTACCTTCCCAATGTCCTTTCCTTCATCCCTCCCTCTTGAACAGGTCCAAGAGAAAGTTGGTCATGCTTCACAATGCACTCTACATTCATTTCAGACCAAAATAATAATAATAATAATAATAATAATAAACAGGATTGGCTATACTTTTGGATTTATATTTAAATACATCAAGACGGTCCCCGTGGGAGGATAGTGTTGTAGAAGAATTCCTGGGCAACTTCTGCAAAGCAACGGGAATTCCCAACCATCCAAGGCAAAAATAAAAGAGGCTGCCTAAAATTCTAGGACTCAGTATTCTCTGCTGTAGATTCAAAATGGGAAAAAGAAATATAAAACCTTCCACAGATTGTGACCATATGTACATAACTGACATAGGAAGAAAACATTTCTTTTTCTTCCCAATACTCTTTATTTTTTGCCTGTGAAGTTTCCATTCTGGTCCCCAACATAAAGAAAGGAACACTTCAAAGCTTTTGGATGCATACAGACAACACTAGGCTATGGGTGGCAGCTCAGGGATAAGCTGCTTAGTTTATGTGGGATGCAGGGCAAGCCTGCTGCATTTTCCTGTGGCCTGAAGTGAACTCCAGAATGTGGACAACACTCTCCAGCACCGATCCCAGAGGGAGGAGAAAGAAGGGACAGGAAAGATATGAAGTGGGAGAGACGAAGACCTGCCAATGGCATCTACCATGGTGGGACAACAAGAGTGGAAGCTGAAGAAAGGAGGAGGAAGAAAGAAAAGATGCAAGCAAGATCAGAAAGTGGGCAGGCTGGTGGGATATCCTGCGCTGGAACATTGGCCTAGCTCAGGGATAGGCAACCTTGGCTCTTTTATGACTCGTGGACTTCAACTCCCAGAATTCCTGAGCCATCATGGCTCAGCATGGAAACCTCACCCTTTCCCCTCAGCATGGCTGGCTCAGGAATTCTGGGAGTTGAAGTCCATGAGTCATAAAAGAGCCAAGGTTGCCTACCCCTGGCCTAGCTGAAGAGTTAAAGAAGCTGGGAAAATTGGGGATTAGCTGGGCTGCCATCGTAGGACATACTGCATGGAGAAGGGGATTGCTAGTTGCGCACTCCACCCCTCCCTGGTATTAATTTCAATGGCTGCCCTAGTCATTTCTTTCCATCCCAAATGACTTCTGCCTGCAACATCCCTATTCTAGTTCATGCACAGACCAAAATATTTACCACCTGGGCTTCAATTCAGGCGCAGACTATCAGCAAAGAGCTGTTCCACGCATATCCGCAATAACCTTGCAATGCATCTTGTGAAGGGCTACCCTTGAGGTAGACTTAACCCAATATAAACAAAAACATGGATCGTTCCGCTTTTTACATGCAAGAACCATACCTTCAGGTACAGATTCAGCCCACCGTGGATCAGATGTAGGATAATCATCTATTAATTCTTCACTGACTTGTGTTACGGCTCTATCAAGATCAGCATCAGGACCTAGATCTGCTTGCTGGGGAAAAAGCTCATCAATTGTGGCATTTGCACCCTTCACATCCTTCCTGCAATGGAGAAAAAGGCACTGTGAGCCAAGCATTAAAATGAAATATTAACTAGGGTTAACTTAATGGCGATAATACTCCTTTTCTAGTTGAGCTTCCCATTTTATATACTGCATTAATGAAAAGCAATGGGATATTTTGAAGCCCTCAGTTGAAATTGTTGGTAATGTCATCTAAAGGACTATCACATTTGCTGCACAAGAAAATTCTACATCCCAAATGTCATACTGCTATCAAACTACAAGGAATTGTTGCGCAAACTATCTTTGTTGTTTATGAATTCTTTCACATGTAGAACACTTGCGGAGGGCTTTATGAAGACCACATTCAAAATGTAATTCAGAATGACAAATACAATAAACATTTTTGCATGAATGGAAAACTTCTAGGTGATGTGATCTTCCCCATTTTATTCATCAAGATCAGAATGGGTGCCTATTCCTATTAGAACATGTCCATGTTCAGTTTAAAACGGGTAGAAGGCTAACTCTGCAAGTATATGTGATTCTATGAAATAGATGGTAGAGGACAGGAAGGCCTGGAGGAACGTTGTCCATGGGGTTGCAATGGGTCGGGACACGACTTCGCAGCTAACAACAACAATAATAGTGCTGCCATCCAAAGGTTCAATAAACTAGCCCCAGTCTAGCCCTCTAGAGCATGGGTCTTCAAACTCGGCCCTTTTATGACTCATGGACTTCAACTCCCAGAATTCCTCAGCCAGGCACTCTGGCTGAGGAATTCTGGAAATTGAAGTCCATGAGTCATAAAAGGGCTGAGTTTGAAGACCCATGCTCTAGAGATTGGGTAGCCTGGCCCTCCTTTGGCTGATGGAGATCTGGCAGACTGATCCTGCCCTAGCCCTCCAAAGGCTGGGTAGATAGATCCCACCATGGGCTGCTGGAGATTGGTCAGCTCTGATCCAGCTGGAAGTCAGAAGCTGCTCCTGCTTCCACTGATATTTGGCCTTGATTGTGCTGTTTCTCTATTTAGTAAAGAAATATTTTTGAAACTATAACTCAGTGGGTCACGGGTTTTCTAGTTAGAACGTAAGTCTTGTTTTTTCCATTCACCACTCATAAACAAATTTCCTGATTAACTTTTTAAGTTTACAGAAAACTCAATAAAAGGCAATATTAAAACACTTCTTATACCGCTGATGATTTAATTATTTAATATAGTGTTTGTTCAGTACCTGCAAAACTGTAAGAAAGAAGATTTTAGCATTTTAGTTTTATCTTCTTGAGCTACAACATCCATCCTAGAAGAGCTGTCAAAACCAATGCCCTAGAAGAGAAAAGTAGGAAAAAAGTAAGTTGAAGGATTGTTCAACTACCAAAAAAAAAAGTCAGTAAAAACAATAAAGTCTGGCAAAAGATTCTAATAGGAAATAAATGCCAGGCAATGCTTTTCCTTCTTTCCCATCTTCTCTTTCAGGATTCCAACTGGTTATTACCTCATCATTGGGTTCAGCTACAGAACAGGCTAAAGAATCCTCAATGTCTTCAGGAAGTAAAGAAGTGGTTTCCTTGGAACATATAGTTACAAGTCCGCTTTTCTGAACAAAAAAAATGGGAAGCTGAGCAGAACAACCTGCTCCTAAAATTTTATCTCCTAAGATAGAAAAACAAAAAGGTCAGACATCATCAACGTTGTTTTGACCGAGGTTCAATATGTTTTGCATGGCAATTTATTCTACTTGAATGAAAGTAGAAAGTAGTAGTTGAGAGAGCAGGGCCTCAGCATTTGAGGGCTCCTTGATCTTCAACTGTCACTGGATTTTCAAACAATGATTGTGACAAGGAACAAGTCTCCAGAATTATAGTTAGTATGGGAGTTACCGCCCTTGCTAAACTAGTCAGAGTTTATCCATGTCTTATCTATGTCCCAAATTGATACTGTAAAGTACAGGTAGTTCTCATTTAACAACCTCTTGAAGGTATGGCAACACTGAACAAATGGCAGTTATGAGTAGTCCTTTGAAAGGCAGGGCTGGCGAAATGTGAGGATCTCACTTAATGACCATAACGAGGCTACCACATTTCGTGCAGCCATGTCATGTTTTACCTAATGACTGCTCCCCTTAGCAATGGAAATCAGGGTTACTAAATGAGGACTACTTGTACTATTCATATGGCCATCTTTGAAAACTGCCTGCAGGTTACAATTGGTGCAAAATGCAGCAGCTAAGCCACTAACTGGTGCAAATACAGGAACCACATGATGGTTGTATTGAAAAGCTTGCATTGTAATTCATATCTGAAGGTTCTGGTACTAACCTTTAAAGGCCTAGATGGCTTAAGAGTGACTGAAGAACTGATTCTTCTACAATAATCCCTAAAATATTAACATCTGCAGCTGAAAGTTTCTGAAGATGCCCCCACAAGACAAAGCTTCTCTCGTTTGTTCATAGCCTAGAAGCAGTAAATGGCTGTCTCCCTCTCCACTGTTTTTGACTTTGAATCGTGGAAGTTACGTATTTAGGAAAAGAAAAATCTACACCCATAAGAATCACTCAGCAATGCAACAAGTTTTATTTTTAAATTTCATATTTACCCCCCAAATTTAATCACTAGTCAGTGGTAAGTGGAACAAGAATCTTTCCTGCAGTTTTGGGGAAAGACTAGTTTCGTTAGCTTGTATTAAACAGTTTACATTTATTAAGATTCTCACCCTGAGCACTGAAAATAATCTTCTCCTGCGGCAAAGAGGTTCTTCCTGTTCCAGTTGAACAAGCAAATACCTCATTTTCAGTATAAAGACAGGCAAAACGGCTGTTAAAATCTGGGACTATTAAATGACACATCGGTTCTTCAGGCTGAAAAATACAGCGTTAAATATTACAAGAAATAACTATGATATTTAGGAACGAAGCATTACTAAGAGCATCAATACTATCTTCTAGATAGGCCTAACATGTATACACAAAATATCAATTGACAAACTTGATGCAGGGAAAGGAAGAGGTTATAAATTACAATCCTATAGTTTCTCGTAATGATACACCATTCTTATATTCTTTATTGTTCTACAATCTTATTGTTACACACACATATTTTTGCTAATGTTTATAGAATACAGACTAGTGATAAATCCTTTTCTAGATCACGTGTAATCCAAACTGGTACATGAGTCATTTTATAGTATACGTCAGTACATATCTAATCAGGAGTTTCAATTTCCAAAATTGAACTATCCAGAATTCAGTTTCCAAAGAATTGTAGCATCAATTTCTTTTTTTTTTGCAGAGTAAATTAAAATATTTACTAATCTTTAGGTATGTTATTTTTTAAAGAATCAGGTATTATTGAAATAACATCACAAGACAGGAAGAGAAATAGCTTGTTTTTATGGATATAGTTCAATCAGTTTTTTCACCCTCACAACCAATCGCTTCAGATGATATTCTATAAGCATGCTTAACATCAGAAGCATCAAAAAAAGCATTTAAACATAATGCTAATTACCTGAAAAGGTGGGTTATATTGAGTGACTTCTACAATCACGTTATCAGATGTGGGATAACCATTATCTTCTACAGTTATCAAAGTATAATAAACAAGGCAGGGACTGTCACCAAGATGCCAGGCTGCAGCCAAAATAACTAGTCCATCACTACTCATTGGAAAAGACAATTATCATAATTACAAATTGTTCAGAAATATCAGGCAATGAATTTTTTTTTCAAATAATACACATTAAGATCTTTGCTCGACTTTAAAAACATTATCTTACGATTTTTACATGGTGTATAAGACCAGTTTACTATATTTAAAATTGTATTTTATTTATTTAAGTGTGATAGAATCTGCTTCTTGGCTTTGCTCATGGTTATTTTACGAAGCTGAGATATGTCTTTTTATGTTACATATTTTGTGGGGGTTTTTGTAAGCCTCCTAGAGTCACATGTGAGATGGACAACTATATAAATAAAATATTTTATTTAGATTTTTCTTTTATGCTGATTGTATTACTTTATAAATAACTCAAGGCCGTGAACATACATAACATTTCTTCCTCCTCCTATTTTTCCTATAACAACCCTGTGAGATGGATGGGCTGAGAAAGAACGACTGGCCCAAAGACCCCCAGCAACTGAAATAAATTTAAATAAATAAACATCACATGAACACTGACGGATTTTTTTCACTCTTGCTTAACGAAATAAACTGTCTTTATTCCTATGTGTTTTAATTACTTTTTTGATTATCTTTTCCTGACTGTGCGCATAAGGGGACATTTTCATTAGAACAGTCTGAATTAGTAATACTACTAGTAAAAGACCCCAAACTATTTGCAAAATATATACATGAATTTGTAACTTTCTAGATAGGAACTTACCAATTTTGCTGCAAATCCAAATATTGCACATTAATATCTTCTTTAATGTCCCCATAATTGCTTTCTGATCCCTGTACAAATAATAAATTGTTAAAAGTGCCAGAAATAAGGCAAATATATAATTTTATATATTACACATATTGCTTCTTACCCATATTGATTCCATGATATTTTCTTTAAGTACTTTGTTTATATCCCAGTTGAGAACATGACGTTCTGCATTGTCTTCTATTTCCCATTTATAAAGATTTGAGTTGGTTACAGCATAAAATCTTGAACCATCTTCATCCCAAAGAACACTAGAAAGCTGAATTAAATATAAGTTAGGGATAAAATGTCAGTGTTTAATATATTGCAGTTCTCTGATGAAAATTCAAGTTAAGGAAAAAGAAAAGCTTTAACTCCAGTTCAGAAAAAATGACAAATGCAGCACAGAATTATAAAAGCATAAAATTAAAAAATAGTGCAAATATGAGAGTACCACAAAATTATTCTATCAATCTTGCAATACAACAGTCAAAATTGTATTAAAATACTCTGCAAATATTGGGGAAATATAGTATCAAAAATCAGAAGTATTCTCTCTGCAATAAACTTTCTTGCATCAAATATTGATATTGCTACCACTGAAGAAATCTGCAAGTATATGTGATTCTATTAAATAGAGCTCACTATGAGAAAATCCAAAATTTAATTCATGACATTCATATACATTAATATTATCAGCATATTGTTGGGATGCTTTTAAAGCTAGTATTTAAATAAAACTATAAAACCACTGAACTTAAGAGACTGATTTCAAAAACACCAACAAGTGATTAGTTCAGATTCTGACAGCTGTCCACCTCCCAATATCTCATAGAAGAGAGAAGAAAGGCAGCTGAAGGTGGGGGTGGGCTGTTGAACCTGGAATTTTGGTAAGTCATTGCAGTCACTAAGGAAGACACCCATGTGACTGCCTTGCTCAATGATCGCAGTCTGAATCTCCTAAATACTATACTGTCTAGAGCAGAAATAGGGGGCACGCAAATTCGTGAAGCATTCCATATTTCTGTCAGAGCTGTGGTAGGGCAGGGGTTAGAATACAGTATTGTAGGCTAACTCTGCTGCCAGAAGTTCGATCTTGATCGGCTCAAGGTTGACTCAACCTTCCATCCTTCTGAAGTCAGCAAGATGAGGACCCAGATTGTTGGGGGCAATATGCTGATTCTGTAAGGGCTGTAAAGCATTTATGAAGTGGTACATAAGTCTAAGTGCTATTGCTATATCATTTGAAAAACTAGGCTTACAACTCAGCTTCTGAACCGATAATACTGTGACATCACCAGAATTAGTAGAAGTGGACATCTTTGTACCCTTTTTCTGATTCTAGCCTTAGCTCCTGGACTTTATAAATTGGAATTAGAAGTGAGAGGTCTTTCAGAGAAAAATTGTTACATTCCCATCCTTAAGCTTCCTAATCTGAAAAACTACCCCTTATTATTGCCCTGGTGCCTTCAAGGAGCGAGAGAAGGGATGAGGATTGTTCATGAAAGGTTTGCTTCCCAAGATTTCCCACTCCCCCCCACCCATCTTTAAACAACCCCATAAAACTTGAATTAGTCCAAAAAAGCAACCTTTAGGTTAATTTTACTTATTTTTAAAACTTACCTCTTCATCATTACTAGGTGACAGAATCCCAAACAGTGAAGAAACTTTTCTACCTATTCCAGAAAACATGCCTTGTCCTTGAGATAAACCATGTTGATAAATCTTGCCATTATTATCAGGTGTAAGTCGGATAAACTGACTCCTTGCTGAAGATAAAATAAAGCTTCCACCCTAAAAGAAAGTTCAGTTCAGCTTTTTGGGAAAACTGTATTAACACTTTATTTTTTAAAAATAAACTTGCTAAAACCAACTTCAAGATTATAATTGTATTTCATTTTATATATAGTGGAAAAAATAACTTTAACCAAGTTGCCACGAAGCATCTTCAATGTACCTTTACAGCTGTAAGATAATTATAAAGAGCACCACCGAAATCCATATTCGTCTCAGTATAGGAACTTTCGTGCGCAAGGCTGGGCCAGTAACGTATTGTTCCTTCACGAGTGGCAGCCATTACCACAAGGGACTTGCAAATATAAAAATATATACATACATACATGTTAATTCTATTAATTATTTATTATTCACATTAGTCTAGAGTCTAAAGATCTAGGTCTGTTGTAGCAAAATGTAAGAAGAAATAAATTTCTGTCTGCTGAGAATTATAAACTTGTCAGTATAAATTTATATCTGTGTTGTGGTGTCTCCTAAGAGAGATTTTACAATATATTATCCTCCATTGAGCCTAAATGGTTTTTTTAAATGTAGAAATACAGATTTTACATGCATTACAAACTGCAACTACGTTACAGAGACAATAAATCAATTGAGTTTTTCTCTCTGAAAAGTCAATGAAAATGAGCAAAACTAAATGATGTCAGTAATTAGCTATAATGCCCCCTGCCTTCCTAGGAGACCAGATACAAAAATAGATCTTTTTTTATTTAGTGATTTAACCAGCCAAAGTGGAATATATTTTTTTAGCTTTTATTAAATATCTTTATAGAATAAAAACAAGACAAATTTAAAGAAAAAAGGAAAGTAGAATGATTGTTGTTGAAGCAGAGGATTAGTATGGATTGAAGTTTTCCTTAAGCTGTTTAATTTAACCTTAATATCTCATTTGCATCTTAGAATAAGAATGTTTTAATACTCATCCTAGGACCTAGGACATAGTTTTTAGAGCACCAGAAATAACATAACAGAATGACTATTTTAATTCCCAAAAATAGTGCTCTGAATCGCTGACATTTTTTATTTATATATAGCAAGATAGACAGCATCTAAGTTTAATAAATACATTTAATTGATTTCCATAGCTATCATCTCAACCAAGTGACAATGTTAACACTTCTAAAACAATTAAAATTACATGGAAGTGACTTCAGCACTTATAATTAGCAAATTGCCTTAATTCAGTGAATATATATCAGACAAGCATTCCTGCCCTACAAACAATTGCCTCAGATTTCAGTAAATGTGTATTGATACAATTATCTGTTTTCAATTACATCATTACCATGTGAGGAAGAATTTTGAACAGTACTTAATGCAATAAATCAACAGTCATTAAAGCTTATTTTTTATATTTATGTGGTTATACTGAACACAGAAATTCCCCAGCCTTTTATTTAAAATCATGTTTAAAAATCAATTGTGTGGTATACAGACTGTACAGTAAGTATAATTTCCAAATGGATCATGAAAATGTCATAAATTGAATGTATAATGATGTCCTCAAAAGATATTTAAATGTTCCTAACCTGTAAAGAAGATGCTTCACCAGAAACATTAAGACAGCATACTGCTACTAGATATGCAGTCCAAATATAGTCACTGGGTGGCAACTGAAGTTCTTTGCATATAGAACACTGTAACACAAAAAGTATTTATACACTTTAATTTAGTATTCTGCATTTATATTTGTCACCTACAATGTTTTATGCTGTGAATAAAAGAAAAGTTTGGATTTGGATTTCTATGGTCAACCCTTAAGTTATTTTTTCCTTAAAAAACTGACAAACATGTTCTCATGCATCTTAAAAAAAAGATAATGTATTCTAAACTGAGCTCAATATTTAAAAAAAACATGTATTAAGTGTCAAAAGAACTGCAGCATTAAAACTTAATTTTTTAAATCATGTGAACCGTATGCAAACCCCCCCAACAACAATGGTAGAGAATAATTTAATGTATTATCTGCCTAGCACTACAAATAAATCTATAAATACATAAATGGAGTACGAGAAATTTCTTGGGTATGTTTATTGGTTGTCAGTGGATGCTAACAACTAAATATGGATCTTTCTTGTTTGACTTTTTCAAGACTTTTTTTTTAAATTATTTCAATTTTTTAAAAATATTACAAGCAGAATGTTTTTTCCCCCAACTCACTGATGCTGGTTGCAATCTAAGCATACTTATTTGGAAGCCTACTAGAATCAAAAAAAGCCTTCTTTCAACTAAAAATAGTTAAACTTGTATAATTTCTTTTATAATGCACAAGTTAATGAAAATTTACTGAGACGACCTCAAATATCAACTTATTGGAAGAGTTAAGATCAAATATCCAATATAAAATTCTTATTTGTAGAATGATGTAGTTTGTTTCCATTCCATCCCTAAATGTGCCAATTGTATCATACACTCTTAAAATTTTCAGATTGCCTCACTCTAGGAGGGAAAAACGGAACATTGAGGAACAAAGGAACCTAAAGAACTTTCCTTATTAATATAAAGGCTAAATGTTACAGAAAGCATGTAATATAAATGTATTCCAAGTTCAGAAGAGTCCAGAAAAATACTGCTGATTTGAGGCAGTTCATTTGCCTACATTTTTATTTTGAACATATACGTCATTATAAACCTGCTTAAATACGTTTAATTTTGCTATTACTTTACCTTAGCAATTGATGATTGACCAATCTTCCAAATAATTAGTCTATCTTTATAGACTAGCCAAGCCCATCCACTTTCATCTAGCAGCATGCTCAAATCGTCCTCGGCTATAATAAATAAGTTTCCAAAATAAATTATAAGTATAAATTTTTTTAAAAATCCAGGCTTGCTTTCCTTCTCTGAGGAAGGCCCAAGTTAGTAAGCAGATTCGTAGAGAAAAAAGAATTTAATTTATGATAAAAAAGTTGACAAGGCTTTTAAATCTCATATTTTAAGAAGTGCTTTATTGCGTGTCTGGAAAAAGTATTATTATAAGTTAAATTATAAAATACCAATCTGGGGGATTCCTGGACACGCGATAGAGTGGGTGTGAATTTGGATATGATTTCTTATAAAGACTTAGATTGGTAGGGAATGATTGGCAATTAAAGTTGTTAGCTGAGTTAAAACAAGAAAATATTGTACAGTCCTGGTTTCAGTATGCTCAACTGCAAGCTAGGTGGAAGTTAGATCAAAAGGTTGGTATTACATTAATGGATGAAAATTTGGTAAAACAGATTAAAGATCAAAATTGACCGCATATAAAGAGAATTTATAATGCTTTAATAGAATTGGATTCGGAAACGGAATTAGAGCCTTGGTGGAGCAGTGGGCTAATGCCTCCTTATGTAACACCAGCTGCCTGCAATTAGTGCAGGTTCGCATCCCACCAGGCTCAAGGTTGACTCAGCCTTCCATCCTTCCGAGGTAGGTAAAATGAGGACCCAGATTGTTGGGGGCAATTAAGCTGACTTTGTAATAATGCCGCTTGGGGTGTGTGTGAAAGCCCTAATAAGCAGGCATATACATAGAATGAAGGCTACTGCTAAGCTTGTAAGCCGCCCTGAGTCTTCGGAGAAGGGCAGGATATAAATGGAATAAAAAAATAGTTAAAGATTGCATGGTAAAGTGGGCCCAAAATATTCAAGAACCGATCCCATTGGATATATGGGAGGTAATTTGGGTTAGAAATGTAAAATTTACTCAGGCCCAAAATTTAAGAGAAAATTTTTATGAAATGTTTTATAGATGGCATCTGGATCCTAAAAAGTTGTCTTGCATGTATCCTAATTTACAGCCTAAATGCTGGAGATGTGGCAGTTTGGACGCTACTTATTTTCATATTTGGTGGACTTGTAGAAATATAAAAGCTTTTTGAATTAAAATTTGGTGGAACATTCAAAAGATTTTTAAGAGAAAGATAAAGTTTACTCCACAATTATTTTTATTGGGTGTTATTACAGATTGTGATACTAAAGAAACTAACTTAATGTTGAATTTGATAACAGCTGCAAGGTTATTGGTAGGGCAATATTGGAAGAAGGATTGCTTGCCTACTATAGAAGAATGGACGCTTAAAGTGTCAAATTTAGTAGAAATGGCTAAGATTTCTGCTTATTTGAAGGATCGTTCACAAGAAAGATACATTTCGGTCTGGAGAAGATGGATAGATTATATTCAGAATATATTCAGGGAGGGGGTGGGTTGGGGTGGGTTGGTTTTGGGGATTCTTTGTAACTTTTATAAAACTTTTCAATAAAAAAAGAGGAAATGCAAACCACGCAGGACAGTTTGAATCATTTTGATTTATAAGTCCTTAAACAGCAACATTGCTGTTGTGCTAATTTACAGATACTAGCAAAATCATGCTATTTAATATTTTAAATTCTATTTTTCCATTACAGAATTATCATTTATTTGTATGATCAAATTTAAAAAAAACTTACCATCAGCCATTCTCAAAGCCTCTACAACTTTTACTGGCAAAGGTGAACCAAACTTTTTTACATCATAATTGATGGTTTCACTTCCTGTTGGATGATGTACAACCTTTGTAGGTGTACACCTAAGCAGAAAAAAATGAATGATTTAATAATGAAATTAAGCATTGATTTAAGTTTTGTTACTTTCATCACTGCATGAATTCTTCAGCTATCCAGCAGTTGAAGTCAAAACAAACTGAATACAGTGTGGGAAGTCAGGTGACACACACACGCACACACACACCGAGAAAGAAATATTTTTGGAAATATTTAAAAGGCAAATATATTTAAAATATATTTCCCTAAAGGATTTTAAAAGCAGAAACCAACCCTGCCCCCAAGTCTCTCGGTCCCAAATAGAAACTAAGTCTGCAGAACTAAGTCGATCAGAATACCAGAAAGGCCCACTCAGACTCAGGTCAAAGTTCATGCCACAGGAACAACTCCAAACAAAAGGCTCAAAAAGGTATAAAACCCCACTCCCTACATGTGCTCACTCCCTTTTCTTTCAGAGCCATCTTTCTGTCTGGCTCTCCTCTTCAATAAAGTGCAGCCTTCTTTCTAAAGCAGTTGCCACGTTGTATATTCCTGGCTTGGACTGAACCATGATGAAGACTGGTGCTGATCCTGGCGCTTCCACTGAGCCCTGTCAGCCCCGAAGAAGCGCTGATCCTGGTGCTTCCACTGAGCCCTGACAGCCCTGCAGCTCCAGCCATCTCTCGCTTAGGCTTGTGCGGTGCTGCCACCGGTTCAGCTCATTCCCCTCCCCCGCTACCACTTTTCTAGGGTGGTCACGTACCACCTGCCAGGGGCCAATATACCACAGGTGGTTCCCATACCACTGGTTGAAAAGCCCTGCACTTAACATACTGCAAGATTGCTTACAACTGCCACCAGAAGTGCTGGGATTGCAGTCATTGAGAAAACCAGCCTTAAGGTGTCTTGCTTAATGACCGCTTTGCTTAGTAACTAAGATACCGGTCCCCATCGTAGTCATAAATTGAGTGCTGCCTATAAATTGTGCTTTTATCAAGTCTTACAAAGACACTTGTTTTTAATATTTTATTTCATTTCTATTAATTTTCCTTCACCTTTCTTATAGTTAACAAAAACATTTCTCTTCGGTGCTTTTTCAAAAGCAACTGGACTTTGTTTTTCCTTGTTTTTCTCTTAGAAACTGAGTACTACTCTTGTCTATTCACATTCCCAAACTGTTGATAAAACACTGAAATATTTATAATCAAGCTGAGAAGAAAGATCAGGCAAAGCTTAAAGTCAGGGAGTGTTGATAATCACAAATAAAGCAAGAGTCACATATACAGTACTTGAAAATGTAACTGGCTTGATCACTGCCAAAACATACTTCCCCACTTCACTGTTGAAAAATCAGCATGGTTAATAAGGCTAATATATATATTTTTAAATCCCATTTATATCTCCGAAGACTCAGGGCGGCTTACAATCTAAGGCACAAATCAATGTGCTTAGCAATAGCCTTCATCCTATGTATATGCCTGCTTATTAGGGCTTTCGCCCCCCCCCCCAAGCGGCATTATTACAAAGTCAGCTTATTGCCCCCAACAATCTGGGTCCTCATTTTACCTACCTCGGAAGGATGGAAGGCTGAGTCAACCTTGAGCCTGGTGGGACTCGAACCTGCACTAATTGCAGGCAGCTGGTGTTAATATGAGTGCAATGTTGGAAAATTTGCAAGTGATTATATAGGAAGAAAGGAAGTTAAGTCAGAAAGCATCATTATAACTTTTTCTTTACTTCCATGTACTCTGTTTTTCACTATAGAATTTTCTATCTATATTCTATTAAATAAAATAACCTAAATGCAAAATTAAGCATAATAACAAACACTGCTAACAAACACTACTATATTTTGCACTATGTAAAACAGATTTCATTTCTGAATCCTTTTCAATGTCATTGAGCATAAGCTCAACACCAATTCAAATTAAACAATTTTTAAATTGTTTTACATCAAGTCAAACCATGGGCTTATCTAGTCCTGATCTAACTGGGAATACTAATTCAAAGCTTTATTATGTTTTTAACCAATGCAGTAGAACAGGAAATGGGAGGCACAAACACACAATATCTATTAGCTTTTCAACACATTTATTGCATTCAGCTCATACAATAAACTAAAAATGAAAATAAACAGAATCATAGGTACACTCAATATAGATAAAATCTGAAAGAAGGTTCAGCCAGACCAAAAGTATTCTGAAATAAAAAGTATTTTGGTTTTAGCACATAAAAATAATGAACTTTATACTGAATGCTTTATTTAATGATATTAAATAATTGGTGAATGTATCAATTGTATAGGCTTGAAAATCAGAACTTGACAGAAGTTAAGTTTCACTATGGACTAGAAATACAAATTAGGAGAATCGTTCACCTGATCAACAGAGTAACTTAAACCAGCGTTTCCCAACCTTAGGAACTTGAAGATGCGTGGACTTCAACTCCCAGAATTCCCCAGCCAGCATAGCTGGCTGGGGAATTCTGGGAGTTGAAGTCCACGCATCTTCAAGTTCCTAAGGTTGGGAAACGCTGACTTAAACTCTTATCCCCTCTCTTGGGTACGTTTTCTTTACAGTGCTTTTTAAATACAAGAAATAAAAGGTATATTTTTATTAACCATTTGACAAGGAGTAGCCAGCATTGGAGAAATAAAAATGCGACTATTTATTTATTTATTTTTTTGGTTATATGAGTGGCAGCTTAAAGAGTGACACCCAACCCATGAATGACAGGTTAGCAGCATAGAAGAAAATATTCAATCCTTCCTTTCCCCTGAAAGCAGCAGTGCATTTGAAGGGGCCATACATAATTTCCAGGGGAGGGAACTTCCTTGAAAACGCTTTCGTATTCCCGCCTCAACTGGGACGACCCCAGTAACTGTGATTACCCTCCCCCCAGCGCAATACATATTATTTGCTCTTTTGCTATTAAAACAGCACTTGTTGTGCCCGAAAACAAGCACCCCAGCCGTCCTCTCCGGACGCCCTTTGCAAATCTTTCCACCAATCGCATCGAGGGAGGGCCCAGTTAGTCTCCACCCACCGATGGGCGGGGCAGGGTACTCACCGCGCAGAGTGGGTACCGAGGTGTCTCCTCGTTGCTGGCGAGAAGAAGGCTGGGGAAGAGACGGACGGCGTCACCAGCGTTTGGCTCTTCTTACCGCCTGGGCGGAGGCTTCTTCGGCCCGACCCGCCGCCGCCTGGAGTGTGAGGCGAGCTGGGAGTGGAAAGAAACATTGTTGCCTCTGTACAAAACCGAGGAGGCCGTTATATATATAAAACAAATAGTCCCAAGCCTTTCAAGTCTCGTTGCTCTTTTCTCGTCAAAGCAAAACTGGCGCATTTAAATGACGTCCTATTTCCTCCAAGAACGGGATTGGTTGAAGATTTTCTGCCCTCCTTGGCTTAGTCCAGGGGTAGGCAACCTCGGCTCTTTTATGACTCATGGACTTCAACTCCCAGAATGCCTGAGTCAGCATAGCTGACTCAGGCATTCTGGGAGTTGAAGTCCATGAGTCATAAAAGAGCCGAGGTTGCCTACCCCTGGCTTGGTCCAATCGATCCAGAAAAGCGGGAAGTTCTTTCCTCTCCCCCCATGTGTGTAGTTTCCAGATGACGAGCTCTCCCTGGCTTCTTACCAGTTCTTAGCCACATACTTCCCCCGCACTTACAAGAAGCTCTCATTCGGGAGTATAGTAAGATCCTGCTAAACTCCTCTCTACCCATTCATGCCTATACCTCTGATCTCTTAAGATGTCGATTAAAGTCAAGAAATCCACCACTCCTCACAGTGCTTAAGCTGCTGGCCGAACATCAGAGCACTATACAAAAGTGGATGGAAGCATGGAGTAGCTATACCTCCCAAGATATTTCTGAGCATATTAATCCTAATAGTATACCTCCAGGATTTAATCTACCTGGACACATATGGGTGACATACAATAGAATTAGAACGACTCCTGGGGTGTGTGCCGATTCTCTGTATAAATGGGGAAAGACACCTTCAGCACAATGTGATTGCGGGGCTCCCCGACAGACTATCCAACATATAGTGAGGGAATGCACTAATAGAAGATACCCAGGAGATTTTAAGGACTTCCTCTGCGTAACAACGGCAGCTACTGACTGGATCTCCAAACTCGACATGAAACTCTGAAATGTTATTTCTGTTTTCCTCTTAGGTTTTATAATTGCTTCTTTTTTTAAAAAAAATTGTTTTAACTGTTCTAACTTGTAAATATGAAGTGCTTTTAATTCTGTGTGTGACCAGCCATATGCTAAATAAATAAATCCCTGGCGTTATGGTAATGTTGTATCTATCTATTTTCTCGGCTCTTCATTGGACCCACAGACGATTGCGAAAAGCCCAACTCAAACCTCCCAATAAGATAGTCCTCGGCTTACCAACAGTTCATTTAGTGACCGTTCAAACTTACAATAGCACTAAAAAAAGTGATGTGACCTTTTTTCACACTTAACAACATTGCAGCATCCCCATGGTCACAGGATGAAAATCCAGATGCTTGGCAACTGACTCGTATGTATGAGGGTTGCAGGGTTTCCCAGGGTCACGCGATCACCTTTTGTGAACTTCTGACAAGCACAGTCAATGGAGGAATCCAGATTCACTTAACCGTGCTAGTAACAGCTGCGGTGATTCACTTAACAACTTTAGCAAGAAAGGTCATAAAGTGGGGCAAAATTCACTTAACAAATGTCACACTTAGCAACAGGAATTTTGGGCTCCATTGTGGTCATAAATTGAGGACAACCTGTATTTATTTTTATTTGATCCATTTCTACAGTCACACGGATAGTTGTCTGGGAAAGCCAAATGTGTGTTGCTACTGATGTAGATAATGGCATAAAGTCTTATGTCCTGGCTGGATCCTTATTACTTTATTTCCCAGCCATTCCCTGTCTTCTGATTGCCAGCTAGACAAAAGTTCAGAGAGACATTAAATACTTCAGCAGCAGTCTGCAGCAAATAGATCTTATGTCAAAATGATGAAATCTATTATATTCCTGATGTAAATTCCACCCCTTAAGTATCTGCATGCAAGCATCATGACATAAGTTTGAAGGGAGATGAAGTTTGTGTCATCAAAAATATTTTGTCATTCATCCTTCAGTTGCCCAAGACTTTGATTCCTGCTTTTAAATAAATGCTGGAATAAGTAAGCTACTTTACTACATAGTTAACAATAGTAATAGGGACCAGAATTAAGCAATGCAGTTGTAAAGCATGATGTGACAGTGAGCAATGGCAATTCCAGCAATCCCTGCATAATTACAACTTCTGAGTTCCTGGCAGCTTCCCCATTGACTCTGTTTGTGGGAAATTGGCAGGAAAAGTTGCAAATAACAATTCTGTGCTTGTGGGATGCTGCTCTAGTTGGAAATGTAGGCTGGTTGCCAGACACCTGGATTACAATCACATGACTGTGGGAATGCTATGTTGGTGAGAAGGATGACCAGTTGTAACTACTACTTATTCGATGCTGTCACAAGTTCAAGTGAACAAGTGGCAGTTAACTGAAAACAACTTAAATCTTGCCCATGACCTGAGTACAAGATGAAGGCAAAGTTATTGATTGGTTTGACTTGTGTCCCACTGTGATTGACTCTTGGCAGCTTACAAAGAATATTACAATGATGGTTAAAGCATTCATTCAAATAAACTACATAAATGACAATGAAATTAAAAGAAAATTGTAATAACTTAAAATGTGCAATAAATAAAATTAAGAAAATGCTGTCACTTTTCAGTAACTTCCTAAAGGACTATAAGGAGGGGGTGTGTCTAAGCTCCAAAAAAGGCTATTCCAGAATAAGGTTATGGGATTATGATAGGAAAAGGACGTTTCTACAATATAAGAGGTGCCTGTGGAGATAAATGGCAAGAACAGCATCATGCTGCAAGCTCTAGCTCTTTTCACTGTGTTGTGTCCACATATAGAGAGGGTGGAGCTTATGGTTTGATAAATCTAAATCATGCAGATACTTTTGCACAGCATGTTTACACTGGGTAGATGCAAGAAACTGACTTGTAAATCAAAATTATAATTTTAAAATGTGTGGGCTGAGATTATGAGTCAAACTCTTAAAAAATCTGGAGATGTAAAGGGCAAAACTGAACTTTGGATTTCATTCCCAAACAGTGGACAACACTCACCATTTCTGAAACATTGGAAAATCAATATAATTCATATTATCTGTCTCAATTAATAACAGTTGTATAATAACATGATATAACCTGACATATACCATGATCAAATATCAATTACATCAATGGAATATGTGTATTTAAGAGAGATGTTTTTGCTCCAAATGATTTTTTTTATTGTTGCACATCTGCTTGGGGTCTGCTTCAATAGAAAGACAGGTTATTGGAAAGTTTGAGGAGAAAAATTGATATTCCCAGGAAAATGGGAAGATAGACCAGAGAATAAGTGCCAAGGGAACACTGTCTTTCTTGAAAAATGTTAAGGCTACATATGCCACAACAGGGGGAGGGCCTTCTCTGTGGGAGCGTTGGCCCTGTGGAATCAACTTCCCCTTGAGGTCTGGATGGCCCCGGATCTCCGGTCCTTTCGTCGCGGCCTTAAAACATCTTTTCCATCAGGCTGACCTGGACTGACGATAGGGATTTTTAAATAGAATATTTTTAATATTTTATCATTGGGGCTTGTTAGTTTAATCTTTTTTAACATTTGTATTATTGTGTTTTATTGTTCTTAGCCGCCCTGAATCTTTCGGGAGATAGGGCGGCATATAAGTCCCAAAAATAAAATAAATAAATAAATAAATGTACTGCACTTTTCATATCACAATGCGTTACTGGTACCCCGTATACTATTACTCATTTTAATAATGAGAAAACGTAAGGATAAACAGGATAAAAATAAGAATGGAAAAATGTCATATATAGTTTATTAATACATTTTATTGTTATACAAAATATTACTGACAAGAACTAGGGAACAAAGAATACAAAAATGTTCTTTATATCAAAATTAGTTAAGCTTGCTTTAGACTGCATTACTAAATACTTCATTATCCCACTGTGTATCCCCTTGGAATTAAGAATTAAGAATGGTAAGAACTGATTCTTTGCAGGACTAAAAAACTATTTTTGTTCTGGTCAGTTGCAAAATATCCCCTATATTAAATAACATTAAGACAATTGAGATTTAAAAAAACTACAGAGCCATAAGCATGGTGCCAATTATAGCCCTCATGGCCACTTGAATGGAACATAAATCATTAGTTTCAACTTTATGTGTCACTAAATTGGAAGGACCAATGATAATGAAGTATGTTAGTGAAGAAAAAATCCAGACGTTTTTCTACAATATTTGAAATTAATGTGAAAATAACTGAATTTCTTCAAAATAATTGATCATTACGATCAGTATCATAATTTGTGAAAATTGTGAAAAGTTTCATTTATATACCAACATTCCAACAATGGAAATCTCATGGAAAGAAAGCTCCATGAAATTTCCATTTTGTTCTAATCAATAGTATTATATTTATGGGGTCCTTGGTGCTATTTGAGCTTGGTTGTTTGCTTGCAGACAACAATTTAGAAAAGCTTGGGACAGCTTTGGGGCATCCAATAGATAAGTGTCCTAATTTCTAATCTAATCTGACTTCAACCCATAGTATATGTGCATTTAGGGCCACATTATTTTTTCCCCTTCTCTCAGTATGATTCATGACTTCAACTTAGTTAGAAAATGTAACTATGACATTTTGGAATCAACCTTTGATAAGTCAATTTAGAGAAGTCATTATATAAAGACAGTACTGTGTACCATCATATCAACCGAATATAATGTGAAATTATGGGAATATGTTTCTTGCAGTTAATATTCTTTGAACACTTATCATATCTTTGGTTTATCTACAATACTTCCATTTTAAACATTTATTACATCATTCAGGGAATTCTAAGTTCAACTCATTGTGTGTTACTGGTGGCACATTAAGTAATATTATCGTTTCCCACTTTCTTACCTACGTTTAGCTGAATACTATTGAAAATATAATATTGACGATCCTTTCCCTCCATCTGTGCATATGGTGGGAAGCAGTATGGGTTTCTGTATGAGTAAACTAACTACATTTATCAGTAGATTGGCTAGATAGTAACAGACTGACCAGGTTTGCCAGTAATTAAAATGAATTTTTAAAGCATTATTGTTGTTTTCCCTTAAAGGGGAGAGTCCTTAAAGAGAACAGGTCTTATGTTTTCTATGCTACAAAATGCTGATCATTTTAAAAAGGACATGGTTAAAGGGAAAATGGAATAGAGTGGTTTGAAAGACAAAAGACAAACATACATCAACATATCATCAGCAAAACATAATTTGCTGGATAAGCTATTTCTTGATACGCAGTCAAGAACCTAAAGAAATCAAATATTTTAACATCAGGTATGTGGTAGAATTTACTTTGACTAATAATATTCTTCTTTGCCTTAACGTTATCCGCAACATGAGGGTTTTTGATTTTGTGAATCCAATTTGTCTTCATAGTAATGATAAAATTATTAAAATCATAATGATTAGTATGAAAAGATATTTGGGGTGAAAATAAACTAGTTGAAAATTCAAAGTAGGCTTCCAAATCATAAAATTAAATTCTGCAAGCACTCGTGATATATCCATTAATCTAGGGATCAGCAGTATGGTACTTACTGTACTCCCATGTAGATCCTTTACAAAAACTTGGCAAACTTCTTAAATTTCTTGGATTTGGGAAGGAGGTAACCAGGTTATACAACAGCACCTGGGTCTGGAAAGTATATCTATCCCTGCATTAATCACATAGCAACTGTAGAATCTTAAAAACAATTCACTTTTGGATTGCACCACAATATAATTTCTTAAATGCTTTGAATAAAAAGCTTAAGATAATAAATTTTTGCAAATATCTGAAGTACACTGAAAAATATATACAACACATTTATTGAAGCATAATTTAAATTCTTGGAAATATTACATTTTTCTTCCCTAGTTATACCTTTTCATTCCTTTTTTTAAAAAGGATATTTTTCAATTAGATGCAAAATGTTCAATATTTTGGATAAAAGACTGTTTTTTCATTAATTTGCTGAAAAGTCCATTTGGGTTTGCAAGCAGTGTTTCATGCTTTCCACACTCAACTATTCTGCCTTGGTCCAGAACTGCAACAGAATTAGCATTCTGAATAGTGGAGAGTCGATGTGCAATAATAAGAACAGTTCTGCCTTCCATCAGCCGGTCTAATGCTTCTTGGACAAGATACTCATTTTCAGCATCCAAAGCACTAATTAATGAATCGAATGGAAAAAAAAGGTTATTCTTCCCATTATGAATCTGAATGTAGAGACTTTACTAGAGCATAATGGCCTGCATAATTTTTTTTTCATTTCATTTTCATTTAAAATTTGGATTTTTTAAAAAAATATTCAATGGTGTCGGGATTTTTTAAACAAAAGCAATTATTTTAATTTTTGAGAGATTTAATTTCAACAAAGAGAGCCCAATATTTCACAGACGATGCCCCCCAAACTGAGTTAAGACATTCTCTTTTTTTAATCTGCAATTTAAATACCTCATTAGAGTGTGAAGAAGTATTATAGATTCATGAAATAGAAATGACTTAGGGAAGCATGACTGTGCTATCACAGGGGTCCCCAACCCCCGATCCATGGACCAGTACCGGGCCATGGCATGCCAACAACCGGTCCACACAAAAAAGCAAAGCGCCATCCGTGGGATGCAGGCAGGACACAAAACCACGCACTCTCTGGTCCATGGAAAAACCTTTCTCCACGGAATTGGCCCCTGGTGCCCAAAAGGTTGGGGACCTCTATGCTAGCATACTGCGCTGTACAGACACTACTCATCTTACAATCATTTATTTAGTGAGCGTTCAAAGTTACATTGGCACTGAAAAAAGTGATTTATGAGTCTCGCCATTAGAGTATCTCAATGGTCACATGACCAAAATTCGGATGCTTGGCAACTGGCTTGTATTAATAATCGTAGCTGCAGTGTTCCAGGATAATGTTTTGCCACTTCTGATAAAGTCAGTGGGGAAGCCAGATTCACTTAACAACCATGTTACTAACTTAATAACTGCAGTGATTCACTTAAGAGATGTGGCAAGAAAGTTCGTAAAATGGGGCAAAACTTAAAACTGCCTTGCTTAGCAAATGGAAATTTGGGGCTCAACTGTGGTTGTAAGTGGAGCACTACCTGTAGTACATATGCAGTCTTTCAGAAAGCAGGGAAGCCTGTATACTTGTACAAATCCAGCTATAAAGTCTGTTCGATTTACATCTATCCTGAGAATTGCATCCTTTGGTCTGGGTCAGATGAAAAGTAGTTTATACTGGCCTGCAAGTATCCAAACATATTAGAGCACACTCTTACAAATCCCTTCTATGGAGTTGGCTAGAAGCATTATATGTATGCACAACTTCAAATTCATGAAAAGACATCTGGAATAGCATTATGTGTGCTTAGGCAGGCACATTTGGAATTCTGGCAGGATGTTCTGACATGGAAAAAAATACAGTAGCTGCTGTGGGACAATTCCTATTAATAAAATGGTTGCCCCAGAAGGCATGGCTGGTCACAAAACACTAATTACTGCACAACAACTTTATGAAGTTGTTCACTTTTCTTTTGGTATCTAGGATGCTGAAAAGAAGAGTTATCTGAATAACGGGAGAAAAAAATGGAAGCTATAAAAGAATATTCCACAATGAGGAAAATACGAGCAATGTTTTGTCACAAAATCAATAGTAAAGATACCAGAAAGCCTCGGGGGGGGGGGGAGTTGGATATTAATTTAATAAGGAACAATTTCAACATTGTCCAAGCTACCCATAATTTTCCTAATTTTTATTATTTACCTTGTTGCTTCATCAAGAAGAAGAATTTTGGGATTCTAAAAACAGGATGAGTACAAAAAGGTTGAGATTAGAATTTACTTCATGTAGATTTTTTTTAAAGGAACACCACTTTTATTAGAGGTTTTAATAGGCATCAAGAGATGTTTTCTCTAAAGCAATACTAATAAATTACTGAACTATTTTGTCACAAAATACAAGAAAAGGAGGAGGGAGGGAAGGAGAGAAAGAAAGAAAAAGAAAAAAGAAAAAAGAAAAAAGAAGAAAAAGAAAAAGAAAGAAAATCAAGCTAGAAAAGACTTATCTTTTCAAAGCCTTTTTCTTTTATGTAAAAGCTTGGTCAAACTTTAGTATCTATAAGACATTTAAGACATTGCATCTTTAAAATAACCTGCAAACTCTAGTACTATTATATAGCCAACCATCCCACTTAAAGAACAAGAATCTTTTTAAAACCATAATTAAAATTATTGCCTTCTTAGGTTAATGAGTGGGGGTTTCCACACCTGGTTGTCCTAGAAAAAAACTAGAATAAGATCCAATAATTATAAGATTTAATGACAGAAAAGTAACAGACTCTTAAAATATACATAATAAACTGTATACTGAAAGAATAATGTATGAGAACTATCCTAAAATGCAATGAATGTGTGAGAGTTCTTATTTCTCTTAATTCAACTAATTAAATCATTTTTGTCACATATTTTCCTTTTGTCTATTTAAAGGCTTACCTTCAGAAGAGCTCGAGCAATTGCAATTCGCTGCTTCTGCCCACCTATAATAAAAATACATTGTATTCATTTTATGTATAATTATTTATGGTGTTTGTGTTTTTTTTAAAAGTACTCTGCCATTCAAAACAAATGACTTACAGGTTACTTTTTTATTTTCTCTCACCTATGGAAAATCGGACTTTAATGGAGAAAATAATGACTGCACTGCAGTTTGACAACAAGATTATTTTAAGTATTTTAATAAAATTCAAGAGATGATATTGAAAACAGTACAATAAAGCACATGCAGTTCTAAGAAAAGGTGTCTAGACCAAAGTTTCTCAACCTTGTCAACTTTAAGATGTGTAGACACTTAGAATACTGGCTAGGGGATTTTGGGGAGCTGAAGTCCACACATCTTAAACTTGCTGAGATTGAGAAACATTGCTCTAGATCAGCGTTTCCCAACCTTAGGAACTTGAAGATGCTGGCTGGGGAATTCTGGGAGTTGAAGTCCACGCATCTTCAAGTTCCTAAGGTTGGGAAACGCTGCTCTAGATGTTGACAGAATAGTATTTGTTAGCAGAACAGAATTTTCTCTTTCCCCTTCTGCATCTCCCATAACTAGCCTGACCACATTTTCTTGGGGGGGGGGGGGAAGTAAGACAAACTTGAAAAGGGGGCAAATCTGAAATAGATTGATAAGGATAAAAATAGTTTATATTTATAACTATGCTTTACAAAGGAAAATTCAGGAGTAAAATCAAGGAAAAACTTTGCCAGAAAGCCTACTGTAATAAAAATATCTAAAATCAAAGAGGATCTTATTTTAAAAAGACAACTCAATTTCCACATTTTTCAATTAAATGCGAAAAACTTCAATTTGCACAGTAAAAATTAAATGAGCAAAACAAAAGACAAAGTTTTTGAAAAATAAATAAATCTAAAGGACACTTCTGAAATACAGGTAATCCTTGACTTGTGAGCATGTGAGCCCAAAATTTCTATTGCTAAGTGAATTTTGCCCCATTTTAGGACCTTTATTGCTACTTTTGTTAAGTGAATCACTGCAGTTAAGTTAGTAACAAGGTTGTTAAGTGAATCTGGCTTCCTCATTGATTTTACTTGTCAGAAGGTTGCAAAAGATGATCATGTGACCTCGGGACATTGCAACCATGAGTCAGTTGCCAAGTATCCGAATTTTGATCATATGACCATAGAGATGCTGCAATGGTCATAAGTGTGAAAAATAGTCATAAGTCACTTTTTTCAGTGCTACTGTAACTTTGTACAGTCACTGAATGAACTGTTGTAAATTGAGGACTACTTGTAAAGGACTGCCCTTTATAATAAAGGATGTATGGTCACTATATCCCTATCCCTGAAATCCCTTGGGAAGGTCAGAAGAAGGTCAAAAGGTCTGTTTAGAGCAGATTTGTGTTATAGCAAAATGAAATGCGCAGCAGAATGAGACAGGAAAATGTAATTCCTTCTATAACAGCCATGAATTACAAAAATTAGATGTCTAAATGATGTAGTCTTACCAGAGAGAAGAACACCTTTTTCTCCAACTAAGGTATGGAATCCTTGTGGAAAATTTTGGATAAAATTAGAAGCGTTTGCAATCTTGGCAACTCTCTCAATTTCTGCAGGAGTTACGGTGGATGGATCCTCTGCACCATAGGCTATGTTTTCAGCAATAGAGCATGAGAACAGAGTGGGTTCCTAAGGTATGAAAAAGCATAAGGAATATGGCAACACAGGTACATATATATGCCCAGATGAGATCATAAATTAAATAAGTAACATGTGACCATAGAAATTAAAGGGAACACTTTTTGTCATAAACTGTGATGAGTACGATTGCTTTAAAGGGGCATGAGGCAAATTCAAACGTGAAGGGGCAAAAAAATAAGAATCCTGACATCTCTAAAGAAATTAGGATCAGCAAATACTGTAAGAAAACTTTGCTTCTCTTTTACCTGACTTACTGTTCCGATATTAGTCCTGAACCATAGTGGGTTAAGCTGACAGATATCAACCCCATCAACAGTAATACTTCCTTCAATAAATTAAGAGAATGTTAGATAATATATTAGACAACGAGGAAGAAGAGAGAAAAAGTATACATAATGACACTCTTATCAAATTAGATTTTTTTTAAAAAAAATATTCTAGGCAAGAACTGATTTCACCTTGCATAGAATAAGTGATTTCTAGAGACATTTCTCTTTCTAATATAAGAAATTATGATTCCAGCACATTCATGTCAAATCCTATTAATTTAGAAAAGTGTAGGAATGAGCAGTTTATATATACATTGCCTGAAATATTACCTTAACTGTAAAAATACAAGATGAGTGAAACATAAATATGAATTTGTTGTTTATTATTGCTCCCTTTTCAGGAAGTTATAAAATGACAATGATGCATTTTGTCTCAACACCCTTGTAAATAGTCTTCCAACTGATTCTACAAAGGTCATACTTCTCCAAGAGCAAATTGTGTTTTGATCTCTAATCAGAAGTATACCCAGCAACATATACATACAACGACATATAAATACCTGAGAGGGGATCATAAAGCCTCAGGAGAAGAGATACAACTGTTGATTTGCCAGATCCACTGGGGCCTACTAGGGCCATGACAGAGCCTGCAGGCATGCTGAGAGAAAAGTCTTGAAAAACCAACGTTTCTGGACGTGTTGGATATGCAAACGTGACATTTTTAAACTCAAGGGCACCTCTGAAAGCATCCTGGCTTAATACTGTTCCCTCTAAATAGACAAAAAATCCAAAAATGAAAGTAACATCAATAGTATATCATTCAAACACATATTAGTAAACACAAATACAATTATTTACACTAAAAAAATTACTAAAAGAAAACAATTATGGTCAACATGACATTTGACTAAGATTCTGTAAACTAGAGGTACATGAATCTGGGCATTCTTAAAGATGAGTCATCCAGCAATTTGGGCTTCTCTGCTTATAGAACAAAACATGAATCCCAACTATTGGTACATTCAGGAAATGAAACAGCTCCTTTCCTGGTGCCCCATAGCATAACATTTTTAAGACCTGCCAGTTATGGTCAAGTTGGATCCAAAGGCATTTATTCTTACTTCACCCCAGAATTAATATACAGGTAGTCCTTGATTTATGACAATTGGGCCCAAAGGTTCTGTTGCTAAGCAAGACATTTAAGTGAGTTTCGCCCCATTTTATGATCTTTCCTGCCACAGTTTTTAAGTGAATCACTGCAGTTGTTAAGTTAGTGACCTCGTTTTAAGTGAATTTGGCTTCCCCATTGACTTTGCCTGTCAGAAGGTCGCAAAAAGTGATCACATGACTCCAGGACACTGCACCTGTCATAAATATGAGTCAGTTGCCAAGCGTTTGCGTTTTGATCGCGTGACAATGGGGATGCTGCGACAATGTTAAGTGTGAAAAAGAGTCATAAATTACTTTTTCAGTGCTGTTGTAACTTCGGTCACTAAATAAACCGTTGAAAGTCGAGGACTACCTGTAACTAGATGAGGTTTTCAATAATAGCAACAAAGTGATCATGATGGAGAATAGGAAACAAAAGGTCCATGATTTATGAAAGAAAAGGTAGAATGGCACAGCCTACATGTCACAGCTAGAATAGAAATCACTCCTATTCCTGACAAGGGATTGTCAAGTCTTGAATCATCTCTTTATGGTACGTATGATGTTACTGATCAGAGTGCTAACTTCGCTTCAATTTCTATTCAAATTGTCGTAAGTGTGGTACTTTTATTGTGCTTTATTGCATTCTGTATTCTGCTTTATTGCAGCCAGACTACTTACTGGAGGGTGGTGTTTGTGTGTGTGGGCATGTGTATGGTGTTTGTGTGTGTGTATGTATGTTCCCAATAACAATAAAATAGCCTTAGAGGGCTGCTGAGACTATAGCCAGTAACATAATGACACTACAGTTATTTTCATCTCTGGAAATTTAGTTTGGACTTTAAACTGTCATAAGATGTGAAAAGTAATTTGTGGAAGTTACAGAAATGTTAACTGTTTAAAAGATACTCACAAAGCCTGCACCATAACCAATATATGTATTCTGTTGTATCGAATGAATATTCTTTGGAATCATTTATGATATTAAATGTGCAATTTGCTTACATTCTTTATTAGAATTACTTCTAATTTATGAGAATGTTAGTTTTTGTTTTACAGTATACTGCATGATGGATGGATATTTTACCCTCTTAAACAACTGCAAAATATAAGGACATTACCATTAAAAGGTAGCTGTGGCTTTCGATCAATAAGTTCCCACAGACGCCCTCCTGCTCCCAAACCTTTCATTAAGTCAGTATAAAAAGAGCTTAATCCTAGGAAAGAAAGAAAAAAGTATCCCCTATTGTTATACATGTTCAAAAACAGGTATTGCATGTTTGTTAAATCAGCTGTGCCGATCAGTGTTCAAACAGCCAGCCAGTACAGCTAAATAAAGCATAACCTAAGATTAGGTAGTTTAAGACAGGAACAAAAATTGGGCGGGGGCTCTGCTTTTCTCCCTTCATTTTCACCCCCTAGCAGCAGAGAAAGTGAGCACATAGCCTGGAACTATTTATTGCTTCCTTTTCCTTTTAATAAATAAGATCCATAAAACGGCTGGCAGGACCAGCTCTGAGTAGGTTATCTCTCACATTCATCAGGGCTGGAATTTGTACACCCCTCTCAACTGTGATAACTTTTAAGATTCCCCTGCATCTAGCTGGGGAATTGTGGGGATTGAAGTCCACACATCTTAAAATCGCCAAGGTTGAGAAACATTGGGTTGGATGAATGCTCTTGCTGATCCCTGAGCCCTTTAGCATCTGAAGAACTGTTCAGTCAGTTTGGTGCAACAAGAGCTGCTCTGTAAGGAGAGGTTAACATAGGACAGACAAGCTAGCAATTTTGGGAAATGTACTTGACATATCTACAGAAAGGGAAATTGGAGTAGGTTGGTCTTTTGGCCTTCTGATCCGGCATCTCGTCTATCTATTTTTCCCCCAATTTATTTTTAAGAATATATTACCTCTAATGCTTATGCCAACCCAGAAAGCGTACATTAAGAAAGAAGACAGTTCACCAACAGTCAAATGGGCACCACCCATCAGTAATCCTCCTTTGTAGAGAACCAAAAGCACAATCAAATTGCCTGATAACCCCGTCTGTAAAGAAAGAAAAGGGAAAAGCTTGTAAGCCGCCCTGAGTCTTCGGAGAAGGGCGGGATATAAATGGAATTAAAAAAAAAAAAGTGCTGATTTCAGGATTTAATGTAATTCTTTAGATTTATGGATGAACATTGCGAGAGAGGGAAGAACAGGCAATCCTTGATCTTAGCCTAAAAGAAGATCAAGAAACCTATTATAATAGTAGTCTTAGTATTTAGAATTCCATAATTTAGAATTATGGAATTATTATGGAATTATTATATAATTTAGAATTATTAAAATTTAAAATTATGGAATTATTATATAATTTAGAATTATATAATTTAGTATTTAGAATTCCTGTACACCGCCCCGAGTCCCTTGGGAGAGGGGCGGTATATAAATCCAAATAAAATAAATAAATAAATAAATAAATTAAAAATACCAATCCTTTAATACTGATTATTTTAGGAGATTTTTGGACACTTTTATATGACTAGCATTTTCAACATCTGATCCAGAATCCAGTTTCAAATGCACCTAGGAAGGCTTTGATGATTTTTTTTTAGTTCTACTCAGATTTTAAAGGCTGCCATCATAGGTGTATTTTTACATGGTTGTAAACTTATAGAAATCTAGAAGCGCCAGCCAGCCAGTGTTTTTAACTTTCTGGCCAATAGCTGAGCCCAGAGAATACCAGCCAATTAATGATCACTAGCTAGCTAGTAATGAAGTGTTTCATCCCACCACCACCTTCAGATTCATAGCTAAACACATGCAATATCTCATTTGTCTTTTCACAATAAAACAGGACGAACTACTTGTGTGTGCCTGTGCTTCTGTGCTCACCTGGGTAGTAAATTTCACTGCATTTCAAACTTAATGAAGGGTTCAAGGGCGATAAGAACATTGAATGTGAGAAAGACCATTTCTTGGTAACATCAGAAATAGATTTTGGGGGAAAATAAGGAACATGGAAGGAATGAGGTGGGAAAATACCCCAGCACAGTAGTTCAAGTAGACTGATTGCAGGAAGAACAAATGGAAATACTATATGAAAAAGAATCTGAATAAAACAGGAGAATAAATGGAAGGTGCATATATGAACTGAGCGTGTAGAAGCTGTTTAAAACAATCTGGAAATAATTTAAAAGTATAGTAGAAATATATGGAGTATATTAATGTGGCATACGAAAAACGATGCTTAGCACAATGATGGCAAAAGAAACTGGATGAGGAAAAATGCAAATGGGAAAATTCCTGCAAAAAATGATGAGAGAAACGCATTTTGTAATGTGCATAGAGAGGAAAAAAAGATAGTTGCAAAGAGAGCAAGGAATGATTAACATTAAATAAGACAAATAAAATGCACAGCAATTTTAATGGATATCTCAGAAGTGGATGAAAGAGGGTAAACAAAGAATCTTCACCAGAGCGAATGGTAGATAAAATTATCTGGGACGTTACTGAAACGAGGAAATGCTGGAAGGAATATAGTATTTGAGAGATCTCTTATGAGAATGACAATGGTATAATGATGGGTGGAACTGAAACTTCCAGTATTATTGTCCAAGAAAAAAAATGATGAAAAATGCAATGAGAAAGTTGAAAATGGCTAAAATTGCAGGAATATACAGTGTAATTGAATAAATGTTAAAATATGTGGTTTGCTCACAGAGTGGCTGGGTAACATTTTAATTTTCCGTGAAGACTAAATCAGTACCCCGATGTTTGGAAAAAGTGTTCCTTTATACAAAGGGAAAAACCCACAAGGCAATTAATTTGGTGGGAAAGTGGCAGGATTCTGACTCAAACGTGTCAACAGATGACAATGACAATTTGGGGGAGTACTGTGAGGCTTTATGCGAGGCAGGGGGTATACAGATGAAACTTTTTGCTGCTTTCCAGGCCATGTAAAAAAAAAGAATATGTGTTTTGCATCTGTTGATTTAGAGAAAATATATGAGCAACTCAATAGGCTTAAGTTCTGGAATGCTATGTAAATATGGAGATGAAGGTTGGAATGCGGTAAAAGTGATGGTTAAGGCTCCAGACAAGACTCTGGGAGACGGTGAGTTCTAGTCCTACTTTAGGCATGAATCCAGCTGTGATGTCTCTTTGCTTGTTCAATGCATCAGCAGCTCAAAACATGAATGCCTGTGGTGATGGAAAAAGTATGTTTGTCAAGAGCATTAACATATGTATATTTTTGTCCACAGACAATGCTGGTTGATTCAAAAAAATAAAAAATAACATGAGGAATAATAAATAGGTTAGGAGAAAGGGGAAGACTAAAAAAGTTATGTTTAAAAAGAGAGAGGTTAGAACTTTAGAGGACAAAAGGCAACATCTGAAGCGGTATACAGATGTGGTAGAAGGCAGATGTTTCGCAAAGGTAGAAAGTTATGGAGAGGTACAGTGAAAAACGGTAAATTGTAAATTAATTTCAGTTCTATTTACTTTCCCGCGTAATTTTTTTCTTAACATTTGTGATTCTTTTGCCTGCTCTCTGCATAACTGAGGGAGATGGGTGCTTCAAAAATGTGGTAAATAAAACAATAAAATAAATAATGCTGTTATCTAAAAATGGAGTAGCTTCACAAAAATGTATTTATAAGCTGTTACTTATAAATATTTCTGTAAACCTATTTAGTACGTTAATTGATGGTCATGATAAAAGAATATGCAACTACAGATATATCAAAATAACAATTTAATTGTTCAAGGAAACATTCATCAGAAAAACACAGATGATTCCTCACCTTCTTCATATACTTACTGCTCCAAAGAATCCTGCTCGAGCCATTGCTTCCTTTTGGGCCAATTGTAGCACATACTGAATCTTGTTCTCATATTTTTCCATTTCAGTTAACTCATGACCAAAAGCTCGAACTGTTCTTAAATTTCCAATCCGTTCTTCTGCTAACTGCAGTCAACAAAACGTAAAAATTAAGGTATTTCCCATAAGACTTCCTGGATTGCCCTCCCTGCATATTTTATTATACTAACAGTGGATCTTTTCTGCTACACTATTTATATAGCCTAGAATAGATGCACTTATCATCCTGTAATACCCTAGAAAGCTAGGGAATGTCAAATTTTTAATGTCCATTCACAAACTTATATTAAAACTGCGTCTGTAATGAGCTATTTCTTTTTAAACCAGCCACAATTAAAACATACTTTCAAAGCGTCTTTTATCTAAGAGTGTGCATTTCTAAATACATTTGGCAGCACATTATAAGCGAAGACAAAGGCAAAATCCTTTTAAGAGGGCAGCTTAATTTGTATTATCATGTTAATCAGATTAGGTCAATTCACCTTGGAATGCCCAAAGAACAAATTCTTCAAGCATCTTGAGCTATAAGATACTTTTGAGATCTGATTGTATGAAAAGGAGTACTTCAAATTGGAGAATTACAAGGATGGTTATGCAGAACCTAGTGGGAATTTGTGGGAGATGTGCCTGAAAGAGAAACGCTGAGAGCATTTCAGCACCATCTTTCAGCATTCTCACTGGAACAACCAAGAACCTACCTGTGTGGCTTCTGCAAGGGAATCCTGTGTCATTCTAGCCAGTTTTCGTAAATATGTTCCATAAATCACAGCTATGACAGCCAGAGATGGTACTACAGTCAGGACGAATGTAGCAAGTTTGGGAGACACAAAAAACTAGAAGTAAAAAAAGAAAAAAAAAGCAGTGATTAATTTTTAAATGCAGTTTACAGAGGCTTTGCTAGATTTATAAATCAAATGTTTCAAATTCTGGGAGTTGAAGTCCACAAATCATAAAAGGGCTAAGTTTCAAGACCCCTTTCAGTAAAGGTATGAAGATGGGACGATGGGGGTGGGGAAACAGCGTTATACCAAAGGATCTGCGGAAATGGAAGGAGAACAATGCAAACACATACCATCATCCCGATAGCAGCTGAGGCCTGTCCTACAGCTCTTAACCCATCCGAAAGGTTTTCAGTGACTGAACGGCCCAAGAGAGCTGTGTCTGAAGACAAGCGATTAATCAGCTCTCCAGTGCTGGCTTTGTCAAAAAAAGCTACTTCTTGTTTCAAAAGAGAACAAAATATTGTTGCTCTTAGACGGTTCACAATTCTTTGCCCTAAAACAGTCAAGGAGTATGGCAATTAATAGACAGGATTTTAATATGTTTTTTAAAAAACACTTAGCATGAGCATTCACCAAAGTTATTTGCAATAATTCAAGCTTATACCCTGATGTCCTTCAGATCTATTCACCTGTCCCAACTGTGGGTGATACTATGGGAGCATCTTTTTCCAACTGCCTAAGCAGGATTTCACATTGGATGTGCTTCAACTGTCTGAAACCAAATGTGGATAAGATTATTGCATTCTTCCCTGGTCATCATATTCCTCCACCCTTCCCTGTTGCTTATTTTGAATGTCAGGACTACAGTACTAGCTGCAGATCTCTCCAGCTGTGAGGAACCTAGGAATCACAATTCAATGAGGGTGCATATGGGCAGGGCCAATTATTTCAAGGATCTGCTGAGAGATCCCGTCCATTTGTGTTTAACCAATTCTCTAGCTAGGGTTATTTGACTCTACTACTATTAGAATAGCCACATCTTGGTGAAGAGATTTTCTTCATCCGTTTCAGTTCTGTGGAATAGATTGTCACCAGAGTTATGTTTGGAATCAGATCCATCAAAGTTTAAAAAGCAATAAAAATGTTTCTTTTTCGTGGGCTCCTGTGAAGCAGATTTAAAATTAAATGAATTCTAACCTATTACCTATATTGAAGTGGTTTTTACATACCATGTACGATTAGTATGAAAGCTCCTTACTTTATATTATGATGTGTTGTATGTCTTGTATTGTTTTGTTGTATTGTATTGTATTGTATTGTTGTATTGTGTTCCAACTGTAATTTTATTTTATATCCGCATTACGCTCAGTTATAAGCTCACAATCAATAAAACTAGCTACATTATAGGTAGTCCTGACTTAGGACAATTGAGCCCAAAATATAAGTTAAGTGAGAATTTGTGATTTTGCCCCATTTTACATTTTTTGTTAAGTGAATCACTGCAGTTGATACGTTAGTAACCTGGTTGTTAAGTGAATCTGGCTTCCCCATTGACTTTGCTTGTCAGAAGGTTGTGAAAAGTGATCACATGACCCTGGGATGCTTCAGCGGTCATAAGTATGAACTGGTTGCCAAGCATCTGAATTTTGATCACACGATCATGGGGATGCTGCAAAGGTTGTAACTGAAAAACAGTAATGAGTCACTTTTTCCAGTGCCGTTGTAACTTTGAATGGTCTCTAAATGAACTGTTGTAAGTCAAGGACTACCTGTATACTGTTACTAGATCCTATTTATCAGCATCAAGAAAGAAATGAGGGTCCTTGGCGCTCTCTGAGCTTGGTGGTTTTCTTGTAGATGTTTCATTACCAAACTAGGTAACGTCATCCTTCGGGAGAAGGGCGGTATAAAAATATAAATAATAATAATAAAAAATAAATAAATAATAATAATCAGTGCTAGTTTGGTAACGAAACATCTGCAAGAAAACAACCAAGCTCAGAGAGCATCAAGGATGCCACAGTTCAATCCTGAGCTATAAATATTCTCTTCTATTGGTAAGAAATGTATTGTACAGAAAGGCAGGAAGAGAGAAAGAGCTGTATGCATATATGAAATACTGGATCAAAAAGAAATATTGGTTAAAAAAACCCCAAAAATTGTTTTGTGCATCTTGCTAACAATTTATGGGACATGATTTTGTGGCAGAAAAGGGCATTTCAAAGCCCTTTCACTTTCTTCTTGTTTTTTTCTCATTGTTCCATAGAAATTATTCTGTAATTTCTTTTGGTTTCAATAGCACAATTTCTATGGTTGGAAAAAAATTCAGGTCATGTGTGGATGGCAGGCTACAAATGGCTCACCCTTGTTCTGATAAAAAAAGCAGCCTGTCCATTCAATGGCAGGAAGCTCGCTCTGTATCTGGCTCTGTATTTTGAATATCTTATTTATCACTGGCTTATATAACTCACTAAACTATGCATTTTTACACCCAATTACCTGAAATCTGCATGAGGTAGACACGTATTCCATTGGCAGCGGCACCAAGCATAAATATTCCAGTTAATAAGGCACAGAGTGTGGATAGGTTCTCTGCAAGTTCACCGGTTTGATTTGTGTAAACGACATCAATAACTTTTCCCAAGAAAAAAGGGGCAGACATAGTGATGACACTGGAAACAGCCAAAAATCCAATAGCAGCTGTGTACGGTTAAGGGGAACAAACATACCGTCTTTTTAGTTATTAATGTAAGTTTTAGATTAGCATTTCATAAAATACTTGAGCTCTTTATAGAAACAATTCAAAGAAATATTTTGAATGTTAACATTACTCTGGTGGATTAAATTGAAAATTGTGAATGGTAGCCTTACTGTTTTTTTGCATTAAATGCAAGGTATTTTATAATCTCCTGCTTGTCAATTTAGCATAATCCCAGGTAAGTGTGGTTGTGTGATGGACTGCATCTTAAAAATTAATAAATATTGCATAATATTACCAAAATCCAATGCATCAGATACATAGAACAAAACTCCAATTTAGTGATCTATTTCACAGTAACCTAGTTTACACAATAAGCTACACTGATTTACACTGATGAAAGGTAGAAACCACAATTTACAAAGCTTAATGACTCAGCTGACACTATGCTAAATAAAAATCAAACAAGCCACTATTTGTAACCCAGGTCAGTATTTTAAGGAACCTAGCGTAACAACTTGAAAGGACCTCAAACCAAACCCCACTTTTGTAAAACTTCCAGTATCTTTACCTGTAAATTATATAAGGGATCATTTTACAATCCCATATATGTAAACTACATTATGAATGCTACTTACTTTCTATTTACATTTAAATAATTCATTCACATTAAACTTTGATTATTTTCAATTTACCCTGCCCTAGTACTGCTGCAAAAATGAAATACTCCATGAGCTAAATCCCTATTCATTCTTTTTTATGCAGCTCTTGAACTATATATGGATTCAAGTTTCATCGCATTCTTAATGCAGCAATTTAATAGAACAGTTTCACCACAACCTGAAAAGAATTTTTTTTTTGCAGTGGGTGCAGCTGTGGATATTATGTAATTTGATTTTGCAATATGGCATAGTATCTAGCACAAAGTATCTTTAGTAATACACCTAAAAAAACCAAATGGTATTACTGTAATGATTGATCTACAGGCACTATATCAAATCAGCAAGAGATTTTGTCAGAAGTCCCAAAAAAATACAAGCCAAGACTGGCAATTTGGACATGTAATGGCTTGGTACTAATGTGTGCCAACATAGAGCACAGTGGGAAAATGATTTGAGCTTTAGTTTACTTCAAAACTCCCAACTCTCTGGATTTGCAAAAATGAGAATCAAAACCTATTTTTCTGGTGCACCATGTGAACATAGCCTGAGTGAGGAGGAGAGTTAGCAATTCAGATGGATATTGCTTATTGTTATTAATAGTACTATTAAGGTAGTATTTATTAAATCATTTTCATATAAATGTTTGGGGGGTCAATAAACAATCTGAAATTTCATGTGTTGAAAAGCTGAAGAGTTTGGGGATCCTTAGCTTAGACCAGGCCCCCTCATATCTAGGATTGCCAAGAGTTAGCAGCTAACAATGTTTCCTTTATTCACAGCATTTGCTGTCATATAGAGACTGTCCAGATTTTTTCACCCTATATTTGATTGTCCTAGCACCCCTCAAATGGCTCCCCAAAATCTTCCTATTATTCAGAGGTACAGAAGAAAAATAAGAAGCAGCAGAGCTCCCTCTAGAAAGTAAACGGTGAGAAATGCTGACGTTGTAACTTATGACTTTCAGAAGATACTACAGGTAGTCCTCAACTCACGACCACAATTGAACCCAAAATTTTTATTGCTAAGCAGGACAGTTGTTAAGTGAATTTGTACAACTTTTCTTGCCACAGCTGTTGAGTCAATCACTGAAATTAAGTTAGTAACACAGTTGTTAAGTGAATCTGGCTTTGCTTATCACAAGGTTGCAAAAGGCGATCACATGACTCTGGGGCACTGTAACTGCCATAAATACATGCCAGTTGCTAAGTGTTTGAACTTTGATCACATGACCATGGGGATGCTGCAATGGTCGTAAATCTGAAAAATGCTCATGTGTCCTTTTTCAGTGCCGTTGTAACTTCAAACAGTCAGTAAACGAATGGTTGTAAGTAGAAGACTACCTGTAAATTGGAGTACTGAATACTATATACACAGTGCTGCAGTGTGCAAATGAAAGGGAATTGCAAATCTGATCCAGATACGGTGGGAGCAGGAATAACAGAATAATAGAGATGGAAGTTTGGAGGTTTTCTAGTCCAATAGCCCAGGATTATGTGAGGAGGTGAAAGAAATGGGCTTGAAATCCGTGTAGATGCTGAGTAACCAAAAAAGCTAACACAATCCTTGGTTGTACAAACAGAGGCATAGAATCAAAATCACGTGAACTATTATAGTACCACTTTATAAAGCCTTAGTGAGGCAACATCTGGAATACTGCATCCAGTTTTGGTCACATCGCAAAAAAGATGTTGAGACTTTGGAAAAAGTGCAAAGAAGAGCAACTAAGATGATTAAAGGCCTGGAGACTAAAACATATGAAGAATGGTTGCAGGATTTGGGAACGGCCTGTCTAGAGAAAAGAAGGACTAGGGGGGACATGACAGCAGAATTCCAGTATTTGAGAGGTTGCCACAAGGAGTTGGGGGTCAAGATTGTTGGGGGCAATAAGTTGACTTGGTAAAAATGCCACTTGGGGGGCCCCCAAAAGCCCTAATAAGCAGGCATATACATAGAATGAAGGCTATTGCTAAGCACATTGATTTGTGCTTTAGATTGTAAGCCACCCTGAGTCTTCGGAGAAGGGCGGGATATAAATGGGATTAAAAAAAAAATATTTTCCAAAGCACCAGAAGGCAAGACAAGAAACAAGGGAAAGAAACTAACGAAGGAGAGAAGCAACCTGGAATTAAGGAGAAACTTCCTAACAGCGGAAAAACAAAACAACCAGTGGA
The DNA here is from genome assembly GCF_947247035.1 of Vipera ursinii. Classification (NCBI taxonomy): domain Eukaryota; kingdom Metazoa; phylum Chordata; class Lepidosauria; order Squamata; family Viperidae; genus Vipera; species Vipera ursinii. Next base: position 284,089,483 of record NC_139512.1, on the reverse strand, counting down.
ACAGCTTGCTGTCAGACATTGAGGGGTGCTTCATCACCGGAGGTTTTGAAGAAGAGATTGGACAGTCACTTGTCTGAAATGGAACAGGGTCTCCTGCTAGAGCAGGGGTGGGGGTAGGACCTTCAAGGTCCCTTCCAGCTCTTTTCTGATTTGACTGATTTACTGAGTAGATCCAAGAACTTTGGGGCTGAGATGAAGCAGAGTTGGGGAGGAAAAGGCAACGGCAAGCAAAGGAGACCAAGAGCAGCGCCAGGGCATCACACGGTGGGGATTTGCTTGAGCCAACGCTGGGGTGGAGCGAAGGGCAGGGAGATGGCCGGAAGGGAACAGGAACAGCAGGTTCGCGTCCCACCAGGCTCAAGGTTGACTCAGCCTTCCATCCTTCCGAAGTAGGTAAAATGAGGACCCAGATTGTTGGGGGCAATTAAGCTGACTTTGTAATAATGCCGCTTAGGGGGGGGGGGGCCGAAAGCCCTAATGAGCAGGCATATACATAGAATGAAGGCTATTGCTAAGCACATTGGTTTGTGCTTCTTAGATTGTAAGCCGCCCCGAGTCTTGGGAGAAGGGCGGGATATAAATGGGATTAAAATTAAAAAAAAAATAAAAACAGCAGCTACCTGCGGGAACAGCAGCGTTCCCTTGCCACCTGCGGGAACCGGTTACGAATTCTCGGGGAGGAGAGAGGTACATTGCAGGTGTAAAATCAATTCACCAACCGGCCCGCGCGAGGAGGGGTGGGGGGCAGCGCGCGTTGCAACCCGAGAGCTGCGGCCGAGGAGGCGAGAGCCGGGGAAGAGATACCTGACAGTTTCCAGCGCTCCGGATACGCCAGCGCCAAAAGCCTCTTAGCGTCCGAAACTTCGCGCTCGTCCGGCCTTGCCGCCGGGGGCCGCTCGGTTCCTTGAGGGTCGCCCGGCTCCTTCCGCGAGGATTCGGCCGCGGATGCCCAGGAGGAGGAGGCGGAGCGGGCAAGGGGCGGCACGTGGCGGAGAGCGCCGGGGGGCAAAGCAGCGACCCCGCGCCTCTCCGCGGTCCATGCCGCGCTGCCGGGGCCCGCTGGGGGAAAGAGAAGCCGAGGCCGGGAGCAGCTCTGCAGGCTCTGCCGTCGCCACAGCCGCACCACCAAGGGAAGGCGGAGAGCCAAGCCCGCCATTAAGCCCGCGGCGGATTCCTTCTCTCTGGCCGAGCGGGCGGAGGGCGGCCCCTCACGGGCTGGGTCGGCGCGGCCCCATGAAGCGCGGCCCAGCCCTCGCTGCTGTCCGCTGATAAGGCGCCCGCCGAGGCTTCCTCCTCCTTTCCCAGTCGACCGCCAGCCACCCCGGGCCGGGCTCGGAAGCCGGCGGCGCCCTCTACTGTTCCGGGTCTCGCCCGGCGTTCAGCCAAGACAGCAAGCCGTAAACCGCGCTTTCTGCACCACGGCGGCCGAGTTGGCGCGGCGTGTTGACTGCAAGCCGGCCGACCTTATGTAACCAGTTTTATTCCATAGTAAGAATCGAAGCCAGCTCGGATTCTCGAGGCCTGTCCGCTGGCAACTGGCTTAGAACACCAGCATGTAGAACTGGTGTTCGCTTTCTTTTAGGATGTTTGATTTCACGGGCTAAGCCGCGTGCCTGCCCCTCCCAAGATCCTGCTTAGCTTTTTGGCCTCAACCTCTTCCGATAAAAATAATATTCGGGCATAATATTTAATTCTTTTTTTAACTTTTGTACTTCGTTTTTATATTTATTGCCCTGTACACCGCCCTGAGTCCTTCGGGAGAAGGGCGGTATAGAAATTTAATTAATTTATATTATTAGGGCTTTCACCCCTCCCCCCCAAGCGGCATTATTACAAAGTCAGCTTAATTGCCCCCAACAATCTGGGTCCTCATTTTACCTACCTTGGAAGGATGGAAGGCTGAGTCAACCTTGAGCCTGGTGGGATGCGAACCTGCACTAATTGCAGGCAGCTGGTGTTACTTAAGGAGGCATTAGCCCACTGCTCCACCAAAAAGATAGATAGATCTATAGATAGATCTAGATCTATCTATATCTATCTGTCTGTCTGTCTGTCTGTCTGTCTATCTATCTATCTATCTATCTATCTATCTATCTATCTATCTATCTATCTATCTATCTATCTATCTATCTATCTATCTATGAAATACCGCTTTCATATTTTGAAAGTCTTTCTTCCTAGCCTGCAAAGTGCTAAATTGAATATTGTACAGCGCCATCTTCCAACGAGTAAGAGAATGGCAGTCCCATCTTCCGGCCGTTCCTTTGACTCTCCCCAAAAGTGTTCCTATAATAACAGTGTCACCCACACAAGGGAGGGGGGCGTCCAAATGAAGCAGATTCTTATTCTTTTTTTTTTTTACTTGTGAATGAAATACAAATCATCAAGGGCAAGGCTTTCAATCGGAAATCAGTTGGGTGACTTTGGGCCACTTACCCACAAACCTGTCGGTCAGTTCCTGTCGCAACCGATGGATCAACACTCGGTTGATGGGGGGGGGGGAAGAAAAAAAATCCGAACCTGCGCTTGCGGGAAAACGCTAGAAAGAAAGTAAGGTTTGTATGCAAAACTCTCGTAGAACAAATTTTGCATCTCAAAAACCACATTCCCTCACGTACTGTAATAATTGCATTAGTAATAAAATGTGCTCAAATTTATAGACTCTATCTTGAGCTGGTACAAACCAATATAGAGAATTCAACTATCTCAACAGCCTTTGAAGTAATAGTTCTACAATTCAGATATGCCAGGCTTACAAGTATCCATAACTGAGCTAGGTTGTTTGCCCGTGGTCCTGCAAGATGTAGCAATTACACCAACCAACATTTGTGAAGTAAGGCGTACAATGGTATTAAGATAGAGGATTTGCAAGTTACTGTATAAATGTAAAAAAATATAAATATTAGGATAGGAAATGTACTGTATCATTCATTTACAAAGATAATGGAGAGACTGCTTATTGGAGGCTGAATATATATATATATGTGTGTGTGTGTGTGTGTGTGTGTGTCATATGTTAACTCTTAGATTACCTTGCTAGGCCCCAAACATGGGGCAAATCTTTATTTCCTGTTTTCAGCCTTATCTCAAAGGCCATCGAACAGGCTGTAGTCACACCGGACAGTTCATATATTTGTGTAAATTACTAACAAAGAATTAAGGGAGGCTGAAATGCATTTCTGACTCATTAGTCTTCATCAGTCAGTCATACCCTTCTGAGATTCGAACTTGGGATAATTGCACGTTAGGCAGTGTTTTTACTTCTTGAGCCACAGGTTCTCTCTTGCTTTGTTAGTTTTCTGCAAGGGGAGAGATATGTGTCATATGTTAACTCTTAGATTACCTTGCTAGGCCCCAAACATGGGGCAAATCTTTATTTCCTAACGTGCGATCAGCCCAGGTTCGAATCTCAGAAGGGTATGACTGACTGATGAAGACTAATGAGTCAGAAATGCATTTCAGCCTCCCTTAATTCTTTGTTAGTAATTTACACAAATATATATATATCCTATTAAACTTTTAAAAGTATTGTTGCATTTTACCTGGCTTCTTGTGGCTATCTCTTGCTTATATTCTGTATAAATGCATGCTTATATTTTGTATAAATGCATCCTTATATTTATATAGACTTTAAACAAATGATTTTCTTTTTACTTTCCAAAAAATATTTATATTGTGATGTTAAGGAGGTATAATCTACTTGGGAAACTCTTGTCTTTAAAGTTGGCAGTTGAAAAATAAATATATATTATGGTAGAGAATAGCAGAAACACTGGTACTGCCTTTGTTGGAGTGAGAAATTCCGGAACTCAGAATTATTTGTGAGCAGAAAATAAAATGCCTTTGGGAATAATACAAATCTTTGTTTGTTTAATGGTGGTTTTTAAGCATAGTTGTTTTGAGTTTAAAAAACAAGTTATGACTAGGCAGGTAAACAGGATCAGAGTCTGAACTCCAGCACTCGTAAGCATGTTACAGGTAGTCTTTGACTTACAACCACAATTGAGCCCCATTGTTTCTAAGTGACATTTGTTAAGTGAGTTTTGCCCCATTTTATGACCTTGTCACACTTGTTTAGTGAATCACTGGAGTTATTAAATTAGTAACATGATTGTTAAGTAAATCTGGTTTCCCCATTGACCTTGCTTGTCAGGAGGTCGCAAAAGGAGATTACATGACTCCAGGACACTGCAACCATCATAAATATGAGTCAGTTATGAAGCATCTAAATTTTGCTCACCAAAAGAATGATTGTTAAGTTGAGGACTATCTGTGTTTTGGCACTGAGAAATCCCACTAACCTGCCCAGAAAGGAAAATTTGTACTTTTTTTTTTAGAACTAGAGCAGAATGAGAGAAAACAGAGAAGTTGCTGGACTGAAGAACAAGTTGGATTGAAAATCATCACACGCTCTCAGAATTAATTTATTGGAATTTCCAGAAGAAATATAGTATTTCAAGAGCCTTCTGCTCTTATGCAGAAATACGCAGGATCCTGCAGCAAATATTTGAATGTGGTGCTACTTAAACTTTTATGATTACTTGTTATTATTTCTCTGTATAACCTCATGATTGCAGTCTAAACTTTAGTGCATATTCTCAAATTGTACATACAATAAGGATATTTCCTTTTGTTCAAATATTTTGTGATCTCTAATAAAATTTCTATCCCATCTCTTTTTTATAAAGATCTTGAGACAGTAACTAAGCAATTCCAATTGGAAAATTGTGTTTTCCTGTAGGTTTTTTTGTAAGCATAACATTAAATCACAGCTTGTAGAAAGTGACCATTTTTGGATAGAAATGGGTTAGAAATAACCAATATAGACTCAAAGAAAGACTACTGCATTTATATGTATTTAAAAAGCTGTTGACATAGAAAAGATGGTCAGCATGTTGCATATGAAAACTGCTGCAATCAATGCCTTTTACATTTGTTTATAGGCCAACCAGAAGCAAACACTACGGCCGTGGTGGCGAACCTATGGCACACAGGCCATGGGTGGTACGCAGAGCCCTCTCTGTGCCTGTGTGTGCCGTTGCCCCAGTCCTAGGCCTTCAGCTCGGTTTTATAAAACCTTTTCACTTTAGGCCTCCGCTGCCGTGTGCAAAAAAAAAAAAAAAGGTTCAATCAATCAATTTCAACTTCTCGCGGGGAAAAAAAGATCTTGCAAAGTTGGAATTGATTGAACTTTTTAGTCCCACCCAGTCTGGTGTTACCACTGCAGCCACGCCCACCAAAATGGTCACACCCACCCAATGGGCCACGCCCACCCAGCACACGACGATACATGAGTGGGTTTTGGGTTGCAGTTTGGGCACTCAGTCTCTAAAAGGTTCGCCATCACTGCACTAGGGAGACAATTTTAATTCTGAAGTGGAAAGATAATGCAATTTAGACCCTTATTACATGTGGTATGGTTTCACAGAATAATAATATAGAACTGTAAGAGTCCATGTAAGCCACTCAGTCCAATGCATTAGGACATATATCCAAAGAAAGCATCCACAATGATGGCTTTATACTATTTGAACATATCCAACCAAAGAGAGTTTTCCACTTATCCTGGTAATTAGTTTCACTGTCAAATTGCTCTTAGTAGTTGTATACTATTTTAAATAACATTCAATCAGAATCTACCTTCATGTAAGTTAAATCCATTAGTGTCAATTGTGGTGGAATTATAGTTAACATTCTTGACTTTGCACTTCAACATGCTATCTATCATGTCCTCTCCTAGTCATCTTTTTTCATGGCTAAACTTACTTATCTCACTCAATCTCTTTTATAGCTTTTAGCTAGGAACATCTAGTCCAGTGTGCTCCCACAGGGAGGGTCTTCTCAGGGTGCCACCGGTAAGAGATTGCCGGCGGGTAACACCCAGGGATAGGGCCTTCTCAGTGGGGGCGCCTGCCCTTTGGAACCAGCTGCCAGTGGAGCTGAGGACTGCCCCCGACTTCCGTTCATTCCGCCGGGGCCTGAAGACCTGGCTCTTCGAGCTCTTTGGCCCAGGCTGAGGATTAATCTTATTTTAACTGGGGTTTTATTTATACAGGGACAAATATAATTTTTTAAAATTTGTTTTTAACTTTTGTATTTTGGTTTTTTAATCACCCTGTAAACCGCCCTGAGTCCTTCGGGAAAGGGCGGTATATAAATGTAATAAAATAAATAAATAAATCTAGCTAAACATCTAGCTAGGAACATGTAGGCCAGTGATGGCAAACCTTTTAGAGACTGAGTGCCCAAACTGCAACCCAAAACCCACTTATGTATCATCGGGTGCCGGGTGGGTGTGGCCATTTGGGTGGGTGTGGCCTATTGGGTGGGCGTGGCTGCGGTGGTAACACCAGACTGGGTGGGACTAAAAAGTTCAATCAATCAATTCCAACTTTGTGAGAACTTTTTTTCCCCGCGAGAAGTTGAAATTGATTGATTCAACCTTTTTTTTTGCACACGGTGGTGGAGGCCTAAAGCGAAGGCCTAGGATTGGGGCAATGGCGTGCGTGCCCACAGACAGGGCTCTGCGTGCCACCTGTGGCACCCATGCCATAGGTTCGCCACCACAGATCTAGGCAGTGTGCTGCAGCTGCCAAAAAAGCCAACACGGTGCTAGGCTGCATTAAAGAGGGATAGAATCAAGATCACGTGAAGTGTTAATACTACTTTACAATGCCTTGGTAAGGCCACACTTGGAATACTGCATCCAGTTTTGGTCACCACGATGTAAAAAAGATGTTGAGACTCTATAACAGACATTTCAAACTCGTGATGTCACGTGACATCATGCAACATATCGGGATAGTTATGTCATTGCCGGCAATGGGGTGGGCGCGGTTTCCGTGTGACATGTTCAGCCCACAGGCCAGCAGTTTGACACCCCTGCTCTAGAAAGAGTACAGAGAAGAGCAACAAAGATGACTAGGGGACTGGAGGCTAAAACATATAAGGGAATGGTTGTTGGCATTGGGTATGTCTAGTTTAATGAAGAGAAGGAGGAGGGGTGACATGATAGCAGTGTTCCAGTATCTCAGGGGTTGCCACAAAGAAGAGGGAGTCAAACTATTCTCCAAAGCACTTGAAGGCAAGACAAGAAGCAACAGATGGAAACTAACCAAAGAGAGAAGCAACCTAGAACTAAGGAGAAATTTCCTGACAGTTAGAACAATTAATCGGTGGAACAACCTACCTCCAATGTGAATGCTCCAATACTGGAAGTTTTTAAGAAGAGACTGAACAGCCATTTGTCTGAAATGGTATATGGTTTCTTGCCTGAGCAGGGGTTGGACTAGAAGACCTCCAAGGTCCCTTCCAACATCATCACGATCATCTTTATTGTTATTATTATTGATCATCGCACAGTCGGCCAGATATTCAGACTGGATTTGGCATTTTTGTCTTACCTATTGAGTCCTTACCAAGGACTGGGATAGGCAGATGTGGATGTTTGATGGTATTACAGATATCGTCGCAGGATGGAAGCAGCTCCTAGTAAGGCTGCCTTTTGCAATTGACTAATGGCGAATTTGTCAATGCCAATGGTGTCCAAGTGGTGCTCCAGCTGTTTTGGGATTGCACCTAAGGTGCCTATTACTATTGGTACTACCCTTGCTTGTCTTTGCCACAGTCTTTCTATTTCTATTTGTAGGTCTTTGTATTTTGTTATATTCTCCATTTCTTTCTCGTCTATTTTGCTGTCCCCAGCCATGTCCACTATCCAGACTTTTTTGTCTTTCTTATCGACAATTGTTAAATCCGGGGTATGTTGCAGGTGCTTGTCTGTTTGAATTCTGAAGTCCCAGAGCAGTTTAACTTTACCATTTTCTATTACTTTCTCTATTTTATGATCCTACCAGTTCTTGCTTACAGGCAAATGATATTTCTTGTAGATCCTCCAATGTACCATTGTTGCTACTTTGTCATGCCGCTGCTTGTAGTCAGTCTGTGCGATCTTCTTGCAGCAGCTTATCAGGTGGTCCACTGTTTCTTCAGCTTCTTTGCATAGGCAGCACTTACTGTCTGTTGCTGTCTTCTCAATTTTGACTTTGTATGCGTTTGTCCTTAAGGCTTGCTCTTGTGTAGCCAGAATTAGTCCCTCGGTCTCTTTCTTCAACTTTCCTGGTCTTAGCTATTGCCAGGTCATGTTATTATCTGCTTTCCCAGTACATTTTTATAATGTACTGGCCATGTAGTGCTTGTCTTCCCATGCCTCTATTCTGTTCATTTGGTCTTTATTATTATTACTATTACTATTATTTTTATTACTACTATTACTACTACTACTACTATTATTATCATCGTCTCAGGGGGTTAGGAGTGGGAGGCACAGTTCTCCAGTGGTTCTCCTCTTACCTCCTGGGACGTTCGCAGTCGGTGTTAGCAGGGGGGCAGAGATCGACCCTGAGACCTCTCATTTGTGGAGTTCCTCAGGGATCGGTTCTCTCGCCTCTCCTGTTCAACATCTATATGAAGCCGCTGGGTGAGATCATTCGTGGTTTTGGAGTTGGGTATCACCAATATGCTGATGATACCCAGCTTTTTATTTCGACCCCAAACCACCCCAGTGATGCCCTTGACGTGATGTCCCGTTGCCTGGAGGCGGTCTGGGTCTGGATGGGGAGGAACAGGCTTCGACTCAACCCTGACAAGACTGAGTGGCTGTTCGTGCCGGCATCCTGGGAAATTCCGATTATTCCATCATTGGCCATGGGGGGTGAGCTATTACCCCCCGTAGATAGGGCCCGCAACTTGGGGGTCCTTCTAGACTCACAGCTCTCTTTGGAAGAGCATATTGGAGCTGTGACTAGGGGGGCCTTTGCCCAGGTTCACCTGGTGCGCCAGTTGCGGCCCTATCTAGACCGGGATGCCTTGCGCACAGTCACTCATGCGCTCGTGACCTCTCGTCTAGACTACTGTAATGCTCTCTACATGGGGCTGCCCTTGAGGTCCACCCGGAGACTCCAGCTGGTGCAGAATGCAGCCGCGCGAGTCGTCTTGGGAGTTTCCCGATACTCCCATGTTACACCTCTGCTCCGCGAGCTGCATTGGCTACCGGTTGCTCTCCGGGTGAGGTGCAAGGTGTTAGTTATGACGTACAAAGCCCTTCATGGCATGGGTCCGGATTACCTACGGCAACACCTGCGACCGGCGTCAACTTCCCTCCGTCCAGTGCGCTCCCACAGAGAGGGCCTCCTCAGGGTGCCGCCGATCAAAGAATGCCGATTGGTGACCCCCAGGGGGAGAGCGTTCTCTGTGGGCGCGCCAGACCTCTGGAACCGCTTACCGGTTGAGCTCCGGACGGCCCCCGACCTCCGCTCCTTCCGGCACGATCTTAAAACATTCTTTTTCGAACAAGCTGGCCTGGTCTGATGGGATGGGGTTGGGTTTTTAAAATTAGTTTTTAACTTAATATGTATTGATTTTATGGGCATGATGTTTAATGGTTTTTAATGGTTTTTTAATTTTTGTATTTGATTTTTATTGTGTATTGCCCTGTTCACCGCCCTGAGTCCTTCGGGAGAAGGGCGGTATAGAAATCAAATTATTAAATTATTATTCTTCCTTGCTCTTCTTTGAACCTGTTCTATTTTTTAAAAAAGTTTGTGTAGTATAGTTTTTGAGATAGGATCTGATCAATGTAGAATGTTAATTAATTAAACTAATATGCCACCCATCTCCCCAGTATGGCAACTCTTAATACTTCCTGAGATATATAAATGAATGAAGGACGTCTTCTTGGATGCCAGCTGTGATCTTATTGTGTTAGATAATACCTGTATTAGGCAGCTCCAAAACACAAAATGTACAAGGCTTTCTGTTTGTAGAGTATTTATTATGATTCAGCTTAGCCTCTTTAACAATATGAGCCTATGCATTTAAACATTTGTGCTATTTTAGATCAATGCAGCTTAATTCTTGCTGTCTGTGGCATATTCTTCCTGTTGTGGGTGTCTGTAGGTTTTTGTTGTATTTTTGAGCCTAATCTCAATAATCAATAATAAGGAGATCTCTAAGAATTTTGCTGCCATTCTGATTTGGAAATTCTTTTGTTTTTTCCCTTCTATTTGTGTGTGCCCATCCTGTACAGACAGTTAGAAGCAATCAGCTCGGAGTCTCACCCCTGCAAGAGCTAAGAGGGGCATGTTAATCAGAATGGAGGCTTTTTATAATAGTAGCTCCCACACTATGGAACATACTTCCACAAGAAAAGGTCCTGGCACCATCATATCTGGCATTTAGAAAACGTTTTTTCAACAGGCACATAACAGGATCTGTTGTCTTTTTGTTTTGATCTGTATTTTCTTAATGTTGAGATAATTAACTGTGCATGTTGTGGTGACAATTTTTAGATGTGTTATTCATGCTTCTTCAAAAATTGCTACTCAACTGAATTTTAAAGTGATGGAAGTAGAAAATAATTAAACGCACAAGTACTTGTCTTTAATTTAAATGTAATGAAATTTTATGCCCTTTGTCACAGCTCCCTTTCTCTTTCAAACTGGAGTCTCCATTATAATACTTTTCTTCTCAAAAGTTGAGCATTCAATCCTAAAGAAATATAAAAGCATCCAACATTGTGCAAGTCTACTTTCACGTGTGTAACGGAATTCCTCTACTTTTCTCTGCAATTCTGTGAGTAGTCCAAAATCTACTCTGCAATATTTCACAATTGTACAAAGTTTCAGAGGGTTTTGAGGACTGAATAAACTTTAATATATTCCTGAAAGAAAACCTGAATTAGATTTGCTTCCTAGATATAGCTATTTATATTGCATTGGTTTTTTAAAGCACTAGAAACTTTTGTATACTTTTATTAAAGTTGATAAGAAATGGTTGCTCATTTTACTGTATTTTTTAAAATAGTAACCAGTAATTTAAAACATGTTACTTTTAGGTTTGTTTAAAATCTGCTTCCTTCAGCCTCCACTTCTTTGCAAAATATACAAATTTAAGTGGATAAAAACATGAATAGCGCTTGCAGCATGTATATGGGTAAGAGAAACCTGTCATGGATTTATTTTCAAGCAAAGTTATGCAATCCATCAACATAGAGTCCACAATGTTAACAGATATAAAATTCAGAGCCTGCTTAAAGTATTTTTGGCTGAAAAAGACATATACAAAAATTAATATATTGGGGGAAATGAGGCATACAAGATGTGTAAAAAATATGTTAGGGAAAGTTGCATACAAAAATGTTTTTAGTTTTAAAAAAAAAACAATTTTCAAAATGGTACCGAACTCTGAAGAGATTATTTTTGTATATTTGTTAGACTGACATGGACAAGATACAAAAAGATCCTTACCCATGTGACAAAGTTAGATTTTATCTACTTCATAAAATCTGAATTCCATACAGAGATGCCAAACTTTTCTCTTTAAACTAAACATTTTAATTAAAAAAATACAAAATCTTTTTCCCCAAAAGCAGAAATATTTGATCTTCTCTTAGAATGAAGAAATTAAAGTTGCTGTTCCCACCTTCCCGTTCCATTTTGCATGCTGACATTTGTATATGAAAATTTACTGAAATGTTTATTTCAGTAGAAAACATCACATATTGACAAAGCTGCATCTTCTAATACTTAATGATTTAGTGATACTAATTTCCATTCCCTGGATATCTTTGTTCATATTGTCTGCAAATAATGTTTCTGAAGAGAGGAATTGTCTTTCTACATGGAGTTGAAATGTGCTACAATACATTTGGCCATGTTTTGCTGGTTCCTTCCACAGCTAATGTATTATTTCATCTATTAATCTTCTAGTATTTTATGTCATCATCACAGTGCAAATAGATAAGAGAAAACCCCAAATTTCTGATCTAGGAATAGCTACAAATGTGGTCCATATAAAGAATTAAAACCATTTTATATATTTGGTAGTGACAACAACTGCCATATATATTTTAAAAAATAATATAGTGGCAACACTTTCTTTCCCCTTTAATCCCCTTCTACTCTCTCAAAAGTCCACTGCAGAAGGTTGGGAAACTATCTGGGACATCACAGGAGATTGCAGTGGAAAACAGCCTTTTTTCTCTTCACCCATCAGGTTCTCTTATGTTGGATGAAAACATCCACGGACGGGAAGTTTTTAAAAATTTTTTATTTAGATCTAATCAAACATATTTTATGCTGAGTTGGGAAACTGCCCTTCAGTGTTACTTTAAACATTACTGAAATCTTATATATTTGGAAACATCCTCAGAACAGAACGTATTTTTCTACCCAAGGTGATGTCACATGTACTACATAATTGTTATTTTGACCCGTCACTAGTAGAAATAGGTAGGATGTTCCCATCAATGCGGGATTTTTAAGTGCAAATGCTCCAGTGATGATTTTACTTGTTTGGACCAGGTTTTGGACTACCCCTATGCCAAAATATTCTGGGCTGTTCATTTTATTACATTGCTTCCTAACTTTGCACTAATATAGAACTACGGTGAAATTCTTCTATTGCTCTCCCTTCCTATCATTTTTACAAAAATAAAAGATACTTTCAAATACAGTACTTCCATCATTCTGGATGTCTAACAAAGGGAAAGGGGAAAATTCACAGTCAATTATATATAATCTCAGTTTATAATAGACTCTAGTTTTCAATAACATCTTCTGTCCAATTTTCAAAAAGGCTAATGTTCCTGATTCTCTTGTGCAATTCCAGTCACTAAAAGAAGGTTACAGGCCATAAACTGTACACTCAGTACATTATTGATCTGTCCAGTATATACTCCAACTAGCTCGCTGGAAGAGCCGTCTACAGGAGCATTGCAGTAAGTGTTTCGAATATCCCAAACCCGAACAGAGTTGTCCATTGATGCAGAAGCAATCAAACTACTATCTGGGCTAAAAGTAAGGCTGGTGATACTATCTGTATGCCCCCGCAGTTCTTTGTAAAGAGTTCCAGATGCCAAGTCCCACAATTTTAAGCGCTGGTCTTCACCTGCTGAGGCCAAGTACTTACCATTGGGAGAAAAGGCAAGGGACAGGACAGGACCCCGGTGACCTGTAAACAGACGTACTGTGTTTCCTTGCTGGGTACTCCAGAGGCGTACTGTTTTGTCTGTAGATCCTGTTGCCAAGTAGTTAGAATTTGGATGAAATTTGATGCAGTCGACATCTGCTAAATGGCCCGCGTATATCCGTAGGGGATACGTCCGATCAAATGACCAGAGTCTTGCTGTACGGTCATGAGAACCACTAGCAAAGTACAAACTGCAAGGGCTGATGTCCAGGTCCCACACCGGATAAGCATGTCCTTGGTACAAGACAGTGTTTGTAAAACATCCAAGATCCCAGTATCTAATAGTTGTATCTTCAGAGCATGACAGCAATCCTGAACTGTCTGACAAAAAACTTGTGCTATACACTGGCCCAGAGTGCCCTCTTAATAACTTCATTTCAGTTCCTACATCATCATCATCATCTTCAGCCTGTAAAGAGAATAAAGAAGTTTCTTCAGATGATTTTTCTCTAGACTTTGCTTTTTTAATGTCTTTATAAAAACAATAACAGGACATTTTGTTGTCAAAATGTTCCAGAATTTTTACCAGTTACAACTAACAGAAATAAATAGGCTCAGTAAAATGTGGTCTTCTTGAGTCCTTCGCAAAGACCAACTTGGTTGCCAAATCCTACACTAACTAAAGTTTGTGGCTCATACAAAAGCAACCTTATGTAGAGAAATCAACCTTAGAAATTTTCAGCTTGTGTACCATTAATATCACTTTATCCAAGAAATGGCATAGAGCAGGGGTCTTCAAAGTTGGCCCTTTTGTGACTTGTGGACTTCAACTCCCAGAATTTCTCAGCCAGCATGCCTGGCTAAGGAATTCTGGGAGTTGAAGTCCACAAGTCATAAAAGGGCCAACTTTGAAGACCCCTGGCATAGAGAGTGCATCTACTGCTGATTCTCTTTCTGGGAGAATGTAGGCCTATTGAAATTTAAAACTATAACTTACATGGAATTAGTACCTCATTCAGTGAATAATCAATCCAGTATTGTTGCCCTCAACTACCAGTATTAATAACAAGCAGACATTTACATGAATCATTTCATTACCCAATGTTTTTATAGAGAAATAGATCTGGGTGTCAACAATATACTGTAACACTCAAGTTTCAAATCTCTTGATGAGCTCTCTCCCGTTTCATGCAGATGTTGAGAAGCATTGAAAATGATATGGAGTCCCAAGGGACACCATATAATAACTGCTGTTTCAAAGAGCAGCTGTGTCTAAGAAGGACCATCTGAAATGTACCTGAGAGACGGAAACAGGCATTGCTATTTCTATTATATTCCATATTTCTATATCTGATCCATGGCTAGAATATTAAAACTGCTTACAGGTCAAAAAAGAATTCTGTACATATGTTACTGAATCATAATAACTTGCCGTAGAGATGTACACAAAGAGCTGGAGGAATTAAGATGTTTTGCATCTTTTGCAATTATATTATTTTAACAGCTGGATGTATAGTAACATGTAACTGGGTCTTCCTTATATTATTTTTTTGCAGACAGATATTTGGACTCAAATATTATAATTCACCTTGATTTGTGCCTTTGAAAAGTTGAGGTGTATTACTGTAAATGCAAATGAAGAATGAAACTGCCATCATTAGGAGTTATAATTGGCTAATGAAGTGTGCAATTAAATAAGGCCAAGTATTTGATCAGTTTTACTATTATCAGAGGTGGGTATATGGATAGTTTTAACATAAGTCTTTACCCACACAAAATAATGCTAGCTCACTATCATTTCGCACTGCCCAGCCTACCCATATGACTAACAGGTAGAAGGAAAGCACCAGTGTGAGGCAGATTTTGCTTTTGCTTTGGTTGTGAGAACATGACCATTTTTAAAATTTCTCACATAAAACATTTCAACATAAAAATAATACATTCTACCCATGATTCCAAAAATTTTCAGGATAACAAGATTCTCTGACCTCTTCATCCAAGATATCACAGGCCAAGTGGATTCGGGAAATATCTACTAAATGAGGCTCAGATTTCAGCTTCTTGGGCCGCAAGCTCCACAGCTTTACACAGGAGTTGTCAAAACCAGCAGCCAGCAGCTTGCTATTTGGCGAGATCTCTGCCGTATTCAGCAACTGTTCAGTATTATAGAATGCATAGAAACATATGGTTGTAAGGGAGGGTGGCCCATCTTTGACTCTTTTAATGCTATCTTGCAAAAGGTCCAAGGCTGCCTCATTCTGCAGGATGGAAGCAGGCATGTCAGTAGGTTCTAGGCCATTGCTCTCACTGCGTGAAGAGCCACCACTAGCATACAGCTGGTAGTCCACTCTCTTGGCAGGCTGCACATCTAGGTGAATATGCAAGGATAGGACTTTGCAGAGAGCACTGTTGTTATCGCTCTGGAGGTAGCGGAGGAGGAAGTTGTAGCTGTCTTCCTGGAGGCGGATCACATACTTATTGTCCAGAAATGTCCGAAGCTTGAAGTTGGACAGGATGTCTTGAATTGTTAATGTAGTTTGTAGCTGTTCAATGATGTCTTTCTGGCTGGCATTCTGTAAGAACATCCCATGGAAGCGGCTGTAGAAACTGTCCACTGTGCTCTTTAGGCCATTTTGGACCATGTTGAGATGGAGGTAGACAAAGAGAGGGTACAGGAGTGGCATCACTTCCTGGCTATGCTGGGAATCTGAATCTAAACATCGAAGATAAAGAAAGATCACTTTTTACTCACTGAGGACTCAAGCAAATATTCGAGTGAAAATTAAGCAAGCCATCTCCCACCCCTTTTACAGATAGCCTTTTGATTATATTTTTTAAAACAAAATCATGGAATATTCAACATTACTTTTTGTTCATTACGAAATACAGGATAATTTTAAAACTCACATAGGAACCCTGTCTACGGCAGAATTAAGAGTTTGCAAATAAGTAGCCAGTTACACTCTGGCCCTTTAAAAGATTTGCTCTGGTAACAAAATGCCATTCCGTCTATGGAACTCCAGCCAAGGAAGGTACTCAGTTTCTTTACTTTGTTTTGGCATTTGTGGTAGAGAATAACATGCCATCAGAGTAGAGATAAGTGTTAGAAATGGAAGATACAGGGACTAACATTCCAACGGCATTTGCAAAAATCACATTCTTGGCCCAATGACTAAAGGTTGGTTTAGAGTTGCCCGCAACTTCCTGTAGTCGTTACCGCATATCTACATGGCAAAAGAGGTTGATGGGTAAGTGTAGGTTGCAAATGGCTGCAGATGGGTCAATGCAAACACTTCCCATGTCATGCAGGTGTGTGCGTCCTGCATGCTGATTGGTTGATCTGACTTGTTCTGTGCATTGCTGTTTGAGTGTTCTCTAGCCAGAACATTAACATTTGCAAATGTATGAATACAACAGTTATGCAACTGTCTACAAAAGCATACATGCAGTGCTGGAGAAATCTGCTTGACCTTTAAATCTGGCATACAATGTCAAGGAACTTTTCACTTAACAAATCTATAGCTCCAACCTGGATTTTACCCACCTGTCAGAAAGTTCCGCAACCGCCCAAACTGTACTTCATATTGTTGGGGCTCTGCTAAGCAGGGGGCAGCAGAAATCACATTTGTACAACCCGATTCAGATTGTACTAAAAAAATAAACAAAAATGAAGACAATTGGCTTTCAAAAGCATTGAATGCTGCAATGTAACTTGCTGCTTTTTTCATTCAGATACATAACTTTTGCATTTTTAAAACAATCTAGCAAACACCAGTTTCCATTATTTTTATAGGACAAATGGAACGGGTAGTAATCAGGTTGAAAATAATCCCCCATTCTTGGTATACTTCTTCTCTGTATGTAGAGTTTACAAACAAGTTAAGATTGTTAAGGTAATGTCTTATATTTCTATCAATCAAGTTTACCTTTTTCTTGATATAGAATGAATTCACATATGTAACTAAACTAACCACACACAAACACAAAAATAAGTATTTAGCATACCTTGTTATCAGAGATTACTATCACAAAAAATTGATGGCACATGAAATGTCAGAATACGTTATTTCCTTTGAGCTAGGCCTATTCCTAACTTAAGTGGGGATTATTCAATAACCATATAATCCATTATCATTTTTAGAAATCCATCTAAATGTCCACCATAAAATCTGAAAAACTGTACTCATACTAATTTTACCTTGAGTATAGCTATCTATGCAATCTAGAATCCTAATTAAGCCAAAGAGGGCTTCACTAACTGTATGAACTGATCTTACACAATTTTAAAAGAAACATGGGTGAGAGGAATGAAGGAAAGAGTCCTTCCCCGTCCTCTGAAATTCCACTTGAGGCATTCTATATGCAGTACTGTGGCATGAGAGATGCAAAATGAGTTATTTCAGGCAATCAAAGACAGAGACTCTGATCACAGAGCTCCTGCTAGCAAAATATACCTTTGTCTGATTTTTTTCAGAAGCCTATCCCTTTCAGCAAATCCTCTCCACCTTTGGGGCAAGCAAAGAACTGAGAGGGCCAGAGGGGCATAAATTCCTTTTTCCTTCCTGAGCACTGGTTTGATTCATCTCATTGTGAGACTGAAATAATTTTCTAGATTATGTCTATAAATAAGCCCTCAGGATGGCTAGATCTGTGGCTCAGCATCACTATAGATTCTGCTTATAGTGGAACCTCTACAATTAATTACTTTCCTATTAAGCTGGAAACCTAAATTTCACTGTTAGCATCCCATAAAAATCCTACAAAAAATCTAGAAGCAACTTTTGCAGTTACGTTGGCCAACAGTTCTCAAGACTGGAAAAAAGACACTTCAGGAACTAGGAATATATCTTAATCAGCTTGTGCCATGCAAATCCTACATAATTTAAATTCTATTAATTTAATTAGAGTCTTCCATTCATTGTCTGTGGGTTTACACAAGATATACAAAAATAATGAGCTCTGAAGATTTGGCTAAGGTAATTTAACATGTATTCCAGCATCACTGCAAACAAGAATGAGCAGTCCATATATCCTTTTTCCTATGAAGCTGTTTTTACTGTTTTAGACACACACTAATAATGCCTCCAACATATTCATGGAAAAAACACATATGATGTTTGCATAGAGATGCTCTCCTCTCATATAACCTGAAACGGTAGATCAACATAGATTTCAAGCAAAAAACTAATGTAGTTGCTTATATAAGTATGGTCCCTGGTATTTGCCCCCAATCATAACTTCAAATTGCATGCTTTATTGCTGTTTTAAAATGCAATTATTTCCTATAGAACTGTCCAAAAATGACATAACATCCTTAAGTTATTTAGATTAATTTAATATAGCCATAGAACCCAGAATCAACACACCAAGATTTTAAATATGTATAAGCTCATAGGTTTAGAACATATATACTTCTTAACCACACAACCTCCCATAATTTTAATTTTGCTTATGAAATAAATGTTCCAACTCAATGATTAATTTAATTAACTAAATCAATAAAAGTGCAGTTTCTCAACATTTCAAGATATACAGTAATAATTTAAAGATGCAGTTCCCAAATGAATCACTTTCAAACATTCAGCTTTTGCAGATGTTTCATTATATCTTCTTATTTCAAAATCTCTAGCAAGTTTTCCTTGCAAATATTAACTGATTAGTTAAAGAACCAGTTTAGTCAAAAGATTAAGGCACAGGCCTAGAAAGCAGAACACTCTGGGTTCAAGTCCCACCTTAGCCATAAAAAAGGCTTAGCAGGTTTGGGTTAGTCATTCTGTCTCATTCTGACCCAGCCCACCTCACAGGATTGTTTTTGGAGGGAAAATAAGAGGAAGATCTGTTGGATATATTCGCCACCTTGAATTATTTGTAAAAATAATGAAGATGGAATACAATAAATAAAAAATATTTTTATAGTTATGAAATTATTTTTAATTACTATAATTATGAAAATAGTTATAAATAAATCATTTCGATTACAATCCTGCTTACACAGATGTCTGCAGAGGATATCAAATAAGTCAAGATGGTAGTTGCAACTATGTAATAAAAATCCTACTCCTTAAGTGCATTGTTCATGCAATGCGTGGAAAAAAGGATAGGACTTTGATCAAGCATTCCTAGCTATCATGTTGACTTTTCTGAGTCCCCCACCCCTCACCTGAATGCTGCTGAATTGGGGTCACTATGTTCAGTCTCTTCCCAAGTATATTCAAAGTAAATGCTTAGACATTTTGTAGTACTATAAAAATAATTTCATTGTTCCTTTCTGCATACCTGTTAGATTAGCTGCCATTTCTTCGGCTGTGTGGCATAAGCGCAACCCTTGTTTCAGAGGACCCTCTGAGTCTACGTACTGCCTGCGTTTGACATAGCAGGAAACAGCCATCTGAATCTGTTCGGTGCGTACACGTTTCATGACCTTCAAAGAAAGAGCAGAATTTTAATTGCAAGGAAACAGTATAATCATGAGATTTATGTAGAATTTTCTTAAGACATAGTTACTGTAAGCTGCAAGTCTCTGCCATATTTCAGTCCGGAGAGAACCCCTCATACAATATTAGAAGGTAGTGTTTAGATTTCAGCACTTTGAGATGGATGAGATTTATGACAACGAAATACTTTCAGGCTTATGGGTTTTTTTAAAATTAAAACCTTAACAAAATGTTGGGCAAGGATTTTGTCAAAGAAAACTTCAAATTGTTACTGGCCTCATTTATAAATCACATAGAACAATGTTTTTAACCAATCTATTGATCAAATAAACCATAATCGCTGTGTTCACTGAGAATCTAACTTTTTAGATTTCATGGCACCCATCAAATTTAAATTACTTGGAAATCTTTATTTGCAAACAATTTTCAACATTATACAGCGTTATTATGAATACTCCAAGTGATATCATAGGTGGGGAATTTGTGGCTTTCCATAACTTTCATAACTTACCATGCTGGCTGAATTGCTGCCTCCCCTCCTAACTGTTCAGCCTGCAAATGATATTCTTTTCTCTCCATCAATCAGAGACATGTCCCCCTAAATACTACTCCTGACATACCAACAGTCTTGGGTCATCAACTGTTTCTGTACAATAAGCAATGATATTTAGAACAGTACAATAGAATTAAAATTACTGCTAACCCCTACTGTGGCTATTTTATTTAAACTCCCAAGGGGATTTCTATTCGCTCAGTATCCAGAAAGCAAAAGATGAAACATAACCTAATATACGGCGGCTAAATATAAAGCCCACTTATTCAAAAGTTTCACGGACTGTGGCTTCACACTCCAAACCTTAACGAGGCAAGATGTACAAACGACCTCCCGTTTCTATGCCTCTTCCGCCCCATCCGTCCCCAGGGAAAAGCACTTGCAAAAACAGAAGGGAGGAAGGCAAGAAAAGAGGGATAAAAAGATGATGGGGAAGCATGCACAGCGAGAAGACACCCAGCTCTTCCTGCCGCTCCGGCAGCTTGCACCGGCGGGGGGAAGAGGGGAAAAACCGAAGCCAAGAGCCCGACTTTAGCCAGGGAGGGCCCGAGAGCGCTTCCGCGCGCCACGCGCAGCTCGGCTGGTCTCGACTCTCCAACCCGCCCGAGCAAAGGAGCTGCTCCGCGGGGAAGAAACATACTCACTGGAGCATTGCAGGCACGGAAGAAGGGAGAGAGGCAGAGAAAGGGAGCGCGCTAGCCGCGGCGAACGTGGGTGATTCCTAATGCAGGCACGCGGCGGAATTCCTGGGTTCGCGCCGTCAGTCACTGCGCCCAGCCGCGCGAGACGACTCCGCCGCGGTTGCTGCTGCTGCTGCTGCTGGTGGTGGCGAAGCCCGCGGACTCCGCTGGTGGCGCGAGCGGTTTTTCCTCCCGGGTGAGTCTTCTGCAAACTAAGCTGGCTCGGACGTCCCGCGTTGCAAGGGCTGGCGGCGTGAGCTCGACGACCGTCGCGGCTGAAAACCGCCGCTCCATGACTGACGGAACTGACTCGCAGAAACCGGGGTGGGGAGGGCGGAGGGTTGGGGGGAAGAAGGAAAGGAAAGGCAGGGAGAAAGGCGAGTGCGCAGGCGTGGCCTTCAAGCCAATGGGAAGGCGCTGCTCTTTCTTTTCGACGCTCAGCTAGGAAGGCCTGCCCGGTTCCTTTCATCCGGATAATTAGGTGACCGAGAAGAGCACGAGGAGGTTCCGGAAGGAGGAACACGTGCGTGGGGCATCTGGGAAGCTCGTGGGAAGAGGAGGTGTCCTCCCCTCGCAGCCGTCCCGGGCCGGAGGTAGCCTGCCCGCAGTCTCCGCGGTTGGATTACGGTCCTCCGCATCCTCTCGCAAACGTAACTTGACCCTAAGCAATAGGTGGACTGTGGAAGCGAAGCCAGTTCCTCTTTATTTTAGTGATCCTCCCGGCAAGGGACTCTGGAAGCTGTTATCGGGCGGAGCGGCAAGTTTTGGGAAGGCAGCTTGAAGAGACGGGTCTTTTGCAGACTGATTTGTAAGCAGCTCTCATTCGGTTTGCAAACTTGACATTTCAGATAAGCGACTCTGAGGAGGAAACCACGGGGAAGCCCTTTTATTGCTTGTGTTAAAAGGCAAACTTTCCTGGAAGTTATATAGTCTGCTCTGAAGTCACTGCTTCTTAATTTGGTTGGGGGTCAGTTGATGGCGAGGCATGGCCCCTTAGCAGGGCATATGCTAGATATAACAGAATAAGAGTTGGAAGGTCTTCTAGTCCAATCCCCTGCTCAAGCAGAAAGCCATATATACCATTGCAGACAAATGGTTGTTCACTCTTTTCTTTAACTGTAAGTCATGCAAAGTTAGGTTGGATTGAAATTATAGTTTAAAACATAGAAGGCACAAGTATGCCTGCTGATTGTATGTTTTCATGGGGCATTGTGTTGAAATCCTGATGTTAGCATTGGAACTGAATGATACTGAGGTGGGATTGTGGTTGCTGTATGAGAACTATTGGCAGGGTGTTTGAAGTGTTTCTTACATGAATTTGGAAATCAGAGACCATTTTGGTAGGTTGTTTCTACGGGGGTAGACACTATAGTAAATTATAATAAAAGTGTATAATAAGTAAGCAGTCAACAAATCAGCATGAAGAATCTGATTAGTTAATGTGCATATTCAAACTTAACAGTAAACAAAGGTTTGGCAATGATAGAGACGAGACACTTTATTGATTTGAACAGTTTTTATTGAAACAGTCATAACCCCATAATTGCATGGTGTGTGCAGGAAAATGAATGTAGCGCTTATCTTTACCTTAAAGAATCAGTACCTTTTTCTGGGTGCTGCAAACCCATTTTAGACGGTGCACTTGAAGTGCTGCTCAGCTTTGATATATATCTAATCTCTGTACACAGTCTCATTGAGGACACACCTTGCTGCTATAAGAACAGGAAAAGGTAGGAGAAGGCTGTCATAGAATGAAGTGGTAATCTTAACATGACTTGCTAGGCTTAGGTGCACTTGGTTAGCTAGTTCCAGTTTGCCCTTTTCACTCTCTGATGCTATTCTCTGAACCTATTTTCCAAAGTACCAGAAGGCAGATCAAGAAACAATAGATGGAAACCAAACTAGGAGAGAAGCAACCTAGAACTAAGGAGAAATTTCCTAACAGTGAAAACAATTAACCAGTGGAACAACTTGCCTTCAGAAGTTGAGAGTGCTTTATCACTGGAGGCTTTTAAGAAGAGTCTGGACAGCTACTTGTACCACTTTTAGAATATGGCAATATTCGAGGACCATCAGTCACCTAGGAAGGTGTCAAAAACTTGATGACCAAAAAAAAGGAAAAAAGTGATAAAGTACAGGTAGTCCTCAATTTACAGCAGTTGGCTTAGTGACTGTTACTGAAAAAAATGACTTATGACCATTTTTCACACTTATGACCATTGCAGCACCCCCCAGGGTCAAGTGATTTACATTCGGATGCTTGGCAACTGCTTCATATTTATGATGGTTTCAGTGTTTCAAGGTCATGTGATCCCCTTTTGCAAACTTCTGACAAGCAAAGTCAATGGGGAAACCGGACTCACTTCACAACTGTTAATAATTTAACAACTGCTTAACAAATGTGGCAAGAAAAGTCATAAAATGGGGCAAAACCCATTTAACAAATTTCTCACTTAGCAACATAAATTTTGGGCTCAATTGTGGTCATAAGTTGAGGACTATCTGTAGACCCACTTACCACACACTTCACGAGAAACTTGTGCCTGTTTCTCTGTCATTAATCTTTGCACTGTTCTCTCGCCTTCTCTTCCTCTGCTCGTCTCTAAGAAGCTTCTCTTCTTTGTATCTCTTTCTCTTCCTTTCCCACCAAAACCACCTCCTTTTATATCCTCTTCTTTCTTCCCCGCCTCCTCATTTTCTCTTCAGTGCATCTCCAGCTGACTCCTCTCCCCCGGGCTGCATTTTGCTCCTGGAAGCGTCAGTGAGCCAGAGCCCGCACAGATCCTGGGTGCTCAGCAGAGCCCCAGCAACAGAGCAGCTACAGCTGATTCTCCCACAGGCCTGTGCGGTGCTGCTGCTCCTTTAGCTCATCCCCCCCACTATACCCTGGACATGTATACATAACCCGAACTACACTGTTGCTTCTCTGTCATATAATATTTGGGTATGCATAATTTGGTATTTATTTTTGTCATTTTTATGTAGTGTATATTGGAGGTGGTGACCCTTTGACAGCTGTATGCAACGAAATTTCATTTTAGTGTATGCCGATTAGTGTACATTCTAAGTGACAATAAAGTTATTCTGTTCTGTTCTATTCTATTCTGTTCTGTTCTATTCCACTTTTTTTGTTACACTGCTTTTCAACCTGTTGTACGTGTACCACCTGCCAGGTGCCGAAATACCACCAGTGGTACGTGTACCACGGGTTGAAAAGCACTGGACTGGAAGACCTCCAAAGTCCCTTGCAACTCTATTAACCGTTGGGGATACAGCTTACTGCAGGGGTGGTGCCTTTACGATCTGTGAACTTCAGCTCCCAGAATGGCTGTCTCATGTGTCATAAAGGGGCCATAGCTGCCTACCCTTGGCTTACAGCTTGATTCTAATCAGGAAAGAGCAGATCCTTCAAAACATTGTTTATTCTGCTGAAATGCTTATGAAAGGAAATCTAGGCATCTCTTAACTTTAGATAATTTTTTCCTTCAGCGGATATTCTCTTTATTTCTTAAGCACCAGAAAGGGAATTTAAGGTCCCCCAGTGGTGTTAGAGTAACCCTTCAAAGTTGATTTGCATTTGTTTTTTATTTTATCCCAATATTACAATGGTGGATAGGCAGTATAAATGCAAACTTGTGAATGACTACAGATAGTCTTTGACTTACAACCATTCATTTAGTGATTGTTTAAAGTTACAACAGCTTCAAAAAAAGGAACTTATGACCATTTCTTGCACTTGTGTGACTTGTTGCAGCATTCTTGCGGTCACATGATCAAAATTTCCGTAATTTGCAACAGGATGTATTTACAAAGGATTGCAGCAACCCAGGGTCACGTGATTGCCATTTGCAACCTTCCCATCTGGCTTCTGACAATAAAGTCAATGGGGAAACCTGTGGCTAAAAGATTGTACAATTGGGTGTGGCTCACTTAACAACCACCTTGCTTAGGAATGGAAGTTCTGGTTCCAATTGTCATAAGTTGAGGACTACTTGTACCATCAATGAATTCTTAGGAGGTATGAGAATTGAATTATAGAACTTGCTTTTTTCAACTGGTACCAAATATATTGCAGACCGGAATAGATATGCAGCAGTTTTAACGAGCTGTCATGAAAATTTGGCTAGAAACATAATTAATATTCAGCTTTAAATAATTTTCAGGTGCTCCTTCCATGGCTGCAATTTACTCTGGCATTCATCTGAAGCTGAAAAGCTCAAAGACATCTTGGGAGGACAAAGTCAAGTTGGCCCGGTTTGCGTGGATTTCTCATCAATGTTTCCTTCCAAACAAAGAACAAGTAATGTATTTCATTATATGTTTTCCCTTAAAACAGGGGTCTTCAAACTTGGCCCTTTTATGACTTGTGGACTTCAACTCCCAGAATTCCTCAGCCAGCGCGTCATAAAAGGGCCAAGTTTCTGCCTTAAAAGATGTTCCATGCTGTTTTTATATTAGGAAGTCTTGAACCTGATTGGCACTCTTTCTTCAACCAAAAGGGAGCTTAGTTATTTAAAACTTTTTAATCACTTATTTTATCCAAGTTTAAGTGACAGTGGATGAGAATTAATTTGATACTCGAAGAAGCATTTGAATAGCTCAAATAAATGTCAAATTGTTTTGTTTTTCACGAGAGGGTGTTTTTATCACAACACACCATTCTTACTATATTTCTGTAATGTTAGAAATTGTGTTTGAAGGAAATGTAAATATACAGTACTGGATATTTTTGTAAACATCTCGTGCCATTCTTTCACCATTTTTAAAATTTACCTACCTTTAAGGCTACATTGTCTTTCTTAAAAAATATTTCTTTCCCTACACAAGAGTATATTTGGAAGACAACAATTTTGACCACATTTTAGGTGGATTTTTTTAAAGGAGAAAAGGGAGATTTCCTTGCCTTTTTGCAGCTGCTTCATGAAAAGACTTTGAGGACATGCAGAAGGTTGGAGAAAGAAAAGATCTGTAACTCAAGCAGAAACATACTCCTTACATTGGATTTCATCCATGAAATACCAACATACCATGCAGATATAGATCTTATTGCTTTATTTTAAAAATTTGTACATTGCCCTTTGAAACCAAACTAAAAAGTTATTAATTCTCCCATCTAGTCACAATTAAGGATTCCTAATATGGTAGCACCTCTGATATTACTGGGAACATGGGACATATCCCTGGGCACCCAAGACCAACATTGACTGAAACCAAAGACATGGATGCTATATAAGGACTGAATTTTGTTAAGTCTGTACATAGCAACTTACCTACAGTGAAGGGTCTGTTACTAGCAGAAAACCTTCTGTAATTTATGAGAATAATTCATTATTTTCCAGATTGAGGGCTGACGGAGGGAGGCGGCGGGGGAGGCTTGTGTCGCCCAGTCCCGGTGCAAGCCATGGGAGAATTGTTGGAGGAGGAGGAGGCAGCAGCTGCCGCCGGGCAGGTGATCTGTGGGTGAAGCACGAAGAAAGCCCCTCCTGCGGTGCACAGTAGCAGCAGAGCCTTTCGCCATCACTCCCCGCTGGCTCCGAAATGGCAGAGGGGGACCAGGCCTAAACCACCCATCCTCTGTAGCTTGGCAGTCCGGTTTGGGAGGGGAGAGAAAGGGAAGGTCGCCGAGCAAGGAATGGCCTGACGGGGGGGCTGAAGGAAGTGGGTGCGTGGGGCAGCTCCACCCCCTCCCCTGCCTGCCTGCCTGGCCTCGCGGCAGTGGTGCAACACATGCTTTCCTGCCCCATTGCAGCAGCGAGGTGGGACAGAGTGGGCGGGGTCCTAATGAGGGCTTATTTTGGGGGTAGGGCTTATATTAGGCCCACCCCCCCCAAAATCAGGGTAGGTCTTATTTATGGGGTGGGGCTTATTTTTGGGGAAACACGGTAGTTATATACTAGTAGGTCTTATCTATGTTTCTCTTTGTCATGTAAAATTAAATGTGTTGTTCTATTCCACTGAAGTTCCTAGTATTTCCATGCGTGTGAAAATGTAGCTTTAGTGTATTTTTGGAAGGGTCACATCACCCACATCCAATACATATAGAATCCAAATTTTAAGCGTAAATAATCTTTGATGGGAGTTTTGGAAATTGGGAGATCTCTCTGATTGTGAGGAAAAGAAAAGAACAAGAAAAGAAGAAGATCATGTGTGCCCAGATAAAGTCCTACAGGTACAGGCAGCTTTAGTTGCAAGCTATATAACAGATGTACAAGGTGGTGAAGACTGTTAATAAGGAAGTAGAATGAATCTCTATCTTTTGATATTGTCGTCTCTTTAATCACAATACTGGAAGCCTGACATTTATACATAAGTATTGAGTTGCCCTTCCATGTCCTGCATTAGTGAAACAGATTTGTTTATTTTTAGGAATCACATTATTTGCCTCAAACTGCTTTGTGTCCCCTATCCTATCTAAAACAATCATTGTTAATATGTATGTATGGGTATTTTGGTGGATACAGGTCTTACTTGATTGGGTGAGTCATAGCTTGGTTTCCTGCTACAATAAGAAACTTGAATTGCCAGATGAAATAATTGAGAAGCTTTGGATTTACCTGGATGGCATCATTCACAGCAAAAAGCTGCAGAATCTTTTCAACGATGGAAAAACGGTAACTCTGCGTTTTACAATTGCACAGGTATGTTTATAAAGAAATAAACTTTTACATAGATCCATCTTCCTTTGGAAATAATGCCCAGATTGCTTTGAGATCTTGCTGACTATCTGCTGAACCTTTTCTCTTTAATTCACAATTTCAGTTGCAATTTTTTTTGCAACTCTCCCATAATAATCTGATACTTTCTGGAAGCTATATTTCTTTATGAACAGCTTTTCTTAGTTTAGCTGTCTCCAATTGTGTCTTGGTTGCAACTCAAAGAATTCCAGCCAGGGAATTGTTTGCTGTTACAACACATCTGGAAGATGCCAGCTTGGGCAATACTATTGCAATCCAGCAGTCATTTATAAATATCTATAAGCAGGTATGTATGTTCAGCACATAAAAATATATTGGTACTTGCAGGAATATTGTGTGATACCAGTATGTTCACTAGTTAGACATTTTAACTTAGTATCACTGTTGTACATTGTAGCTATAAATAGGGGTGTTTTTTTAAAGAATTAATACATATCTTCTTGAGATAGAATTGTGAATGAGAATTTAGAACAATACATTATACTTTTAAATGTACATACTAAATGCCATATCTTCCCAGCCAAAGAATATTGATTGTTACACTTGACTATTTACATGTTATTCAAGAACAAAATCCCACTAATTGTTGTAAAGTTTTAACAGAGCACAATATTTTTAGCTTCCGGAGATAGATAAAAGATGTTTTGTTTTTTAGTGAGAAAATATGAGAGACTATGAGAAGCAAATGGAGGATTCAGCTGATGTGAAACAAGGCAACACAACTTTGATATCGTGTGTGTGTGTGTGTGTGTGTGTGTGTGTGTGTGTGTGTGTGTGTGTTAGAAAGGAAATGCTCCCAGACTGCCTAGGGCCAGGGTAGGCAACCTCGGCTCTTTTATGACTCATGGACTTCAACTCCCAGAATTCCTGAGCCAGCATGGCTGGCTCAGGAATTCTGGGAGTTGAAGTCCACGAGTCATAAAAGAGCCGAGGTTGCCTACCC
This sequence comes from Vipera ursinii, assembly GCF_947247035.1. Lineage (NCBI taxonomy): Eukaryota > Metazoa > Chordata > Lepidosauria > Squamata > Viperidae > Vipera > Vipera ursinii. The sequence continues at coordinate 284,061,209 of NC_139512.1, read as the reverse complement.
CTGGCCTAGGGACTTTTAAGTTTTCAAGCGTATATTTTTACCTGAATGTCTGTGGAGATTTTCAGTCATCCAAGTCATGGTTGTCCCAAAGGAGGTTTTTCAAAAGGCAACAAAACTTCCTTTGTTTTTGCTTGAAGATGTTTTGCTTTTCATCCAAGAAGTTTCTTCAGTTTTCACTGAATGGTGGAGAATGAAAGGATTTATATTGGTTGCAGTCATCTTAGCCCTCTTTCTGGCAGTCATTGAGGCCACTTGGAGGTTTTTCTGTGTCCTCAGGGTCACCTATATTTTTACATCTGAGTTGCATTAAATATGCCTTCCTGGATTCTGGTGTGGTTCTTTGTTCGTAGGTGCCAACTATGTGGGGCTTGACAACAAGAAATGCTTCTTTTGAGTGAAATAAAACACACATTGCTTTAAAAATCAGATTGTGCTAGTATGATAAAAAAATTTTTTTTTACAAAGTCATTGCCTGATTTAACATTCACCTTTATAGAACCTTCCTTATCTATAATCCATTTGTAAATGATGTTTTGTCTGTCTGCTTTTGGATCCTCAGGATAAGGGTGAATTTCCATAATTACTGTCATTACAAAGAGCCAGAACAGACGGTAGTCCAATTTTTAAATGAGTAAAAAATGTAAAAGGAGGGAAATAAAATGGTTTATATCATGTGATTTATCAGATAATAATAAATATACAAGAAGAAACTTGAGTTTAATTTAGACACAGATCCTTGAACATAACTTCTGTTTTGTACCTTGTCTCATCTTTAGGTCATAAATGAAAATCTTTCTCTTGCTTACAATCAAAAAACACTGAAGAATGTCAAGGCAGTGCTAAGCTGTTGTAGCGGCATCCTTTCCAAACCTCCTCTTTCAATAGTTTATACTGCAAAATTTGAACTTCTGGTACATCTTCTGAGTAAGTTGACCTGGCTAACCTGTTGGCAGCTATCATCAGAAAATCCTGTATCCCTCCAGTTGTTTGATGTCCTTCAACTGAGCCTCAGGCAATATCTTCTAATCCAGCGGCAGCAAACCAATGCAAATCGCGTATTTGGACAAGTGATCCAACACCTGCTGCAGCCATGCCTGTTGCTTAGATACTTGCTAACAGTGAAAGTACGGGCTGATGCAGCTGATGATCGGATTCATCCACATCACAGCAAGGAAGTCCGAAATCATGTAGAGACTTTGCTCAAGGCTGGTATTTTCCAACAGGAGCTCTTGTCATCCTACAGAGGTGAGCTGTTGCCAGAGAAGGAATCTGTTGGCACGAAGAAAGGAGGCTTGAAAAATCTGCTTCTCCCAGCCAATTCGATCCAGACGTCTTTAAGAGACGCCGCCTTTTGCGAACCAGATCTTCATGGAAAAGTGGTAGCGCATTCAGCGCCTTTGCTTTTCAAGCTCTTTTTAGATACTTATAATAAGCCGGAAGACCATCTGGTTTGCTTTCACATGCTTACCAAGCTTTACGGCTGCTTACGGATTTCTTGCCTGCGAGGGAATCTTTGGGAGAACCAGCTTCCAACGTCAGAATGGAGCTGGGAGCTGCTTGCAGTGGAGCAGCTTCTCAATTTGGTGCTGAGCAATAATATTTATAATGTGGCTGCTGATCGGATTCGGCACAAGGCAGTCCAGTTTGATTTTTACCGTCAGTTAGCGCAGTTGCTGATGAATCATTCGCAGGCCACCATACCTGCCTGGTTTAGATGTCTCAAGGCCTTGATTTCATTAAATCACTTGATTGTGGATCCTGATTTGGATGACTTAGTGGCCTTAGCTTGGATTGATGCCGAGGTCTTTGAACCACGTGCAAAGAAAGCTCAGACAGCCCTTGTCAGCACGGTCTTCTCCACTTACACCAAATTGCGCCAGTTCCAAAATCTCTTCCAAGAAATTTTATCGGTCATCTTACGTCCTGCTGCAGAAGAGTCAAGACTCCCACTGTTGCCAGCCGGTATCAAGGCCAAGCTATGTGAGTGTCTTTTGGATCTGCCATCCAATCAGGTACTGGATATAGTAGCTCTCACGATGGAGAAATGTCAGACTTTGGTCATTCCTCACGTCAAGGGGGATTCCGACACGGCCTCAAAGCTTCTGTCCATAAGCACATTGCTCTTTTCTGTTCTCTTCCACATGAAGAGTTTAGACGATTCCACTCCATTGACTGTTGTGCATCGCACCCAGAACCTCCTGGAGGCAATGCGGGAGAATCTCATCCAAGTTTTATTTGACCTGCTGAGAAGTTCTGAGGCAGAAAAAACAGAACTTGAGCTTTGGACAGAGAAGATCAGTAATTCAGCTCTTCTTCTTGCTTGTGTCTGGGTAGAAAGTGATACTCTTTTTGTCTTAAACTGCAAGCAGTATACCTCTCCCTTGGTCCCCTTGCTTGATAATTCTTCTGAAGAAAACTGGGACTTCTCAACCGTATTTCCCGGTTTAGATGCAGAGTGTTGGGAGAAGATAGATAAGCTGGCAAAGTGTTCCTCCCCAACGAGCAGCTACTGCACTGAATGGCTGGTGCTTCAAAAAATGAAGAGGATGCTAATGCACACCACCAGTTGGACAGAGGCATTGCATCAGACATTGCAAAGTGCTGTGGCTTTCATTCTTCGGTCTGGAAGAGCTTCCCTGAACAGAGAAGAATTGGAACCCTGGGATGGTAGTGCAAGTAGTATAACTACTCTTACTTATCCAGTGGCACATTGGCACCTGGTAGTCTCAAATCTTCCTGTCCTGTTTCCCTACCTTTCTGAGAATGATACAGAGTATATTGCGCAGGTGCTGCTGAAAACACTCTTGGTTAAGCAAACCCAGGTAACCTTTGCTGATGAGGACGATTTCTTACTCACAATGGAGAACCTGTCTAAGGATTTATTGCACAGCTCTCTTCTTCCAGAACTGCAGATGCTGCAGTGTTTTTTCCTAAGCCAAATCATTCAGCGCTGTGCTAGTGTTCTCTCGTCTACATTTCCAAACATTCCCAATCAGCCTCTTCAGTTGCTGTGTGGAGGAGATACTCCGTGGTGTGAAGCTGCCCCTTCTGTTCATGCGGCCAGCGTAAGGTCTAGCAATGACTTTTCAGTCTCATGGGCAGCTATGGAGAAAGCTGCTCTCAGTATACTGTCGTTAGCGAAAGACGGATCTTACGCTACCTTGGAAGAAGAACATATCAAAGAGCTCTTGAGCATACTAGAGGTCATTTCAGCACTGCACGTAGACAGCTTCTTTCCTTTGGATTTCACACGATGCTTTCTTCTGTTGATTTCTTTGACAGTTAATACCAGAGCAAGCGTTTCTTGCAGCGAAGCCTTATCTTTAAAGTTTTTGGCAGCCTGCTTCCACCGTCTAGCATGCTTACAGGCCGGAAGACATGCAAACTCATCCTTCAAGGTTTTGTACGCTAGCGATGTTCTCGAAGTTCTCCTCACCTCTGCATTTGCGGTCTGCAAGACCTCTGGCAGAGCCTTGAAGACTGATGCTTGGGATGGATTTCTTCATGAGCTCCAAGTCTTTTTGGAACACTATCTTCAGGTCATCCTAGAAAGGAGGCAGAGTGTGAAACTGAACCTGGAAAAGTTCCTGTCGTTCATCACAAGTTGCCAACCATGTGATACAAGTTCTGGACAGTCTGACCATTGGAGCCCTAAAGCTGACCAGGTTCTTATAGTGGCATTAATTTCATTGTGTCACGTTCTGGCTACGTACCTGCAAGAACAACCGGATGGAAAACTACAGATTTCAGGAATGCTACCTGTTTTTCTTAAACAGGCCATGTTGCAAACAGGAACAACTGTCGAGTTCTGCCTTAGAAACCACAGAAAAGGCCAGCCTTTACCTTTGGCTTTTATACCGCACATTACTATTCTTCTCAAAGCGGATTCATCTTGTTTTCAATCTGTGGCTCCTGCAGCTGGTGAGAACGAACTACAAGACCCCATGAAGTCAAGCGAAAACCGGCAGCTTTTTCACAGGGAACTATATCAAAGCTTTTGTGTGCAAATATTGAGAGAACTTGAGTTGGCAGATGATAACCCCCAGTTCCTTCACTCTGCTTTGCAGTTTTTGTCTGCTTTCTGTTCCATGCCGGAACTGTATCCACCAGATGTAACTTCTATTGCAGTATTTAATTCGGTCAGAAAACTACTTGCAGGTAAGGAAGTACAATTCTTATTTCTTCACTCCTCTGCTAAATATTGAAGGGAGATGGTAGATTAGAAACAGTTCCAGAGAGCCAGTGTTGAGCAAGTTTCAAAATCAGCACCCAGGAATAATAAAGATTATGAAAGAGGTGACAGGTCAGAATTATTGTGGATAGCCAGCAATGGCAGATTAATGGCATCTCTAAACATGATTTGTCTATCATGGCTGTGACGTGACTCTAAAATGAAGGTGAAGATTTGTTCTCTGAGCTTGTGGGTTGGTTTCCAGATGTTTCGTTACCAGGCTAGGTAACATCTTCAGTAGAGATTAGGGGATGTCAGTGTCGGTCTTCTTCTATTTATAATCCTATCCTTTTTACCTTTATGTACTTCCTGGCCTGTTGGAGACACATTCAGTGGTACGAATTTACCATGGTGCATCATAGTGTATTTTTGGTGGGCTTTGGACAATCTGCCTGATTTTCTTGTGGTTCCTAGAATTTTTACAGCAGGGGTCCCTAACCTGTGGGCCACGGCAGGCCATGTGAAGGGATGGCACTCACCCCCACACACTCGCACTACCGCCACCCCGAGTGTCCCACCGCACTAGTGCTGTTTCGCCCCAGAGCGTCCCACTGGCGCTAGTGCCGCCTATAGCATCCCGCCGGTGTTAGTGCCACCCTGCCCCTGAGCTTCCCATCAGTGCTAGCGCTGCCCCAAGCATCCCACCGGTGCTAGTACCGTCCCGCCCATTTGCATGTGCGCACATAGCAGTTCCTGCCTCCCTTTCCAGGCCACCAAATCAAAAAGGTTGGAGACCTCTGTTTTAGGGGCTAATGTTTGGTTCCTTAAAGACATCCTAATCCCCTCTCTTTAGTACAAAAACTGGTTCTAAAAGGTTGAGCCCTGTCTGTTTTGTTGTTAACTGCGAAGTCGTGTCTGACCCATCGCGACCCCATGGACAATGTTCCTCCAGGCCTTCCTGTCCTCTACCATCTTCTAGAGTCCATTTAAGCTCATGCCTCCTGTTTCAGTGACTCCATCCAGCCACCTCATTCTCTGTCGTCCCCTTCTTCTCTTGCCCTCCACCTTTCCCAGCATTAGGCTCTTCTCCAGTGAGTCCTTCTCATTAGGTAGCCAAAGTATTTGAGTTTCAAGTTCAGGATCTGGCCTTCTAAAGAGCAGTCAGGGTTGATTTCCTCTAGGACTGACCGGTTTGATCGCCCGTCTGTTTAGGAACCATAATTGAGATGCTGGGAATATTTCTTGAAACACAAACTGAAGTCACCAAAAAGCGCCTACTTATAATCATACATTTTAGGTTTTAATTTCTTTGAAAAAATAGTTGATTGTTGCCAGTTGGATGACTGCAATAAGATTTCATTGGCTTCTCCATTTTTGCCTGATAGCAAACTGGGTTGGAGATGTTATTTAGTTAGATTTCTTTGCTGGGCATGAAGAATATTGCTTCTCATTTCCCCTTCTGTCCTCCTGTATCCCAAAACAGGCCATATTGGCTGGGAGAGAAGCAGAGAGTTGTGTGGAATACAGTATAATTACCTGATAATGGTAGCAGCTTGCCTAACTTAGAAGTTGGGGGGAACCAAGGGCTGTCTAGATGCAGCTTTTGGTAGTTCTACTATCATGGCCTATGATAAAGAATATTTAGCATGGTAGTTCTAGAGCAGGGGTGTCAAACTCAATTTCATTGAGGACCGCATCAGCATTGTGGTTGCCCTCAGGGGACCGGGTGGGTGTGGCCAGAGTGGGCGTGGCCTACTGGGTGGGTGTGGCTAGAGTGCGTATGGCCTACTGGGTGGGCATGGCCAGCTCTACATCGTTCGCATCAAGGGTGCCTATGGGGGCCTGGGCAGGAGTGGGACAGATCTGAGGGTCTCTGGCAGAAGGAGGGTCTCTGGGCCAGGGCCAAGGCAGTGGGGGCCGTTCCCTGACTGTTTCCAGGATGGCTTTGCGGGCCACATGAAACCACTTTGTGGGCCGGATCCGGCCCCCGGGCCTTGTGTTTGACATGTCTGTCCTAGAGTATTTGCAGAATTACATTTTTTAAAATTAATCTTGGAAAAGGAGCTTTCGTGGCATTGTGCTGTCTCCTGCCTTTTGTGACTATTCAACTGTGTGAAATTCTGCTAATACATTTTATAATTTACAAGAAGTTCTATTGATAGAAATAATTTGAGATTTTGGCAAGACGTACACATGACAGGTGAGGCTAGATTTTCCATCCTTCTCCTGCCTTCTGGATGCAGAAAAGGAGATATTGTTGTTGGTGTGTGAGGAATGCTGTTAAGTCTATTGCACTATAAAGAAAAAGAATGGGTTGGTTTGTCATTTCCATAATTGACAAATAAATGGGGGAAGTAAAGGGAAGTAAAGGGTAAAAACTAAGGGAAAGTTTTGCGCTATAATGGTTTGGCCTCTGTCAGCGGTTTGTGGGCCTTAAGAGTTTGGATGATGGTTTCTCTTGAACTATTGCAGGTCCTGAAGTCAAAGGCCAGTTAATTCAAGATCTAGATGTTCCCTTGACTGAACTGATTGCCCAGCTGGTGGAGAATGCTACCACTGATGACTTTTCTACCATGTTGAGGCTGCTGATTGAGGGACTCAATGTTTGCAATCTTTGGAAACAAAATCCTGAAGTAGGGACAATGTTATTCTTTTTTTTTTTAAAAAAATGTATTTGAATCCTTGGTGCTTAGCATTTGCCTTCATCCAGTTCCATACTTTTGAATTACTTTGTTTCTGAACAGGTTTTCTGTTTTGTATTTTTTACATACAGTAATTTTTACACGAAGAAGGTAAAAGTTAAAGGTTTCCCTGTCTAGTCATGTCCGACTCTAGTGGGTGGTGCTCATCTTTGTTTCTTGGCTGAGGGAGCCAGCATTGTCCGAAGACAATTTCCATGGTCACGTGACCAGCATGGCTATATGCCAGTGACGACAAACCTTTTAGAGACCAAGTGCCCCAAACCTGCCCCCCCCGTGTGCCCCCCCCCCTGCTCTGCCCAGCCCTCGCCTGCCCACAGGGCCACCCAACAGCGCCATGGCAGCCACACCCTCTTCCCACGCCCCACAGCATCAACTGTGTGTGACAGGGCGTGAGGGTGGAGTCTTGTCCTGGCTGCCATGTCCTTGGCTGCACAACTCTATGCGGGCCACGCTCGGGGATGACTCTCCGGGGGGGGGAGTTGCTGGTGAGGAGGGGGCCATGATGGGAGGCGGGGCTGGGATGATGGCGTGCATGCCCACAAAGAGGGCTCTGAGTGTCGCCTCTGGCACATGTGCCATAGGTTTGCCACCACTATTATATGCCAAAGGTGCACAGAATGCTGTTACCTTCCCACTGAAGTGGTACCTATTTATCTACTCGCATTTGCATGCTTTCAAACTGCTAGGTGGGCAGGAACTGGGCAGAAATGGGATTTCACCCTGTTGCTAGGCACTCAGATCTTGAACAGCTTCAGTTGACAAGCTGAGCCTCTGTAAGTGCTGAGCCATTGTGCCCTCTGCATGAGGAAGTTGGGATTAAACCCACAAACTTTCTGAGTGCAAAATGGGAACTCTGCCTCTAAATCTTAAACTATAGGTAGTTCCTGAGTTACATGAGGGTTATTTTTTTTAGGAATTTTTGTGTAAGCTAATTATCATGAATGACCAAAAATAATTGCACCATTCGGAAAAATATAATGTTACAGTCTTAATCAGTTGATTCAATGCTTAAGTAGTTGCTTATCTATCCAGTTGTCTTATGCATTGGCAAGCTTCAGAATTTTTTTAAAAAATATGATTAGCATACAGATATTTTAAGGGACTCACTTCTACACGTTTTTTGTATATTTAAATTTCATTTACTTTTATACAATCCTGGTTAACCTAATATTTTCTACATTGCAATTTGCTTGTATCTTTTATCTTTTTCTTATTTGCTTATTACCCTTATTTTCTTGGTATGTTTTGTACAGATAGTATTATCAGCTGTTACCTTACTGAAAGTACTACTCAACTGTCTTCTAAGTGGAGAGAAAGAGAAAGTTTTCTGGTTTTGTACTCCCCAGATAATGACTGCTTTAGCTGTAAGTACCTCTGCTGCTGGATTAGGCATATGCTACTGAATTTAGGTCACTGTTTATGTTTATGCATTGACACCCCCCCGCCCCCCAAAGACAGAGATATGAAAAAGAAGCATAGACCTTTCATATTGTAGTCTTAGTCTGAGGATCAAAAACTAAATAGTTCATATCAACACTATCTCAATGTTCCATGCTTTCTAAGTCTAGTTATTCCAAGAGCTTCCTGTATGCCCGAACTTCCTGGCTTCCTTGGCGCTGGAATAAAAGCCTGTGCTTCATTGCATGTAGGTCACTGACAATTTTCAAAATATACAGGTTAATGGCAAGCAGGCACTTCATGATATTTATTTATTTCTTTGTGCTGCCTTTATTATTTTTACAAATAACTCAAGGCACCGAACATATCCAACACACATCCTTCCTGCTATTTTGTGCACAACAACCCTGTGAGGTGGATTGGGCTAAGAGAGTTTGCCTGGCTCAAAGTCACCTAGCCGTCTTTCATGGCTAAGGCAAGACTAGAACTCATAGACTTCTGCTTTCGAGTCTGATGTTTTAACTACTAGACCAGGGGTCTTCAGACTTGGCCCTTTTATGACTTGTGGACTTCAACTCCCAGAATTCCTGAGACATTCCCATAGTAGGGTTAGTTAAAAGAAAAGGACATCATAAAATAAAACAACTAATGAAAAAAAATAGAAGCCTTCGTTTCTTGTCTTAACATTTTATTTTTAAAGTGAGATTGGGTTATTTGGGTTGTAGAGGACTATGCTATATTTATGTGTACAATTATATTTATTTCTCTGCTTTTTTTGCAAAATAACACAAAGGAGAATTAAATTACATAATTAAATGGCATCATTAAGTGATATGATAACATTTGGGTTGCTTCGTTTGAAGCCCATTCAACTAGTCAACCAAAAAAAAATTGGGGGAGGGGGGGAAACCTGATGCTTGTCCAGGTTTAAACAACAAAGCAAAACCCTCATCCAGTAACTCTATACTCAATATGCAGTTTTGAAGCAGCTGAACTGTACTCAAGAATAAATTGTATGCGGGTAAAAATTGATTTGGTTGAAGGCGAATGAGATGGTTAGATAGTATCATCGATGCAATGAACATGAATTTGGGCAAACTCTGGGAGACGATGGACAACAAGGGAGCCTGACATGCTATGGTCTATGACAGGGGTCTTCAAACTTGGCATCTTTAAGACTTAAACTCTTAAAGTTGCCAAGTTTGAAGACCCCTGGTCTATGAGGTTACGAAGAGTCAGATACAAGTTAGTGACTGAACGAATAACAGCAGAAAACCCAATTGTATAGAAGAGTTCTAAATTTCATTCCAATACATAGTCTTATGTCTTTGGTATAGGCCACAGCCAGAGACATCAAAAATACAACAACAACAACAACAACAACAACAACAACAACAACAACAACAATAATAATAATAATAATAATAATAATAATAATAATAATAAAAGTTGTAAGGGACCTTGGAGGTCATCTAGCCAGGCAGGAAACCCTATACCATTTCAGGCAAATGGCTGTCCAGTCTCTTCTTAAAAACTTCCAGTGTTGGAGCATTCACCACTTCTGGAGGTTTGTTTAGTGACCATTCAAAGTTACAATTGAAAAATGTGACTTATGACAGTTTTTCACAATTATGACCTTTGCAGCATCTCCATGATCAGGTGACAGCTGATTCACATTTATGACGGTTGCTGTGTCCCAAGGTCACATGATCACTTTTTGCAACCTCCTCACAAGCAAAGTCAATGGGGACGCCAGATTCACTCAGCAACCGGGTTACTAACTTATCAACTGCAGTGATTCACTTAACAACCGTGGCAAGAAAGGTCGTAAAATGGGGCAATACTCACTTAAGAGATGTCTCACTTGACGACAGAAGTTTTGGGCTCCATTGTGGTCGTACGTTGAGGACTACCTGAGTAGCAAATTTTCAGCGGCAGGGAAGGATGGTGGATAGGCAGGGATTTATTGGCGTTACTGCCTTTGTGGAAAACCATACTGGAAATGACATAGCAGTCGTGTGATTTGCAGAGGGGAGTTGTGAGGCTGGAGAAGCATGCCTCAACACATATAGTGTGTGTCCTACTGTTTGTTTTTCCTTCCTCCTAATGTAGATGCAAATCAAAGAGGCTTCTCAAGCTCCAGACTTGCTTCCTGTTCTTTCTGCGCCCATCCTGGAGGCAGCAGCTCTTCTTCTTAGACGGGGAGAAAGGATTCTCTCCAATCCACATCATGTCACTCTTGTTTTTAATATTCTTTTGACTGTCCCTCTTGACCAGAGGGCGTATAGCAGCATCTTTCTGGGAATCCACGAAGTGCTCTTCTCCATTTTGCAGTGTCATCCTAAGGTAAGGAGCGGGCTTAAAAATATGAAACACGATCTAGTGCAGGGGTCCTCAAACTTGGCCCTTTTATGACTTGTGGACTTCAACTCCCAGAATTCCTCAGCCAGCATGCCTGGCTGAGGAATTCTGGGAGTTGAAGTCCACAAGTCATAAAAGGGCCAAGTTTGAAGACCCCTGATCTAGTGCCTGGGGGATAAAGCCGTATACCTCCCCATTAGGCTTTCCTGTTATTGTTCACCTCCTGTTAAAGTGACCTCAAGTTTAGAAAAGTAATTTGAAAATGAAAGTTGGTGGCTTTTAGGATGGATAAAGTGTTGGTGAGTGGGGGGGAAATCAGTTTAATGGAAACTGTTGGATGGAGATTAAGACAAAAGCTGTTTTTATTCTGAACAGAGCCACTTTCTCTTTTAAATCCTGCTTTTCACATGCCCTGGGTTCCTGGCACATTTCAAAAGATCCAAAAGCAATCCTGGATCTGGAAGAAAAAAAAAAGATGATGTAGCCATGATCACCTAGCTCCCAAGGCATTTCCCTTCATCCTAAATACAATTGGTGTAAAAAAAACACTGCATTTGTTTGGTAATTTGACTTAGAAGGCCTTCCGTCTTCTTATTAATTAAGGAATTAGCTTAGAGTGAGTCGGAGCTATCTAAAGATATTGTATGCTTTTCATCCATTTCTACCAGCATTTCTTGTTGCCATCCTTCGGATGTTTCAAAATAGTTTGCCTTACCCAGAAGCTGACATAGCCCAACAAGAGAAGGCTCTTTGCATATCCTTTTCATATTTTCTACCATTCCATTTCTGCCTCCATCTTCTACCTGTCTCCTCTGCTTCCCAGTTCCTTGTCCCTGCTGCTTCACTCTTTAGAGTATTCTGGATTATCACCATTGCAATATTTTTTAAAAATGTCTTGGGATTTTATTCAATCTGACTACATCTTTCTCATGTATGTGGATGCTGCCATTGTGGCTGCAGGTTGGTAGGATCCCGCCCTGATGTTTGATACAGATGACAGATGATTATGGATTATTGTTACATAAGTAAAAGACTATTCCATCTGCATTCTCAAAAGCCAGACGTAGCTTTGAACCCTGCCTTCAGTCTCTCTTATTTACTTGGAGTGTGGATTTTTGAATCTCTGCATTTTAATGTCAATGTACTTATTATGCAGGTGATGCTGAAAGCAGCTCCATCTTTTTTGAACAGTTTTCATCGATTGGTTATTTCCGTGATGCATGAAGGGAGGCAAAAAGGAGACAAAGGTTTGACATATATTATCTTATATTCCATTTTCATCTTGTTCTGCACTCATGTCCTTTCCTGACTGTAAAATTATGTTGCATGTCTGGAAGAGTCTTACCTAGCCACATTTGAGGTATATAGTTGTTCTGCGTGTAAGTCTTCCTGGGTTTGAATTGAGTTCATCAGTTATTAACCATGTATTATTGGAACCTATGGCTGTGATCCTAACTCCCACCCTTAGAAATAAAGCCCATTCAATTATTCTGAGTGAAAATCCAAATGACTGTATCAAAACCTATCTACCGGTAGATCATGTGTTGCTTTCCTGCATTGCTACACATTAGGGAAAGATAAAAGCTGTAGGCACTATTTGGATGCCAATTACTGCACACGTCATTTTCCCCGAACAGAATAAGCATATACATAACAGTAAAAGTGATTTTTTTTCTAAGTATTTCTTATGAGTACTTATGTTTTAATTTTTGCTATGTAAGGCTTATAGAAATCTAGGGGCAATTAAAATATTTCCATATTGAATTACTACTTGTTATTATATCCTCTGAGTTTCAGACCTGAGTCCTACTGGTATTGTATTGGCATCACGAATGTAAGAGGATAAATTCAGCAACAAGAAAAAAAAATACAGTGGATCTAATTATACATATACTACCCTCAAAAGTATACACTCTTCTTTCTCATATTAGCATGCCAGGGAAGTTATTAAGTGTTACTTCAGGCTATAACTGGCCCGGAACTATGAGGAGCTACTTATAGAAAGCTTTCATATAACCATTAATATACAGGTAAGTCCTCGACTTACGACCACAGTTGAGCCCAAAATTTCTGTTGCTAAGTGAGACAATTGTTAAGTGAATTTTGCTCCATTTTATGACTTCTTGTCACAGTTGTTAAGTGAATCACAGCAGCTATTAACTTAGTAACAGGGCTGTCAAGTGAATCTGGCTTCCCCATTGACTTTGCTTGTCAGAAGGTCACAAAAGGTGATCACGTGACCCTGAGTCAGTTGCCAAGCGTCTGAATTTTGATCACATGATCATGGGGAAGCTGCAACGGTCGTTAAATGTGAAAAACTGTCCTAAGTCACTTTTTTCAATGCTATTGTAATTTCAAACGGTCACTGAATGAACTGTTGTAAGTCGAGGACTACCTGTATTCACTCCTATGATTTGCTGAGGGATGGGTGAAACATAATTACCTCTCATCCGTCTGTATAATGCAAGGGTAGGCAACCTCGGCTCTTTTATGACTCATGGACTTCAACTCCCAGAATTCCTGAGTCAGCTATGCTGAGTTGAAGTCTATGAGTCATAAAAGAGCTGAGGTTGCCAGGTATAATGCAATAAGTAAATCTCAATACATTTTGTTTTTCAAGGGTCTGTGGATGAACTTGAAGCTATATTGAAATGCGCTCAGTTGGTGGAGCGGATGTATAGTTATATTGCGGCAAAAACAGAAGACTTCACTTTGCTGTCAGCCTTCATTGTGGCCCAATATGTGACAGATCTGCAGAAGGTAATGACCCCTCTATTCAGCCAAAAGACAAAATAGTTCTTAGTTTTAAGAAATGAGAAGTGAGGAATACATTGACACTGATGCATGGGAAAAAACATGTGACACGTTTCTTTATTGAGTCTCATGTCACAAGATGGCCTGTCCAAATCCAAGTCTTCTAGCAGTGTTGGACTATAGCTTTCATCATCCTCAACTGGTAAGTCTGTTGGAGGGGTCATGATCTGGGTCATGGGCCTTCAAACTTGGCCCTTTTATGACTTGTGGACTTCAACTCCCAGAATTCCTCAGCCAGCATGCCTGGCTGAGGAATTCTGGAAGTTGAAGTCCACAAGTCATAAAAGGGCCAAGTTTGAAGACCCCTGATGTGGGTGGTTATATTAGTGACGATAATGTATCTGTAGTGTATTAGGTTTAGAGAAGTTGTATTTTAGCATATCGAAAGACAGTTTTAAAAATGATTAGGATATCTGAGTCTATGGTACTTCCAAGATACTTATAGTGGAGCAGAGCAGCTTAAATACACTCATCCCCACTTCTTTACTAAAATCAGTAGGATTTGTTTTTCATAAAGTGCACCTAAAGTCAAAATGCAGGATATGTGCAATAGGCACTTGTCTTGGACACCTTCATAATTCTAAAATCTATTTCTTTGAGAAAGGAAATTCTCTCTTTGCAAAGCTTCTGATTGCTCCACCCTATTTATTTTTATGTTGGGCAATAATTTCCTTATCCTTCTCACCTGGTGAGAAGCAAAATAGCTTTCATTTGCTCACTAGATTCCTCCTGATTGGCCCTATGGTAATCGAAATTCTCAGTCATTCTTTTCAATGAGTGGCAAATGCTTCTTTCGATGAGAAATTAATCACTGCAAGTGACTCTGGTTTTTAACATAGTTCGTACTGCATTGTTCAGGCTTTTTTCTTCAGCTGGCATTTCGGAAAATGACTCAGTTGAGCTAACGTAGGCAAAGCATTAGTTTGGCCAGAGGGAATGTGCTTCAGATCAGCATGCTTCCTTTTGTCGTGTACTCTGACTCATTCCCATATTTTCTCACTCTGCAGTTGCCCCAGTTTTTCACGATGTCTTTATTGGAAAACCACGTTGAAGAAGGGGATTCAGTATAATGTCTCCTTGATTAGGGGCAAACGTCTAACACTCATGCACTGAGGCAAATTATTTATTTTTTTCTCGAATTTATTTGCCTAGATGGCTTACAACAAAATTAAATTGTTCTCAAAATTAGTTTGTTCTCATATTGTTGTATACTGCAGCATGATAGAGCAATATGAGAATGAAAGCTGGATGGGTGGGGATCCCCAGACCAATTGGCAGAGCCAGGTCTTCCAAGTTTTTACGGAAGAATAGGAGGGTGAAGGTAGATCTCATGTTGGAGGATAGGATGTTCCAAGGTGCAAGTGCTACAGTAGAGAAGGCTCTTCTGGATCCCGCTAGTTGGAGTTCTTTGACTGATGGGATCCGTAATAGGTCCTCTCTGCTGGCTTGAGTGGGGTGGGCTTGTCCTATAGGGATGAATTGGTTCATCAGGCAGCCTGGAGCAAATATAAAAGAAATATATGAAATACGTTTTATAAAAGATCTAAAACATATGTAAGATATAAAATATTAATATTAATATAAATATATAAATATAAAAGAACTGGAAAATAGGTGAGATTTTTCTGCATAAACACTAGTTGAAGAATCAAGCGTGCAAGAGTTGGCTCTTTGCACTTCTTTTAGAGGCCTTGTACTCTAAATCTGTCTTTTTCCTCAGCATTACTTCTACTTCCCTTTTATTGTTGTAATGCTTATATAAAGCAGGCAAACCAATGCACTCAGACCATTCTAGATCCCATCCCTAACCCCCCCCCCCAGTCTGTGGACCGGGACCAGTCCATGGCATGCCAGAGATTAGGCCAGGCAAACAAGAAAAGCTCTATCCGTGGGATGCAGGCAGCACGCAAAACCATCTCCCCCCCTCCCCCCAGTCCATGGAAAAACCTCTCTGCATAGAACCAGTTCCTGGTGCCCAAAAGGTTGGGGTGGGGTCGCTATTCTAGATAAAGAAATTAAATGCTTTCTACCTTACCTGCATTATCAATGAGACTTTAGTAGTAAAACAGTAGTTCATGCAAAATTTTAGTTTACTTTTTTTAAAAGCTTTTAAAAAAACTCTAGGTAAACCCATTTGAGTTTTCCTGCAGGCAGCTTGAAGACTCTTAACAGCAGGATTCTTTCACAACAATATGCTGGCTTTAAAGCTGGTTTTATCTTAACATGGATGATACCACTTTGTTAAAAATTGGGAGAAAAATGGACCATTTTCACAGTATGAATGGGTTCAAACCCAGCTACCTCAGATGATATGCTGACATTCTTCTTTTTCTCCACTGTGCTGTCATAGCAATTAGAAATTTAATTCATCAGAAAAACATTTTATTACTTGCCTGAAGAAGAGAAGAAAAAGCGTTAATGCAAATGACAACCACTTAGTATGGCATGTCTGGCAGCATGAGACTAATCTGGGGTTTGGGCACATGGAGGGAGGGAATACTTTTGGTGGTAAAAATAGCGAGATTGCCTCTTGAGAAAGCCACAGCAGGAAAATGTTGCCAGAGCTGGCATTTTACTCAGATGGCGCCTCCGGTTCTGAAATTCAAAAGGAATAGCCAGGAGTCACGTAGAGCAGGTTTGATTCCCAGAGTTGTCTTTAGCTTTGGTGATGTTACCGTTAGAAATTTTTGGACTGCATCAGAAAATTTTGGATTACAAAGAAATATATATTTCTCAGTTGAGCAGATAAAGATAAAAGGGGGTGAGTATTACTTATACTGGAAAGAGTGTTTTTTTAAAAAAAGCCTGATTGAATTTGGTAGACTTAAGGATTCTTTCCCAGATAATTGCTAACCATGAGTGCAACTACAGTTTTGGGAATATTTTTCCCCAGTCCAAAATTAATCCAACAAAATGTAATGGACCCAATATAACCATCTGGAAGGAGTCCTTCGGTAGACAAATGAGGAGCCAACTGAATAGCTTGATTTCAAGCTAGACATCTGGGAATGGATAACGAGATTTTGCTCATAAATGATACATTGCAGATTCCTCCTCTTCTCCCTAAACTTTCAGGAATCCCCTAAGGAGAATTAACAGCTGAGGGGGCAGAGTGCTTGGTAAATTCTTGATGATTTGAGTAGAGTGATGAGGGCTTTTGTCTTTCCTGTGTGAGAAACCCAGCAATTAATGGTTGCTTTCAAAGTTACATTTATATAAACATCCCCCCCCAATAAATAAATAAATAAATAAAAATTGAGGTCGGTTCTGGAAGTAATCAATTCCTGGACGGAGTGTATACTTGGGTGCATCATTGCTCAATAGTCTGCAAATCTTTGTAAACCAATCCTGAATGGTGCAAAACTACGCTTTTGAAAGAGCATGGCCGTGTTCTTATTTAATGT
The DNA here is from genome assembly GCF_947247035.1 of Vipera ursinii. NCBI lineage: Eukaryota > Metazoa > Chordata > Lepidosauria > Squamata > Viperidae > Vipera > Vipera ursinii. The sequence goes on along the minus strand of NC_139512.1, from coordinate 284,044,359 downwards.
ATGTTACTCAGTGTTACATTAAGTAATCCATATAACATTAACCCATGCCCGCATATGAAACAAATGGTAGGTTTTAATATCCTGATTGTTGTCTTTTTTAATAAAAATTTTGCTTAACTTAAAACTTGTTTGAGTTTTGAATGTAGTATTGTAATTGACTCAATGCAGACTGACTTGCTCATGAGAGTCCATGGTAGTAGGAATGTGTCCACCTTTGCCAAAATTTCTCAGTTGTGGGATCTGACATCATCCAGGGGTCAACTACTAGATCCTGATCTACTTCCTGTCTATCTGTAATATATCTAGGGTACATTTTATCCTCAATCACCGAACCATTTGATTATTGTACAGGTAGTCCTCTAATTATGATCACAACTGAGCCAACATTTATTTTGCTAAGTGAGACATTTAAGTGAATTTTGCCCGATTTTATGATCTTTCTTGCTACAGTTGTTAAGTGAATCACTGCAGTTGTTAAGTTAGTAACAAAGTTGTTAAATGAATTTGGCTTCCCCATTTGCTTATGAGAAGTCACAAATGACCTCGGCACACCGAAACTGTCATAAATATGAGTCAGTTGTCAAGCATCTGAAATTTGATCATGAGGCCATGGGCATCTGCAACAGTCATAAGTGTAAAAAATGGTCATAAGTCACTTTTTCAGTGCCATTGTAACTTAACTGTTGTTCAGTCGAGAACTACCTTTGTATGCCTGTAGATGTTTTACTGTTGCTTTATCTCTTCTATTACATTTTTTTTTACTGTTTGTACTTTTGATGTGGACATTTCTGTCATTCTCTCTGGTATAAACTGATAAAATTGGAAGAAAAATTGCTGTCATATCTGAGTGTGTCAGTCTTCTCAAAGGAGAACAAATACATCCAGGCATTCCTATGGCGATATTTATTTTTGTTATGCATTTTTGGCTGCTAAATAATGAAGTTGTTCACAGAGGAATAAAAATACATTTTTAAAAAACTGACAATAAAAATAGGCTACCGTTTGGCAAAGAAACCACACAGATCTTTTCCTCTTCTAATTATGTTTTAAGGTTGGCGTCTTTATACCTCCACAGTCTTTGTCTTAATGCAAGTGGGATAATAAATGAATGATTCTCTTCAGTGCTTTCCCTAATGAGAGTGTATGTGTGCCATTAATCACTGGTAACAAGCATTAATAAACCCATTTATATTCCCTCTAGGTGACTTTGCATCCAGCTGTAAAGAAACATCTAACAGAAGGGATCTATCATATCATAGATCGCTGCAAGGAACGGGACATCAAATTCTTAACTATCTCTCTACCAGCAGGTGTGAGAGAAGTTTTCAAGGAACTCTATCGTGATTATACTCATTATTACAAAGCTTTAAAGCAAGGGGATGAAAAGTACAAAGCATGAACTAATTAGTCTTTTGAGATCTGGGTGAAGAGTCTCCATCTGGACGGGATAAAACCTGCTTTTCTTCGGTGTTAAAGTCATTTGATTTGGAATGAGAAAACCATGTGCCTGGAAGCAAGGCTGTACGGCACATTTCCTCCGCATTGGTGATTTGAGTAAACCTCTGCCTTTCCAGGGATACAAGGAGACATTTCTGAAAGAAATTGTATTAAATACTTGTACACAGCAAGGACTGTAGAGAAAAACATACGTATTAATGGCCCAGAATTTTGAGCTATGAACGAACTTCATTTTTCCCCCTTTTTGCAGTAAGGGATAATGGGTTCCAAACTTCCCTTTTGTCAGGATAGTTTGGCTGAACACGTTTGTCTTATACCTGTAAAATATTGATAACCATTAAATTTAACTAGCCTTTTAAAAAAAAAGATGGAGCTCTCTCTCTTCTATATCCTTAAACTAGATTTTACCTAACCTGATCCTTCCAGATGCATTATTAGGCTAGAAATCACATCATTTCTTACCTGCACAACAAAGAGGTAGCTGGAAAGGAGGAGGCTTTTGAAGGAAACTAGTACATATTTAAAAGGGACGCGGTGGCTCAGTGGGTTAGGATGCTGAGCTTCTCGATCAGAAGGTCGGCAGTTTGGCGGGTCGAATCCCGAGTGCCGCGTAACAGACTGAGCGCCTGTTACTCGTCCCAGCTTCTGCCAACCTAGCAGTTCGAAAGCACGTAAAAATGCAAGTAGAAAAATACTTCTTTCAGGGCAGGAAACTTAAAATTTCCTCACTTTTAACCTTTATATTGTTTATTAAGGAATGCTTATTTATAGAACTAGAACTAAGGAGAAACTTCCTGACAGAACAATTAATCAGTGGAACCACCTGCCTCCAGAAGCTGTGAATGCTCCAACATTGGAAGTCTTTAAGAAGAAATTGCACAGCCAGTTGTCTGAAATGGTATAGGGTTTCCTGCCTGGGTAGAAGGTTGGACTTGATGACCTCCAAGGTCCCTTCCAACTTCTTCTTCTTCTTCTTATTATTATTATTATTATTGTTGTTGTTGTTATTGTTATTGTTATTATGTTGTTGTTGTTGTTGTTTATTATTATTATTATTATTATTATTATTATTATTATTATTATTATTATTATTATTATTATTAACATTACTAGTTTTCTGATGAAGAGAGTCCACTATGCCATCCTGGAATTTTCCAATCGCTAACTTGGCCTGACATTACTAGTTAAGTCTCCCTCTTCTAAAAAGTCTACATGGGTATCTCAATTTGAAACTATATTTTGTGATGATAAAGCTCAGAAAAACCCTTCCTTCCTTCCTTCCTTCCTTCCTTCCTTCCTTCCTTCCTTCCTTCCTTCCTTCCTTCCTTCCTTCCTTCCTTCTTTCCCTTCCTCCCTCCCTCCCTCCTGGACTCCGATATTGAATAGAATAGAATAGAGCTGGAAGGGAACTTGAGCAGGAGAACCTATACAATCTCAGACAGGTGATTGTCCAGCCTCTTCTTAAAAACCTCCAGTGATGGAGCACCCACAACTTCTGACAGCAAGCTGTTCCACTGGTTAATTGTCCTCACTGTCAGGAAGTTTCTCCTTAATTCCAGGTTGCTTCTCTCTTTGATCAGTTTCCAACCATTGTTTTTCATCCTTCCCTCTGGTGCTTTGGAGAATAACATGACCTCCTCTTCTTTGTGGCATCCCCTCAAATGCTGGAATACTGCTATCATGTCTCCCCTATTTTTTCTTTTCTTTAGACTAGCCAAACCCAAGTCCTACAGCCGTTCTTTGTATGTTTTAGTCTCCAGGCCTTGGATCATCTTAGTTGCTCTTGGACTATTCAAGATAACTCCTCTTATCTAACCATTGAAAAAACCTGAGAATGAGGTCATAAGACCATAAAATCCAGCATGCTCTTACTTGAGGCATATAATTCAGCAAATTTGTGTTGAGCTTTTAGTAGAATTAATAACTAGCTTTAGAGCTTCAAACATAAACCCTAATTCATCAAGGTTTGGTGTTTTGCACTGAAAAGCCTAGCACAAGTTGGCCCCTTTCACATAGTGCATAGGCGCACAGATGGGAAGTCTGGCTTTTGTGCACATCAGTGGAATATGGAGCTCGGCAAAAATAAATAAATCAAATGCTGTTTCTTATACTATGTATGTATCTATATGCATGTATGATATAAGGTGGCTAGATTTGATTGCAGTGTTGATGGGTAGCCATTTGGATAATTCAAAGGACTAGGCTGAAGGCAAATCATTATGGAGGATATCTAGTGTGATCACTAAGAATCAATACCAACTTGATGGCATATAATCAGTGCATGATAAATTTCATTCTTATTATAATATGCAGGAAGAGCCACATCTTAGCAGCATAGCATAAGCAGAATGTCCATCTTTAATTCTCCTCCATTTTCAGTTATGCCTCAGAGAAACTCTTGAAGAACTTCTGCAAATAAAGCTGAAACCTGGGTAGGCAATCTGGTGCCTTCTGCTATTTTAGCTGGTGATTTATATTAGCATCAACCAGCATGACAAAGGGACTTATAAGCAATATTGAATTTTTTAGGATTAAGTTCTCAAATCTTGTCAGTTTCATCCTGAAGGGCAAAAATGCTAATTTTAAATTTGCCTTTGGATGAGTAACTCCAAAATAGGAAGCAGTAAGAAGCACACAAGCCATTTTTCCTCCCTTTGTAGAGAACAGACACACATGCTTATTATCTCCTGAAGCCCATTGCAGTGTAACCTTTTTGTCACAAGAGGGGGCTGTTGTCAAAAATCCACCTTCTAGCCATAAAACTCAATTTCATTACAAGCAGAAATGCAGCAAAGGATTGGATATATGTACTCAGGGCAGGATCAGGCTCTGCTTTCTCTTGGCATTTTAGCCACTGGTGAATGGCAGCAGGGAAGTTATCCCCCCAGAAAAGGGCCATGGTGGAATACCCAAAGAAAGTAGGATGTAAAGTATCCCAAAGATGCTTTTTTATGAGACAACTGGACTTTGTTTTTGTATGAAGACGTTTCACTTCTCATCCAAGAAGCTTCTTCAGCTCTGACTGGATGTTGGAGATTTTTGTTGTTGTTAGTTGCAAAGTCATGTCCGACCCATCGCGACCCCATGGACAACGTTCCTCCAGGCCTTCCTGTCCTCTACCATCTTCTGGAGTCCATTTAATTTCACGCCTGCTGCTTCAGTGACTCCATCCAGCCACCTCATTCTCTGTCGTCCCCTTCTTCTCTTGCCCTCAATCTTTCCCAGCATTAGGCTCTTCTCCAGTGAGTCTTTCCTTCTCATTAGGTGGCCAAAGTATTTGAGTTTCAACTTCAGGATCTGGCCTTCTAAAGAGCAGTCAGGGTTGATCTCTTCTAGGACTGACCGTTTTGATGGCCTTGCAGTCCAAGGGACTTGCAGAAGTTTTCTCCAGCAGCATAATTCAAAGGCCTCAATTCTTTGGCGCTAAGCCTTTCTTATGGTCCAACTTTCACAGCCATATGTTGGAGATAGACATCATCTATCTCCAGTATACAACACAGTCCTTTCAACAGTTCCAAGAAGGCTCCACGTCCATTTGCACTACTGAGGTGACCCTGAAGACACAGATAAGCCTCCAGGTAGCTTTAACGACTTGCTAAAAGAATGCAGATGAACAGCTGTCTGCAAGGAGTATAAATCTTTCCATTCCTCACCATCCAGCACTTTTCAGGTAACAGAATAGGCTAACTCAGGGGTCCACAACCCCCAGTCTGTGGACCGGCAGCGGACCGCAACATGCCAGCAAGCAGGCCGCGCAAACAAGGAAAGCTCCATCTTCGGGATGCAGGCAGTATTCAAAATCACATCCCTTCTGGTCCGCAGAAAAACCTTTCTCCATGGCACCAGTTCCTGGTGCCCAAAAGGTTGGGGACCTCTGGGCTAACTTGTCTTGCCTTGGAAACTAAGCAATTTTCTGCCTGGCTAATACTTGGATGGGAGACTACAAAGGAATAGTAGAATTCACATTCAATTGGCAAGTAACAACAACAATGGAAGACTGCTGGGACTGCTGCTGCTAAACAATGCAGTCCCATGCTGTCATAGTGTACAACTGAAATTGTTAGTGACTGAAATTCCAGTCTCAATCACTGTCATTAAGCAAGAATTGCCTGTAGTGTATAATGGAGGCAAGTAATCTATTTAGACTAATACACCATTGACTATGCTAGTTCGATGTGATAGGATTTGTAGTCCAAAATAACTGGAAATCAAGTTCAGTTTATCTTGTGGGACCCTAATAATTCAATCCCAAAAGTATCTGTATGCAGGTGGTCGTCAACTTACAACTATTTGTTTAGTGACAGTTCAAAATTACAAGGACCCTGAAAAAAGTGACATGACTGTTTTTCACACAACCGTTGCAGCATCCCAATGGTCAAGTGATCAAAATTTGGATGCTTGGCAACTGCTTCATATTTATGACGGTTGCAGTGTCCCAGAGTCATGTGATCACCTTTTGTGGCTTACTGACGAGCACAATCAATGGGGAAGCCAGATTCACTTAACAACTGTGTTAATACGGTAAGTTAACAACTGCAGTTATTCACTTTACAGCTGCGGCAAGGAAGATCGTAAAATGGGGCAAAACTCACTTAAAGACTGTCTAGCTTAGCAGATAAACTTTTGGGCTCAGTTGTAGTCATAAGTCGAGGACTACCTTTTATTTGTCTAGTCCTGAGGAAAAGAGCTCGGTATTGTTTTTCTTTCCAGATTGCTGCCTTTCTCAGCCTTCATTGTTTCCAGCAGAGTCTTTATTTTTTTTATAGAAAGCAATTAGAGGGGGGGAGGGGGGGGCAGAGAGAAAAATTCATGAGAAGGTGAACTCTTACCTTATTAAAAGGCTTTCAGGCTGGGACAACAGGCATCGTGATCCTGGAGCAGGAACGGAGTTTTGAGAGAGCAAACATGTAACTGCTTTTCTATTTGGGAAACCAGGAAGGCCCATACTTTGATTTATTGCCGATGTTTTCTGTTTTCCAGCAAGGAAGTGAGGAAGAAAATGGGTGTTGAACTAGGAAAGATATAAAAGCTGAAAAAAAGCCAACATGGCATAACTAAAAGCTCAAATGACATACACCGATTGAAACAATCTGCGTCATGGTTTTATATGAATGCCATTTGCAGATGCTTAGTGTTATGTAGGATCTCATAGGCTACTCAGTAGCAATCTGAAAAATCACATTCCTTAAAACAAACCTGTTTATTTGTGAACTGTATGTTTCAAGTAGACGGATTCAACTGGGAAGTGGGAGAAAAGGGGTAAGATTTGATACAATGCTTTCCCCCAAAATACAGCGGTAAGTAACTAACAAGTTATAAAGTTACTTTTGGGCAGAGTAAGGAAGCTGCTTAGAAGTTAGGTCCTGCAGGGAAGGACCAAAGAGTGTAGATCATATAGCTTGTCTTCTGCTTGCTCAACCTGCCATAAATTATGACTGAATCCTACAACTGTCAGACCATTTCTCTTATGAGTCTACCTTACTGGAAAGAAATTGCCACCTGTTCTGGGATCTGCTTAGTTTGGATTCAGCCACTCAAACCTAAACCTTGCTTAGCTGAATGGGGATTATCACAAAACACACCAAGCATACGTATACATACACACTGCCACTCTAGTCCTGTCCTACATGATTTGGTGGCTTTTCAACAGGTAAGTATGTCATCAGAATGTGGAGTGGGTGCCAGTTAGTTGACTGACCCCTTTCATGGCAGACCTCTCAGAGTCTGTTAAAACAACCCTCATCTGGAGGGATCTGAACTTCAGCAAAATGTCATCGTTGCCTTTTTGTTTTGTTTTTATTGGTTTTGCTTTTATATGGCTCCTCAGATCCTTAGTTCTCATCTTTATATTTGTATCGTGGACATTTTAATCTTACTGTTATGGTTTATTATATTGCTAAAGAGACCTTTAGAAGTTATGGGGGTATACCATGTTACCAAGTAAATAAATACATTTGAAACCAATAATTGACTTTGGTTTCAAATTCTGGTTAAAATTGCTCCATCTTCCCTTAGCTGTGGTAAAAGAGAACCATGGAAGAAGATTAAATGCTGCTGAACGCGTTCACATTAGCTACTTTAAGTGGAAGTCTGTCTGTAATGTACAAGTCTGGGATGAAAATATGATCTGCATACAATGCAAATCCAGTCTAATCCTATGGTTACGGACATCCACAAAGGGGTTGTCATAATCTGCAAGCTAGCAAGCACAGCATTGTGATCAAGTCCCTGTCCATTTTGTAAATATGTGTGAAGTTGCCAGCAAGCAAGCACAGCATTGTGATCAAGTCCCTGTCCATTTTGTAAATATGTGTGAAGTTGCCACACAAAGGAGTGGGCTTTGATTTACAATTCCATGCCCACTATCTTGCAAATTTTTATTTATTTGATATTTCTGGTTGCGGCCCCTGATAGTATACAGATTAAGGAAACCTTCTTCTCTTCTGATGCCCCTCCAGATTGATTGGGCATAATGAAATGTTATATCTCCATTTCCTAGACCTAACCCACATCTCTATTTTCTATGTTCAAAGACACTGCCATTAACCTAATGTTCTTCCAAGACAATGGGTACGTAAACCTACCAGATATTACACATCTCCTTTAATATCGGTACAGCTAAGAATGATTTGACTTTGCCTCATTCACGGGAAGGGGACAAGTGAAAGAAAATGTGGTGGAACAAGGCAGCGATGCTGCTGCTATTAGTATATAGTATGTTTGTGCTGAGACTAGGACAAGTTGGGGACATGACCTTTATGAAACATGGGCAGATAGTCATGACTGCGCTGTTGTTCAGCTTTATCCAGAAAGCTCTGAGATCTCTTCCAGTCCTGCCACCAGGTATTTTTTTTTCTTCTGTTCAATTGTGTCCATTTCTTGGAAATTGCCTGGAAAAGTCCCTACAATTTTTCTTGGCAAGGTTTTTCAGAAGTGGTTTGCCTCTGCCTTCTTCCTAGGGCACAGGTCGACAACCCGTGGCTCCGGAGCCGCATGCGGCTCTTTGAGCCGTCTCTTGCAGCTCCCAGCCGCCCTGTGCGCGCGCACCTCTTCCAACGGGGAGAGGTGCGCGCGTACCTCCGCGCGAACGGGCAGCGGTGCCGCTCTTTGAGGAAGCTGCCGCGGCCCGTCTGCAGCTTCCTCAAAGAGCGGCGCCGCTGCCCCTTCGCACGGAGGTACGCGCGCACCTCCCCAAAGGTTTGGGGAGGTGCGCGCGCAACTCCGGTCGTTCGGAGAGGTGCGCGCGCACCTCTCGGAATGGGCAGGGGCGCCGCTCTTTGAGGAAGCTGCCACGGCCCGTCTGCAAAGCTGCTGAAAGCGGCAGCTTTGCAGACGGGCTGCGGCAGCTTCCTCAAAGAGCGGCACCGCTGCCCATTCGCGCGGAGGTACGCGCGCATCTCCCGGAATGGGCAGGGGCGCCGCTCTTTGAGGAGGCTGCCGCTGCCCGTCTGCAAAGCTGCCGAAAGCAGCAGCTTTGCAGATGGGCCGTCGCCGTCGGGCAACCGGGAACCGGTTCCATCTCATTTTTTTAAAAATGGCAGCCGCGTGCGTCCGCACATGCGCAAACAACCTTTTTGCGCATGCGCGTGCATGGACACACGCACGCGGCTCCCACTTTTTTAAATTTGTGATGGAACCGGTTCCCAGTGGCTCTTTTCCTTTTTTAGGTTGCCGACCCCTGTCCTAGGGGCTGGGAGAGAGTGACTGACTCAAGGTCACCCAACTGGCTTTGTGTTTACGATGGAACTAGAACTCACTGTCTCCCGGTTTCTAGCATGATGCCTTAATTACTACAACAAACTGACTCTCATACTGGGCAAAAGCAGCTGATTTGGGGTATTTTAAATGATGGCTACTACTCCATTTTAATCTGTAATTTAATCTGTAATGCCTTTGGGAGGCTTTTCTGCCTTAGCTACCAAAAATATTTGATCAGTATCAAATAAGAGAGATCTTCTATTTTTATGTATGCTGAGGTGGCACCTAACTAGAGTATCTGAGATCAGCCTTGTTGAGCACCCCCACCCTCCAAAAGCTTTGAAATGGCCCCACTTCTGTATTCCCCCCCTTAAAATACAGTCAGAATCTACATCCTTTTCCTTGTGCACACATTAATCCTCCCATTTACTATTTCAGCTACCTAAACCTTCTCTGAGGTCTTTTAAGGATGTGTAAGTATTTTCCTGGGACGCGGTGGCTCAGTGGGTTAGGACACTGAGCTTGTCAATCAGAAGGTCGGCAGTTTGGTGGGTTTGAATCCCGAGTGCCGCGTAACAGAGTGAGCGCCTGTTACTCGTCCCAGCTTCTGCCAACCTAGCAGTTTGAAAGCACGTAAACATGCAAGTAGAAAAATAGGGACCACTCCGGTGGGAAGGTAACAGCGTTCCGTGCACCTTTGGCATCTAGTCATGCTGGCCACATGACCACGGAGACATCCTCGGACAAGCGCTGGCTCTTCGGCTTTGAAACGGAGATGAGTGCCGGCCCCTAGAGTTGGAAACGACTAGCACGCATGTGCAGGGGAACCTTTACCTTTACCTTTAAGTATTTTCCAAAGAGATATATGCAGATGAGAACAGCTATTAGCTCATTTCCATAGTCTGACATTCTCAACTTTGATAATTTGTTATTTAATAGCCTAGCACAATGATGAGAAGACTTCATATGTATCCCACGGGAATGCATCCAAGAAAAGAAACAAAAATAACCCACCGCCTTATCATTGGCTAATTGTATTCTGGTCAGCAACACAATAATGCAATATTTTGTGGTCTGGGTTAAAGTAAAACTAGGAGCTTTTTAAATCTGAAAAGGAGACAAAAACACTGGAAAGAAACAAAGGCAAACCTGAAACCTGAAGAAATTCATCAAACAAAAACCTGATTGATTGGATAACATAGTAAGTATTAAAGGTTTCTTCAAGAGAAAGAAATTCATATTTCTATATTATGGTATATTTATCTCCAAACCAGTTGATTTGAAAACTGGTTGCATAGCAATCAGCAGGAATGTTATTGAAAGCAAACTGGAGAGAAGTTACAGAAATTTGCTGGTGTCTTGATCAGCTGGCTGCATATCTGTACTATTCTGAATTGGAGACAAATCACACTCCATTCCTGCTAATATATACGCCCATTTGCCAAAATGATAACAGAGAATCCAGAAACCTAGCTCCATTACTGACTATCCTAAACACTAAAAATTGAATAGCATTTTTGAGTTACTTCTTGGACATGTGGGCATCACCAATAAAGACAAAAAAAGTAATTTCATTCCCATTCGTATTATGTATCTTGCAGCACACATTTGTGCAAATGGAAATGTTCAAAATATGGAGCCGTTAAAAACAGGCAGTCATAATCATAATCATAATCATAAATTGGAAGGGACCTTGGAGGTCATCTAGTCCAACCCTCTGCTCAGACAGGAAAGCCTATACTTCTTGTCCTGCTTTCAGGTGCTTTGGAGAATAGCTTGACTCCCTCTTTAAGGCAGCCCCTGAGATATTGGAACATTGTTATCGTGTCACCCCCTCACCCTTCTCTTCGTTAAACTACACATACCCAATTCCAGCAACCATTCCCTATATGTTTTAGCCTCCAGTCTCCCAATCATCTTTTTTACTCTTCTCTGTACTCTTTCTAGAGTCTTAACATCTTTTTTACATCGTGGTGACCAAAACTGGATGCAGTATTCCAGGTGTGGCCTTACCAAGGCATTGTATTAGTACTTCATGTGATCTTGATTCTATCCCTCTGTTAATGCAGCCTAGCACTGTGTTGGCTATTTTGGCAGCTGCAGCACACTGCTGGCTCATATTGAAGTGATTGTCTACTAGGACTCTGAGATCCCTCTCACAGTTACTACTATTGAGCAAGATACCACCTATACTATACCTGTGCATTTGATTTTTCCTGCCTAAATGTAGAACCTTACTTTTTTCACAATTGAATTTCATTTTGTTAGATAGTGCCCAGTGTTCGAGTCTGTCCAGATCCTCCTGTATCTTAAGCCTATCTTCTGGAGTATTGGCTATTCCTGCCAGCTTGGTGTCGTCTGCAAATTTGATGAGTTCCCCATCTATCCCCTTATCCAAATCTTTGATGAAGATGTTGAAGAGCACTGGGCCCAGAACAGAGCCCTGGGGCACCCCACTACACACTTTGCAGGCACGGGCTATTTGCTGATATTCTGCCTTAGTTATGTGCCCCTCTTTCCACTTCTTATATTTGTCCTTTTTATCTTTAAATTGATCAGAGAGTTCTTTATGCAGCCATGCTGGTTTCTTTTGAGAGCTGTTATTTTTCTTCTTTTTTTTTGGTATTGTGCTAGACTGGGTCTTTATTATCTTACTTCTTGAGTTGTTTTCCCCTTTAGGATTCTCATCCATGGAATTCTTCCCATGATCTCTCTAAGTTTATTGAAATTAGCTCTTTTAAAGTCCAAGACTCTAGTTTGACTGTGTTCTATTGCTTGTGCTTCTAGAATGTTGAACTCCAATATTGCATGATCACTTCCCCCCAAGGTTCCTGTGGCTTCGACACCTTCTATCATTTCATCTCTCTTAGTGAGAATTAAATCCAACATGACAAATCCCCTAGTTCCCTTCTCTACTTTTGGGGAGAGAAAGTTGTCTGCTAGGTTTGTCAGGAATCTGTTAGATCTTCCACTTGGTACAGAGTTTGTCTCCCAGTTGATGTCAGGGTAATTAAAGTCCCCCATTACTATTGTGATGTGCTCCCTACATACCTTAGTTAGCTGACTAGCAAAAAGTTCATCTATTTCCTCTGCTTGGTTGGGCGGCCTATAGTATACACCTATGGCAATGTCATTTTTCCCCCTTTTGATTGACCCAAGTGCATTCAAGTTTACAGTTTTCATCATTGTTGTGCTCTATTTCTGTAGAGATAAAGTTATTTCTTATATATAGAGCAACTCCACCTCCTCTTTAGAATTGGAAAGGTTTTTCCCCCCTGGAAAATAATCGGCTTATAAATCTTATAGAAAAATACCAACTTGGAGGATTGCTAAGGAAAATAAGGAAGATTCTCAAAAAACTAAGTCTCAGAAGAACATGAATTTGATGAGGGATGGGCATCGGGGTTGAAAAAGAGCAAGAGATGAGAGAAAAGTTCCTAGCTGTGACTAGCCAGACTTTGTAGGAGATGATACAAGTGGATGGGAACTATAGAATTTCAAAATCAGCCATCACATTGAACAAGAAACTATTTGTAGAGTGTTTTGTGCTAATTTTTTTCCCTTGAACTTGAACCTAACTTGGCATACTAGACCTTGAGTAGGATAGATATGGATGGGGTACATATTTAAAAGACTGAAGCTTTTTGTACAGAACGTAAAAGATAAAAGCTGTAAACCTGCATTATTTCTAGATAACCTAAGCTTCTGGAAAGAAAAGAATAATAACACTGGGATAAAAGCCTCTTGTGACACAGAGGTATATGCTTGCTTAGCTTTTAGGATGAAAATAATATGTTGCCCAAATGATTCACCCTTTTTTTAATTGCTGGTTTCTCTCAATTTCTAAGGCCAGGATTTTATTCTTGACTCTTGTGGCTTGTTTAATTCTCAGAATGCCTATAAATGGCCATTTAAAATTCTCTCCCTCCTTCCTGACAAAATGTTTTATTAGTCTAAACACCTGGGCCTTTACAAATTGCAATCAAGTGGCTATATTTCTTGCAACATTTCATAGGTGAGGTAGCTGGGATGTGAACAGAATCAGAAGCTGACAGCACTTAACCTAAGACAGACTGTCTTCAGGAGCTAACAGAGAGGTGATTGGTGATCTTTATTCTCTCATCGTGCAATTCCACCATAAGAGGCTTGCAATCCAATCCAATAGCAATCCAATACTTTACACATACAGTAAAGGGATCTGTAGTACACTTTCACATACACAGAGAAAATGGGGGGGGGAATAGTTCCTTTAAACACAAAACCCGAAGGTCCTCAACCAAGGCTGAAAAGTAATGGCCTATCCATCTCCCCAACACTTTCTGATGAATAGAAAGAGAAGCTAAGGAAATTCGGGTAACTGAAGTGAAGATTTTCTCCTTCAAGTGGATTCCTTTCTTGTAGAAATGGGCAACATATCCAAGGAGGAATTTTTGTTAGAATTTCTTTCTTTATGATGTGCCGGGTGTAATCTCGTTAATCATTCAGTCTTTATTTCGCTATTCAGGGTGAAAAGTGTGTATAATTTCATTCTTTGTTCTTCAGATGGGTATAAAGATAAAATGTGGTATTTAGACCATCCTTGAGTTTGGTGACATAAGTTGGAAACTTGGAAGTCTCTCTTCCGAGACAATGTTGGACAAGCTTCATTTATAGTGGACTAGTGCTATAGTCAGTACTCAGAAAAATGGGAATCCCAAAACATCCCATTGTCCTCATGATAAATTTATATACAGGTCAGGAAATCACAGTACAGATAGAAGAATGTGGTAAAGTAGACTGGTTCCAGGTTGGCAAAGGCATAGGACAAGGCTGTGTGCTCTCCCCTTATTTTTTCAACCTATATGTGGAATGATCTAGGCAGAAAGATTGGATTGGAAGAAGATAAGCATGGTTTCAAAACTGGAGGAATAAATATCAATAACCCATGGTTTGCTGATAACATTACTCTGATAGCTGAATATGCAAAGGATCTGCAAACCCTAGTGCTAAAAGTCAAAGAGTACAATGAAGAAATGGAACTAAAATGAAATATAATGAATGCCAAACTAACGACAACAAGGTAGAACAGCCAGCCTTAGAACTGATGAAGAAGATGTCAAAATGGTGGATAGTTTCTGCATTTTAGGATAACCACCAAACCATCAAGGAACAAATAGTCATGAAATGCCACAGTAGCTGTGAAGACCTTGGAAATATTTAAATGCCATGATGTGTCTATCAAAAAGATCAGAACTGCGCAAGCCATGCTATTCCCAGTGGCACTCTATAGAAGTGAAAATTGGACTTTAAAGAAGTGGAAATAGGAAGAGTATTGATGCCTTTGAACTTCGGTGTCAGAGAAGACTCCTGAGAACACCAAGGACAACCAAGAAAACAAACCAAATCCAGACTGTGACTTTTCACTCAAGGCAAAAATGACCAGGCTTAAATTACCCTACCTTGGACACATAATGCGAAGAGTTACTTCCCTGGAAAAGGTGGAAAGAAAGAGAAGAAAAGGATGACCAGTAGCAAAGTGAATGAATTTAGTTACAGTGGCGATGGACTTGAAAGAAGAGATTAGGGATAGACCATCATGGAGACAATCTGTATATGTGATCCCTCCCACTGGTTCATCTGTAGACTGGTAAAAAAAACTCAGTGTGAACAGAGTGTTGAACCAAGTTTTTTTCATCTTTCTCATGCTATAATTCTATAATATTGGATGTTCCTGGCTCACTCAAATGGAAACCACATGTCCTCATAGACCTACCCACAAAAAGGAAAGTGATTGGATAACACTTCCTTGGCATAGGGAGTAGGACTAAAAAACCAGGAGACATCTCCCACTCCCCTCTAGTTGTGGGCTGTGGTAATTCTCGTCTGAACAGAACACATGACCAAAACTTGAAATCTAGACAACAATTTCTTGCACTAGCTTCATTTTGAGCCACCATCAGCACGGGAGACAAGTAGTTTAATCACCCTTAGTCTTGGTAGCATATTTTTACAAGGTCTTTGCATACTCCAGAATAAGAATCATTTTTTGCTACTCAGTGATGTTATGGCATCTTATAGACAACATGTTATGGACAATTGAGTTGATTAATGTAACCCAAACTAGGAAGAAAAAAAATCTATTTTTTCTATTCCCAATGCTGAAGTTCTACAGTGAGAGTCTAGGCCAGGGCTGGCTGAGGAATTCTGGGAGCTGAAGTCCACAAGTCTTAAAGTTGCCAAGTTTGAAGACCCCTAGTCTAGGCAATCTGAGTTTCTCCTTTGACAAAACTGCTGTTCAACCCACCTTGTGGCTCCTGGGTTTCAGCTGGTCGTATCTCTTCTACTCACAGGTTCTTCAAGGGAAAATTGGCATGACAACTTGATATATCTCCCTTTTAGCAACTCTTTGGAATTTTTTTTTAATATGGCTAAGCAAAGTCATACTGTTATGCAAAATATAAAAAGCAGTCCAAATTCAACTTCTCTGTCATGACTCTTTGCAAGCATTCTTTTAAATTCTGCAACCCACCCAAAGGCAGTTGGCCTGAAATGGACAAGAATCTCCAGAAAGGAATCCACCTGGACAAAGCATCTTTTTTTAAAAATTCCATTTATATCCCGCCCTTCTCCGAAGACTCAGGGCGGCTTACAAACTTAGCAGTCTGCTTGTTTGTTGTATGGTGTGGAAGGTTAGTGGTTTATAGTTTGTTTTCATGTCCTTTATTTTTAGGTAGAAAAGAGGCAAGGGATTTTTGTTGCTCCAAAACCATCTCTTTCTCAGTTCTTCTCCTCCACACACTCTGCTAAAGAGAAGTTCCCTGAAGATGGGTTCCAACATGAGTCCCAAAGCCTGGAAGACTAAACCATTGGTCCCAGTGACTGACCCAGATTGAATCCTGGGACAGATTGAATCCTGGGACAGATTGAATCCTGGGACATATATATTTGCCTTCATTTGTGACATTTGTAGAAGGTAGAGCTTGCAGCGCAACAATCCAATGCTCTTTTCATCATTTTAATGAAAGTCTGAGGTCCCACAACCACCTCTAGCATTGGTGATGTACATACAGACTTCTACCCATGCTGTTCATCTTCCTGGCATACCTACAAATTCTGTAATCATAACTGATCTGTCCCAAAGATTAATATATTAATACATTAGTGCATACATTAATACATGGTATGGATACCTTCCAGAAAGCCAAACCACATGGGAAGAAGTCTTGCATGTATCCAGACTGATACATGAACAAGATAACTCTACAATGGAAAGTACATCTGTGCAAATAACTGAAGCTGTTTTCAGAGTAATCTCTAGTGAACAGCAATAAGTCAACGGTCTAAAACTATGCCCTGCCTCACTTTGCCCAGCAGACAAATCTACATTTGTGTCTCTTTATAAGGCTATTCATTTGGGAGTTATGCAGGCAAAGTTGAGATAAATTGCAGCTACATAGCACCACATTTGCTTTGGTTTTGCATTTCAATCTAAGGCAGCACTTTTCAAACTCAGCAACTTGAGGAAGTGTGGATTTCAGTTCCCAGAATTCCCCAGCCAGGAGACATCTCTTATTTTTCCATCTTGCCTTTTTCATCATGACTACACATCTTAACAGCTTTTTCTCTTCTTTACATAGCTAATTTACATACTTCAATTTTCTGCTCAGATTATTTACACTGGATGTCACAGCAGACGGCATACCCTTGACAGATTTGCCATGCTTGCAAATTTCTGAATTTGTTGGTGCTAAATGAATGGAAGAGGCCCTGTAGTAGGATCCCTTCCTCACTTTGAGCATTGTTGTTTGGCCCATGCCTTGTCATCAGACAAAGGTGAAGGCAGTTGTTTATTTAATGGTGGATGAAGTGATTGCTGTTTATACAGTATAATTTCAGGCACTTGTGGGGTGGAAGATGCAAGGTTTTATTATCCAGGTTCTTAATTACAAGCCAAATCTGAAAAATAAATGTTTACTGTCTAGTTTCCCACTCTGTAATGAACTGGTGGTGGAACATAATTTTTGTTCATGAGTTGGCAAATCTGGCTAGGGTTAGCTTGATAACCCTGGAGATCAGGCAAAAATGTCTCAATCACTGGGCCAGGAACTGTAGGAGGAAACCCCAGAGTTCTAACAAGAATATTG
The DNA here is from genome assembly GCF_947247035.1 of Vipera ursinii. Lineage (NCBI taxonomy): Eukaryota > Metazoa > Chordata > Lepidosauria > Squamata > Viperidae > Vipera > Vipera ursinii. The sequence goes on along the minus strand of NC_139512.1, from coordinate 284,027,080 downwards.
ATGCTACAATCAGGGATGTCTCTAATCTATAAAATTGAAGGCCAATTCTAGATCATCGCCTTCTGCAAAACAGTCATTTACCATCTGCAAGACATCTGCAAGGAACCTGCCAGTCACACATTGCGATTTGCCAGACATCAACACACAGATACACACTGCTGTTTTTGACAATCTTCAGAGAAACAGCATGAGACGGATCAAAACTAGTGAGGGCCACTGCCACACTGTGTAGTGTACTGTGTATACTGTGGGGGAAAAGGCACTAGAAGAGTATTTTATTTTTATTGTAGCTGCTACTAAGGATAGAATATTCTTTGTTATTCTCAGTATCTCAGTAAGTCTGTTCAATCAGTAAATCTTGCTGGAAAATGCAGCAAGATTTTACACTTACACAAAGGACAGAAATTAACCTTTATTTTTATACATCATTCTCCCTAGCTTAAGAACAACTTAGTGTTGGTTTTGTATATTTTTGTATGGACTTTTCTCTAATGTTCTCTAGGATATATGTGTGATTCTATGTGCATATATAGTTAAAAGATATAGCTATGGAGGGCAGGCTATGCAAAGCATTTAAAAGAGGCCCAAGACAAGCAGTGTTCCTCAAAGCATTAAAGCAATAAAGCAGATGTGCCCTGAGTTTTTTTTAATCCAGGTATGTGTACAAGCAGAGCCACTTTGCTTTGGCAGAGAACTGCTGTCTCTCTTCCTAGGACTGCCATGTTCCATTTTCTCCCTCTTTTTGCCTCTCTTTCTCTTTTCTTTCCAAAAGTTGGTTGTTGTACTCATTGCTTGAAAACTAACATGGAGGCTTCTGGGTTAGACGCATGGCATTATGGATGTAGGAAAACAGGCTCCATTTTCCATGTCCAATTTCGCTCTTCTGGGGACCCTAAAAAGGGTCTAAAGTCATCCCAGAGAGGCGATGAAGAAGGAGCGGACCCTCAGTGATGCAGAGGGGTGGTGGCCCTTCCATTTGATCTGAAGAAGCCCTTCAAACTAGCAGGAGAAAGACTGTTTGCATTTATGCAGCCAGCTAGAAGCCACCAACAACCCAAGATAAGCACTGATTAGCAACCTCTGAACAAGGAGGATGGAACTGGGTGGGAATGTAATCCTCTCTTTATAATTTTAAAACTTCTTCCTGGAAAAAGGAATTTCCAAAGCAAAGAATACCCCCAGATGATAGAGAGAAGGGGAATTTCCACCCCGTTCTCTCAGGAAAAGAGAAGCAGTGAATAACTTTCCTTTGGGGGGAAATTAGAGAAAACTACAAGATTAATTTGGACTTAATATAGAGACATAGCTTCGACAAATTTGGGGACTAAAAGTATTTTTAAGACTTTCTTTTTGAAAAGTTATTTAGAAAGTTGGTGAAATAAATTTGGACTTAAAAGCTGAAAGATGGATGTTAATGACATCTAGTGGTGAACCTTGGCATTACAATTTATTATGCTTAAAGAAAATTTGGCATGAAGCCCAGACATAGATAAGGCTCTTTGTTGTTCCTGGAAACTTTAAATTTTGCAGATTGCAGCTGGGAAAAGGGAGGAAAAAAAATCTTTGGGTTGTTTTATCTATATGAAGGAGACAATAAACCATTCTGAATTGGCTGGCCTGGTTTACAAATATTGACTGACTTTTAGTTTCAAGAATTATCAAGAAATATTAAGAATCAGTGGGAAAGTTGCTTCTGGACTATTTGTTGTTGGAAGAAACATGGATAATCAACAAAAAAATTGACTTCAGAAAGAAATTCCATGTTGAAATCAATTCAAGAGACAATTGTTTTAAATTATGAGGAGACTAAAAATAATTTAAATAACATAAATGAGCAACTCTCCAACTTAAACTTACAAGCAAAAAACTTCCAGAAAATGACCATAAAGAATGAACTAGCAACTTGGAAACTAGAAGAAAAATAAGATGATACTGATCTAAGGATGGAGGATTTGAAAGAAGAAATTAACAGACAGCTACAGATAAATAAAAATTTGGAAGACCCAGATATAACACCGGAAATGGGAAAGACATTTTACTTATCAAGACATCAGAACATATTTGAGGACAAGGAAGAAGAATTGATAGAATGGATGACAGAGCTGTTAGGAGAAATGCTGAAAACTAGGGAACAGAAACTAAAAGAGAAACTGAAGGAGAAAGAGAATGGAGGCTGTTTAATGAATATAAATGTTTACAAAAACACTTTAATTAAATTGTTTTTTTTATTCCAAATGATATATACAGGAACAGAGGAAGAAATACTTGGTGATCTAAATGCACTGACTTGCAAAGTTATTTGGCAAAGGAAGAAAACTAGTGTAAGACTGAAGCAAATAGAGGTCCTGACTAATTAGATGAGGTATTATACCATCTAATGGATGTCTGAATATGATTAAAAGAATAGACAATTGTTAGAAATAAAAGGACCATTATAAATTAGAAGGATGTGATTTGTAACTAGGATAACATAATTTTCTATAAGATGGGAAATATGAAAATACTAAGCCGGTTGGTATAAGGGAAGCTTTTAGTTACCCAAATGTAATTAATTATGAGAAAAATGATAATTGATAAAGTTATTTTGAATATTGATGAAAAATTAAAATTGAGGGGAAAAACAGGAGAAGGATTGAATAAGGGAACTTTGATTGCAAATACATTGGAGATATGTGCCTTGGTGGAGCAGTGGGCTAATGCCTCCTTAAGTAACACCAGCTGCCTGCAATTAGTGCAGGTTCGCATCCCACCAGGCTCAAGGTTGACTCAGCCTTCCATCCTTCCGAGGTAGGTAAAATGAGGACCCAGATTGTTGGGGGCAATTAAGCTGACTTTGTAATAATGCCGCTTAGGGTGTGTGTGTGAAAGCCCTAATAAGCAGGCATATACATAGAATGAAGGCTACTGCTAAGCTTGTAAGCCACCCTGAGTCTTCGGAGAAGGGCGGGATATAAATGGAATTAAAATAAATAAAATAAATAAAATAAATAAAATGTTTTAACTAGAGAAGATATTATAAACTGATATTACTGACATTATGTATAACATTAGAAACGTGAAGATGTTTATATTTAGTTGTATAGATATTAATAGCAGCAAGAATTATATTTGCATAGTGTGGAAAAACTATTATTATTGGAAGAAGAGAGAACCAGGGGAACACTAGATGGTGTAGTATTGGATATTTTGAGTGAAAGTTAATATGTACCACTGAATGATAAAGGAACCCAGACACCGAGTTCTTCATTAAGTACTTATGATTGTAAAACTTGAAATTAATAAAATATTTTATAAAAAAAAAGAAAACTAACATGGTACCCTAGGACAAGAGTGATACCTGGTTTTCTTTCTACTAGAATACTAAATACTCTAGCAATCATTATCAGTTGATCAGAGGAAATTACAGGACATAGGCAGAACCATACGATTGCATAGAAATCAGTATATACCTTATGGCAGGGGTCCCCAGGCCACACAAACAAACAAAGACCCATCCATGAGATGCAGGCAGCACACAAAACCATGCACTCTCTGGTCCATGGAAAAACCTCTTTCCATGGAGCCGGTCCCTGGTGCCCCAAAGGTTGGGGACCTCTGCCTTATGGCAATGGTAAGGGGGCTGGTGGAAACCTACTCTAACTTGGCCAAGAAAGCAAAATAAAAACCCAGTCAAAAGCAGTCAGTTGGCATTGGTCTTCTTCCTTTTGAGGAGTAAAACTGAGGCTGAGAGATGAACAAATAATTCCAAGTCATCCTTGTACTTTTATTAGTTCTTATGAATACATTGCAAGTTAGAAACCCTCGGAGGCAACAGCTGGATTCACTCAGAACCATATGTCTCTCTATCTCTCTACCTTTCTGTCTCTCTAATCTATTGTGCATGATTTTATGCTGCTTCAGTTACCTGACTCTAAGTAACTTCCAAGCAACAACAAATATATAATGATACAATAGTCCACTAATTATTAAAATCTATCTCTCTGTCTGTCTTCAGTCAATAACAACAACAACAACAATAATAATAATAATAGAGAAGTTTGGTGTAGTCATTAAGGCACAAAGCTAGAAACTGGGAGACCATGAGTTCTAGTACCACCTTAGTCCCAAAACCAGCTAGGTGCCTTTGGGCCATCAATCTCAGCTCTTGGAAGGAGACAAAGGGAAGCCACTTCCAAAATCTTGCAGTTCCCAGGAGTCAACACTGACTTGAAGGAACAGATAATACTAATAACAGTCCTCAGGAAGGACCCGAGAAGCGGGTAAAAATGCCAAATCCAGCCTAAATATCTGGCTGCTTATGCAACAAACTAGAGTAACACTAACAGTACTTGAAACAGCTTACGTGCTGCAGCAATACCTTTAACACCATCAAGCAACGTCTATCTCAGGTCCTTGAGAAGGACTCTATAAGTAGATTTAAAAAATGACAAATCCAGTCTAAACATCTGGCTGACTAACCAGGATAGTAATAATAACAATAATGACAATAGTAATATAGAATAATGAGTATAACACCATACAGTATATTACCAAATTACAATAATCATCCTATATTCAGGTGTCTCTCAGTCCCCAATTCATGGTTTTTAAAAGCTTCCTGAATGTTGAAAATAAGAGCGCAGTTCTTAGATCTGTTGGGAGAGGTTCCACAGGACGAGATTTCTTGCTGAGAATGCTCATCTCCAGCTCCCCTCTTGTTGCACTTCAGCAAGACCAAAAATACTCAAAAGGTCCCCCCCCTACAGACCCACTTTGGATGGGCAGGTTCTATTTGGAGCAAGCAGTCTTGGAAATAGGCAGATCTCAAGCTCGCTAGCTGAACATGTATGGAGGTTCTCAGTCATTCATGTCATGGTTGTCCCAAAGGTGCTTTTCCAAAGGAAACTGGACTTTTTTTTGTTTTTCCTTGAAGATGTTTCGCTTTCCATCCAAGAAGCTTCCTCAGTTCTTCAGTTCTGTAGAGAGCTGATCACAGCATCTTAAATTGCACTGAGAAACAAATCAGAAGCCGATACAGTCCTCAAGATTGAAGTTACATGACAAGATCAAGCTGTCCCATTTAGCATGCAGGCCACTACAATTTCCTCTAGCCGAAGTTTTAAGGTTGCTATCAAGGTCTGTCCCATGCAGAGCACATTACAGCAGTAACCACTGTGTGGACTACCTTGCCATTGAAGACTGCCTTCTGAAATTCAGCCCCACAACCTCAATATAATTATATAAATAATGTTTTGGGTTCATTATATTGAATTCTGAAGTTGCAGGTTGCTAAGAAATTGTCCTTGGGGGGTGGAAAATCTATCCAAGTCATAAAAGTGTAATAAAATCCATACAGCATAACTAACAGCATATTTATAGGTGTGATGTTGAAATACATGGCAATATATTTTTACTCTCTTCCTTGAGATTCCTATCTTGTTATGTTACATATAATCAGTAAGAGTTTAGCATTAACATTCTCCTTCCTTCTTTTTCTTTTTTTCCAGAGAAGAAAAACAACGCAGCACTGAAATATTGAAAAATTTTGCTCCCGAATATAAATCTTCCACATAACAAAATAGATGCATGCAGTTAAAAATAAAAATCTCCATAAGGCATCATTCATTCCATGTTCAATTCTCTTTAATTTCTGCTTATTTAGGCAACTTTGGGGATTCTAAACATCCTTGTGTTGGATTGTGCTAAATAGGGATTATGGGAGCTGTAGTCCAACCAATTCAGATGGCATCAATTTGGGGGAAAAACAACAGTGGCATTCCAAAGCTCATTTTAGCCATATGATAAAACTACTTACTGAGTGCTAAAAAAAGGAAAGACATTTAGATGCACAAAAACCTTTTTTTTTCAAGTTTACATATGGATTATCTCTGGAAGATCAGTAATAGCAGACAGCCCAAATTTAAAACTTGTCTGTTAAAAGCTATTCTACAGGCAGAGGCTGAAGAGCATAGCTTTCAAGTGGTTGGGGAGTGGCCGAAACCATAAGAAGGCAAGCAGAAATATCATTTTCAGTAAAAACTAGCCATATTTTCAATCAGTAATTTATGAAGTTTTTTTCAGATTGACAACGATAAACCATACCAAAAGAAAAAAAAGCATTAAAATGATAGCAAAAACATGAAACAGATGATTTCTTGTGGCTTGGATTGAGTTAGCATACAGTATCTGGGCTGCAAATCATGAACATTAACTAAACAGCAGCAAAATGAAATGGAAAACTCTGTTTCCTTCTAATGGTCATCTGGAAGACTTCTAGGGCAGGTCTGGGAACTTTAGCTTTCCTGGAAAGAAAAGTTTTGAATAGTAGGGCAATCCTGATTTACTCTTAAGTAAACACAGGGCTTTTTTTCCTCATAGAACGCTCAGAACGGAGTTCCGGCACCTTTTTTGGATGGAACCTTGTAGGGTAGGCAAGGCGGGTTGTATGACACGTGTGAGTTCCGGCACCTTTTTCTTTTACAAAAAAAGCACTGAGTAAACATGTCTAAGAACAAAGCTTAAATGCAGTTCTGAATCATCCATTTGGGGGTCCCGTCCTTCTTTCACTAAAGTGGCAGACCTCATGTTCTGTGAACATAAGATTTGCATTCAGTACTTTTCATTTGCTGCCCAGAGTCTGAATTTTTTTTAAAAAAAATACTTTTCAGTTTGGACAATTTTAAAATCAAATAGGCACAATTGAGTCAAATGTTGCCTATGACCAATATCTAGCAGCCCTGTTGACATTTCCAGTTTTTAAGGGAAAATACAAAGTCTTCCATTTAACTGATCACCAGTGTTTTTATTAGCGTGTGGCTAGCCTTACAATGAAATGATTTCTGAAAGAGATACCTTCAACTAGTTTATCCAGTACCAATCTCTCATTAAATATGTCAGTTTCCCTTCCATTTTTTCCTCAGACTTCCGCAACTTTTCACAGTGGGAAAAGAAAAGCGCTAACATCTGAGGTGAAATTTAACTCATTAAGCAATATCCATAAGAATACGATGTTTAGGTTATCGTGGGCCATTTTTCTCATTATAATCTCCCACAGGAACATTATGGAGGGAACTAGTGTGATATCATTTAAAATCCTGCCTGTATAAACAATCACTCCAGATATTCCTAGATTACCAGTACTATGATTCTTAATCATCGTGTTGTCTGGGGCTGACGATAAGTCCAAACCACCTGATAGTTCTGATAAGATTTTAAGATACACGATGGAAGTCTTCATGGAAATCTTGCCAACTGAAACTGTGCAAATATCTGTTATAAATCTAATCAATGGCATAATTCAAAAGAGAGAGGGCAGCTGTACATTGGCAGAAATTCAAGGCCATCAAAAAGTTAGAGCATACCATATACAAAAGATGTTGCTTTGTAGGATCCCAAAAGAAAAAAATAGATAACATTTTAGGGATATATTTCATCTTTTATTAGAGAACCCAGGAAACACCCAAAGGAAAGAAAAAAAATCAGTAAAGCAAGTTTTGCTATTCAGAATTGGCTTCTACATAATGCCTAGACATATTTATCATTAGGAGACTTTACCAAACCCCACAATCCTTTTTCCCACTGTGCCTTGGGAGTGATTATGCCAAAATCACTGATAATGCATGCAGAAAGAAGCCTTCACATTTTTTTGTAATATTCATTAAACACAAACCTAGTCAGCACAAATGTTGTATCGGTGCAAGAAACGATTTCTTGGACCCTGGGTTTCTAAAAATATTTATTTAATGCAGTTGTTATAATAAGGATGTCTCTCCCTCAAACATGCAAGTACAGACATCATAATCTAATCCCAAGCAAATGTTTATTCAGGCACTTGTATAAATGTAATCCTCAGAAATTCTTGTCAATCTCACTCCGACCTCCACACACCTCTGTAAGTACTGTATTGTTGCTGCTGTGTAAGAAGAGTTATGATGTGACATGAGGCACAAAGCACCGGCAACATATCTTCATCTGGAGGAATTGCTTATTTTTATTCTTTTTATTTAAAAATAGTCAAGCTATGGCCAGGCATCCTGCAGCTACAGAAGCTACAAATATCAAGGGAAGATGGGGGGAAAAATCAGAGTTCAGGCACAGCAAAGGTTGTCCATGCAAAGGACCCACATGCAATCTTTTTGTTCAGAAATTGCACAAGCAGTTTCTCTTTCTCCTTGAGCAGGGTTCCCACCAGCCCAGCCATCTTTGTACTAATGAAAGTTGCTCTCTTCTAATGTCTTTCCATGATATTTAATTTAAGTGTGAAGAACCCTGGAGGATGCAGCTCATAGGAGGGGGTTTTTTTGTACAGCATGAGATCTTCACACACACCTAGGAGCAACCTTGTAACTAAATAAGTGCAAGGGTAGATGCACTTCATCCATCTGAATTTCTCTTTCTTCATTCTCATAGTGATGTGTTTTAAGCCCGGAGATCACGAGGATTGCCTGGCTGCCATTGTGGAAGAATTAACCAACTATCAGACCTGACCCAGCTAGGTCCCTAGGAAAGAAAGACCCTCGACTCCATTTGATTGAAATGATGGGTTCTTTTACTAAGGATCAGTGGTTGCAGCAAAAGCAAGGCTAGAACTGAGTATTCCCATGCAAAAGTTGCAAGTTTCCCCCTTCTATGGCCCTCCCGCCTTGGTCATAGTGCTTTTCATTCTTTCCCAGGCCAGACATCCTTGGGAAGCTGGCCTGGAACAATCCACTTTAACGTGTCTGGTTCCTGTCAGCGTCATTCCCTCCTCCCATACATCTTCCTTCTTCCCTCCTGCACAACTTCTCCAGATTGCTTTGACCCCTTCCCTCCGTTTATGACAGGATGCCAGTAAGGTTAGCGAAGCGTAGCCAAGATGGCAGAACTGACACTGTGTCATTGCCAAGGGGACACCCAAGTTTAGGATTCATACACTCTTCGCTGAGGCTTCTTCATGGTCTCTCTTCTCCAAATGTGTCCAGTGCAACATATTGTGGAGCAGGGCCCTCAGAGTGCATACCAGGGAAACCCCAGAGACTTTCTGTATACAACTCCATCATGGATTGACTATATAAATAGTCTACCTTTGGATTTGTAAATAGAGTAAATGGTTTCTTCTTTTTTTGTAATATATTTTATTGATTTTTTAAAAAAACATAAATCACTTAATAATTGGTGAACAGTGTGTTGTCTGGGTTACATTTGTAAAACTCATTAACAGTTAATTTCTATAATTGATTAATTTCTATAATTTCATATTTGCTAATTGAGAATGTAATTGTGAAGTGCTTTTTAACATTTGTGCCATACTCTAAATAAATAATAAATCTCTTTCTTCAAATTGAATGCAGGGAAAAGGCAGGCAAAAATTCTCTAGCCAGCACTCTGCAAACCAGGGGTGTCAAACTCGCAACGTCACGTGATGTGTCGCGACGAATCACAACTTTTTCTCCATTGCCAGCAATGGGGTGGGTATGGTTTTGGCATGATGCATCCGGTCCGTGGGCTGGCAGTCTGACACCCCTGAGAGTCTAAACTGTCAGCAGGTTTGTAGCTTTACTTATAATTAAACCTCCACCTGGAGAGCTATGAAATGTTGCAGATCAGTAGATATGCTTCTCCATTTTGCCTGTCATCGGCCATCCTCAAACAAAAATCTCTTTGCAAACGATGCCTGCTTCTGTCTGCTCTGTACTTTTCTGTTTGTATGGCTCTTTTAGCACAAGTGGGGTAGATGGATGGATGGTGGCATCATTTACTGAATCTGACATGGCTCCTTCATACAGGTAGAAATTGATTCAAGAGAAGATAAAACTGTCAGGTAGTATTAGTGTTTAAGTTCATCTTAATAGCTGGGTAGTCAGAAGAGATCGCAGTGCTTGCATGTAGCTCTGAGGGAGAAAAGGCACTGAAAAGGACACAATGCAAGAAACCAGAAGGGCTTCCAATCATATTTCCAATGATGAGCACAGTTTTAACAGAGAAGAAGCCAAGCCAAGCCTATTGCTATGCACATCAAGATCAATGAAGCAGGAAAGGGAATGGATTTTTGCTTTCAACTGCTTTTTTTGTAGAATGCAAAGAAGGTCCATTAGGATTTTGTCTGCTTTTTTTCTTCATCTGCTTGGTTCTTCTCACTAGAAATTAAGAAATGAATCCTTTCCCCATTTTTAAGATGCTTATGGCATCTTGTATGCTAATCTACCTCAGTCTGGGTGATGCCCTGCATTTTATTAATGAAATGTACAATCGCTCTTTCATTTTTAAACACACACATGTGGGGAATCAAGACTTGACTATACAGAATCATACAGAATCTACACAGATTATGGAAGGTGTTAAGTAAGGGATCTAAAACATCATATATTTTAGCTCTGATGCAAGAAAACTACTTCTATGGTTCCCCTAACAGTAATCTAACAGCAATTGCACAGCTGTGAAGTAGAAATGTGTTGATGCAAAAGAGCTATGTCGTATTTGGAAATTTGTTCTTGGTAATAAAGTACAGATAGCTCTCACTGATTGCCTTGTTTAGTGACTGTTAAAAGTTACAACAGTGTAAAAAAAAGCTTTGCAACTAGTCCTCACATTTATGACCACCACAGTGTCCCGCATTCACTGTTTGCATTCTTTCAAACCAGTTTGCAACCAACGGAGAACACAGAAGTAAAATCATAAGTTGCAATCACATGGTGCTTTGCTTAATGACCACAGTGACTTGCTTAATGACTGAATGGAAAGTGATGCCCTAAGTCCGATGTGGTCACATGATTTCCACCTTGGTGATCCCAGGGCTTAAGCAACAGAATACTGCGGTGGCTAAATGAAGACTACTCGCAGTGGTGGGATTCAAATATGTGAACAACCAGTTCTCTGTGTGGATGCTGCTTCCGGAAGTCCATTCTGGGCTTGGGCAACAAAAAATTAGTTACCGGTTCTGCTGAAGTGGTGCGAACTGGCTGTGTTGTGATTCAGGGTCAGCCTGTGGGTTCGGCAGTTGGGTCGGATGACTCAGACGAGGGGGAGGAGGGGGGTGTTGAAGAACTTGCTGATGATGGCTTTGAGGCTCCGCAGAGCCCCCAGCCAGGCCCCTCCCACCTGGTGGAGACCCAGCTGTGTGAGCCTGACAGCGTGGATGAAGATAACCTACAGCTGGCCCTGTTCAAGGACGCCCGATGCAGGAGGCAGTCAATTAGGAGTAGACAGAGGAAGGCAATGGGGCTCCTCGGAAGGAGGCACAGAGAAGCCACGCCCTGAACTCTTTATAAAGGGAATGTGTGGGGAGGGCTGGTTTGCTGAAAGCAACCGCTCAGATAGTGTTTCAAAGCTCCTGTATCTTGGTTCGTGTCTTGTTTGTTTTTGTAGTAAATAATTTGGCAGACGTAAATCCAGCCTCTTGCCGTTTGTAAAGGGGTTGCCTTTTCTGCAGGGCCGGTAGCAGGCTGGTACAGAACAGGCTGAATCCCACCACTGACTACTTGTAGAAAAATGTATTGGCCCACCAAAAGATGGATAGCCATCACATAGTAACCACAAAAGTCCTCTTTGCTGTTATCTAATGGTGCCTGAACTTTTGCAACCCAGAAGTGGTAGGCTCCATATCCCAGCTGCCTTTTCCATATCTCCTCTCTAGGTGGGTTGAACTGTATCTTTGATCCTTCTCAAACAACACTACTTCCATCTTAGCTGAGAATGGTAGGAATCCATGTCCAATGCATTCAGAAAGTGCCAGGCTAGCGAACAGCAAAATGTAGGGGGGAAAAAAGACCATATAATGTGTCACGAGTATGTTTTGTTTATGAAAGGCCAATTCGTTTCAATATAGCATTCCTATATGAGTTTTTCCTTCGTTCTATTGTTCTTACTGAAGAAAGCAATAGCCTGTCAGTTTTTATTTTATCAACTTCAATTTCAGAAAGGTGTATGTATGTATGTGTTATGTATGTATGTATGATTATCCTGACCTTATTATTTTTATACAAGGTGGCAAATATACGTATAATACTTCTTCCTCTTCCTGTTTTCCCCACAACAACCCTGTGAGGTGGGTCGGGTTGAGAAAGAGTGACTGGCCCAAAGTCACCCAATTGGCTTTCATGCCAAAGGTGGGACTGCAACTCATAGTCTCCTGATTTTTAGCCTGGTGCCTTAGGGACAAGTTTTTGGGCTTCTACATTTCAGAATGCATATATACTGTATATGTGGTGACTGTTGACCAGATATGCTACTATTTCAGCTCCTTTTGTATTACTTTAGAAAGTTTTTTCATTGCAGGATCCCAGTCTATCAGGGATGACATCACAAATATGATTATCTCACCCTCTAACATTGCCGATGCATCGCTGAGGACAAATGAAGCTGTCTGATCATTAGACCTGGAAGGGGTAGTAAAGGGAAATAAAACTCTGGTGCCCAAATGAGCATGCCAGTTTTAGGTTTGCCAAGCTACACTTGCATCTTCACTCCCTGCCAACATGCTATTGAACAAGTTGTTCAACTTCCACAGTTTTCGTCAGGCATAATTCTACGTTAGTTCTGAGCAGGCTGTGCATTTAAATAACATCGAAGTAAAATTTATGCAGTGGAGGAATACCACACAGTTGCGCCTCTCCTTTAATCAAGGAGAGAGGCAACCTGGAATTAAGGAGAAACTTCCTAACAGTGAGAACAGTTAACCAGTAGAAACTTCAGTGCCTTCGGATGTCGTGGGTTGCTTCTTTTTTTAAGAAGAGACTGGACAGTCACTTTTCTCAAATTGTACCATAGGGTGTCCTGCTTGAGCAGGGGGTTGGACTAGAAGATCTCCAAGATCCCTTCCAGCTCTATTCTGATTGATTGATTGATTTACAATGGTATTGAATAAGTATTACTTACGACTGGTCCTCATATTTATAAATGCTGTAGTGTCTCGCAGTCACGCAATTGCCATTTGTAACCTTCACTTCCAACAAGCAGAGTCAATGGAGAAGCTAGGGAGGAGGTTGCAAATGGCAACCATGTGAATATCATGTGTAATGATGACATGGGATTTGTTTAACCGTGGCAATGGAAGTGCCAGAACTGCGATCACTAAGCATGGTGACAGTGATTTTTCAATTTACGACCACGTCAACCGAAATTCCAGTCCTAATTACCATTGTCAAATGAGAAATACTGGCATTAACTTGCATATTTTTATTCTAGTCAATCAGTCAACTATTTGACTGGAGTTCTCCCTCTTAGTCCTTTCAACGATTTCTTTTTGCAAAAAAACCCCCAAAAGAAACAAAAAAGAAACATTTCCAAATCACCCCCCCCAACTTTCTTTCTCTTTCATCTTTCGGCCCAAGGCTATAAGAAAATTTGCCAAGGGATGTTGACAGTTGCAAAGATAAAGGCACTCAGTGGGAGAGGATTATGGAAGAAACATTTTGCCTCTATTCCGGTGTAAAAAAATTGGGGAATTGGAACAGCATAATGAGGCACAAGGTAGGTCGTAAATGAACTGATGGAGAGCATAAGCTAGGCAGAAGGGCTTGCAGAACAGAAGAGCAGATAATGGTTTCTATGGCAATACAAAACCGAGGTTAAGATTTTTATATATATATGTCAGCTGCAGGCAAATGTATTTCAAGTGGTTAATGGGATAAGAGAGGAGAAGATGGTGCCAATTGTTGGAAGACATGACGCAAGACACCCGCACTCAACCTGATGCCCCTGACTGCAACTGCTATCTATATGTCTAGCCAGCCCTCTGGATATAACAGCTGGAGGGCACCAGTTAAGAGAAAAATGATGCAGTTTTTATACGTACCTTTGGCACAGATCCATATATCACCAGTTACATTAATTAAGCCTGATGCTACAATGGGGCTTAACTTGCAGTTTTGAAAACGAGAGCCCAGGATATTTACAGTTGAAATTCCTTTTTTTAAAAAAAATAACTGCCAGCTTTTGTTTCCTTTTTAAAGAATGGCGACATTCATAACCTTGCAGAGTTATCAAGACAATGCGTAGGGTAATCATTATACGTAGTAAGCATTCTTGGCCGGCAAAGAAGATGCAAACAGATGCCTTCCAGATGTTTGGGATTACAATTTCCATCACCCTGTATTACTGGAGGAGATTGCTGCAGTGATTCGTAAACAATGTATGCCCAAACCATGAAGTTGGACACTTGATTTGGCATGATTCTAGTTCTTTCTTGAAGTAGAAGCTTCAAGAAAAAATGGCGGGTCATAAGTGGCAAATGCTTTCCTACTGCGCCATGTCCCATATGGAAAATGTTAAATAGTGGGTTCAGGAATGCAGGAAGGATGCAGGCAGCAGAGTTTGGCATAGCAGCTCTTTATTGGTGTGAGAACTGAGTTGGGGAATAGGGGTTACCTGTACCCTTTATATACCTGGCCAGGTACCCACCCTACCAATCAATTTAAACCTGGCCAGGTACACACCCAACCAATCAGTTTAAACCTCTGTTTCCCGCCAAAAGCTTATCCCGGCCACAGCAGTTTCGGTACAGCGCCACCTCGTGGTATCAGCTAAGGCGCTGCTTAGGGTGCTTCTTTAAACCCATACATAACAGAAAACAATCCTCATAAATGAAGACAAGGTTGAATAATGCCTTTCCTCTAAAACTCACCAAGAGCCAGTCCCAGAATTTGAAAAAGAAAAACTTACTGTGAGGGAGACTAAAAAAAAAAAGAAGTACTGTATATTATGGGGAGAGGGGAGGGGAAGCTAACCCCTATAATCTCATGATTTCCTGCCTTATATGAAGTAGCCGAAGGACCACTCGGGACGACAGGTTACTTAACTAGGACTTTATTTAGAACAAGGCAAAAAGGCAGAATAACTTGCCCGGCTTTTATAGCCGGCAGCTGTCAGTGAGATCCAATCAGGATCGTTTCTTTTGGCGCCGCATCTAACCGAGCCAATCACCGCTGTCTTGTCTTGACAGTTCTTCTTTCCGCATGGTGAGCCGGCTTGGTGTTTTGACAGCCGCGAGCTGTCAGTGGCTGCGCCTGCGCCCTGGCGGGGAACTTTGACAGCTGTCAAAGTTCCCACGTGTTCTCCTGTCAGTTTTGTTTACCTCATGGAATAACGGTTTTAACTTACTGCTAACGTTTTGTATACATATATATTACATTATATTAGACAAAGGATTGTCTCTGATGGTCAATATATCAGTGGAGTTGATTGCTGTTATATGGTGATGCATACTGAATTCCTGTTTAGTCTCTGGGCTTAACAGCAGCTTTACTACCATGTTCCATTCTATTCTCTCTCTGTTCTTCCTATTTTTTTCCCCTCTACCAACAACTGGCCAGCATGCTGGGCCTTGGGCCTCAATAGGCTTTGGATAGGTCTCAAAGTGTTTTTCCCTGTTAAAGTTCCTTAACAATTTTATGAACTTTGTAAAGTATAAGGCTTCTGGGAATGTGCTAATACCTCTCTTTGCTGCAAGGATGCTTTAATTTTTGGCAATCAAGTACCAGAATTGTCTTGAGCAGGATTCTCAAACTATTGATTCTCATTTTCAGAGAGAGTGTATCCTGCTCCCAAGTTGTTAAATAGCAAATTCAAGTGTACCTTTGCCTTATCTAAATTTCATTTCAATTTTACAACTCCTGTGCAGAACATCCCTGGTTCCAGAAGCCAGTTCAGAACACCCACAGTCACAGATACAGGAATAGGAGGAAATTATACAGTAATATTAGAATACAGAGCAGGGGACCTAGACAAACTAAAACAGTGGTTTGTAATCTTAAAAGACAATTCTTGACGACTAGAGATCCCCGATGATCCTGCCCATTTTGCAAAATTTCTTGGGATATAATGTTCAGGACTGTATGTTTTACACACTGATTCCAGCATTGCATGTGCCAGAGTTGTTAATTCAAAGCACCCATAATCATTTTAATCGACCAACTTCATCATTGTAATATATTGGTGATAAACTCATAGATCCTTCCGCTTTGAGATGTGGACATGAGTTAATTTCTCAAGAGCCTGTAGGAATGACCCTGGAAGAATAATGTTCAATAATAATTTCCAGAGAAGAAGCCATCCTAGTGTTTGGCAACAAAGCTATTGAAGAGACTTGCAGCTCATTAAAGACTTTTAGGGCACACAATGGATCATGAAGTGTTATTCAGAAATTGGATTGTGCACCGATTGTTAGAAGAAATGTTTGGAATGAATAGATTGAAAGATAAACACAACCTAAAGAGTAGAAGGTGGAAGCATACTGCTGAACTTGTCAGGGATAAGAAGCTTAAGTAAGGTTGGGCCTGATTAATACCTTTTATTTAGGAAAAGCAAGTCTATAGATTAGACAGGAGAGGTAAAAAAGCAAGGAGAAACTGTTTCCTTAGACCTGCAAAGGAAAAAAACAACATAGCTGCATTCCTCAAGTCATTTGGAGTCAAACATCACATAAGGAATAGTGACAGCGACCTTCTTGACTATGACATGTGAATACGATAACAACTTGCTTAACTTGTGAAATGATTAAATAGCAAATCGCAGCAAGAACCTGTCATCTTTCTTTAATCCACAGGAAATAATGGGAGGTTCTTAATGAATGCTAGTTAGCTGGTAAGATTTTGTAAATCCTTTGCTCAAGGATGCAATTGAAGGGGCATTCTGGAAAGCTGGAATTTTCCCCTTGCTGTCTCTGATATCAGATTTGTAATAGATTGTTAGTTTCAAAAGTGGGGATAGGGAATGTGGTGTCATACAAATGTTTTGAGCTTCAACTTCTATTAGCTCAAGTTAGTTTGGGTATGCAAGGGACGCGGTGGCTCAGTGGGTTAGGATGCTGAGCTTGTCGATCAGAAGGTCAGCAGTTTGGCGGGTTCAATCCCGAGTGCCGCGTAACAGAGGGAGCGCCTGTTACTCGTCCCAGCTTCTGCCAACCTAGCAGTTCGAAAGCACGTAAAAATGCAAGTAGAAAAATAGGGACCACTACGGTGGGAAGGTAACAGCGTTCCGTGCGCCTTTGGCATCTAGTCATGCTAGCCACATGACCATGGAGACATCCTCGGACAAGCATTGGCTCTTCGGCTTTGAAATGGAGATGAGCACCGGCCCCTAGAGTTGGAAACGACTAGCATGCATGTGCGGGGGAACCTTTACCTTTACCTTTAGTTTGGGTATGGCAAAGAACAATGGAAGCTGTAGTCTACATCTCCTATTCCTGAAATAAAAATTGCATGTCCTTTACAGAGTACAGTCACTATTCTGAAATTCAGTCATCTAATTTTGCTTTAAAGTGAAGAAGGAAGGTCATTTCTGAGTAACTAATTTAGGTTGAAGTTATAGCTTGCAACCCCACAAATTAGTACACATTCTCATTGTGTATTGCAGCTCACATATTGAGCTAAATCATATGTACAGTAGAAGACTTATGCTTGAAAGCTAGCTGGAAGACTTTTAAACATTCTCAAAACAGAGCCACCGTCTTCTGCAATGAGAGGCAAAAAGTGTGTTTTGGGGAAAAAGAAATGAAAAATGTCTTTGTTCTTTGGGTCTTGGCTGAAGATCACTGCAGGAAGCACATTCTTGAAAAAAATGGATTTTGTGCAACTGAGCCAGAGAATTTAGGTCCAAAGATTTTTTTTTTAAATCACTGGGAAAACTTGAACCATTAAGGTAGAGTTGGCAAGGAACACTCAGTTTTGTGAGGAATTCTTTATTCTTTTAAGTGATACATGCTCAGTTTGGAGTAGTTTATATCTGATTTCATTCTTTGTCTCTCAATTGCTTTACTCAGGCTTAGGGTTACCAGACATCTGGCAAAAAAGGGATAAGTCTCTTTTTTATCCCCAAGTCCTACTTCCACCAGGCATACATTTAAAATCAAAGATTGTCTAGCTTTTTGAGTACCTTGTTTTTTCCCCCTTAATAGTCACTGAAACTTTTGTATATTGTGAACTTCTAAATTGCCTGCTTCTCTCTTTTCCTTGTTGGCAGACACAACAGCCTAATTTTACATGATTTATTTCCTGAGTCAAGCAATCGGCTTCAGTCCACCACTTCAAATCTATAATCACATTAGTCTGTGGATCACATGAACATCATTATGTTTCCCCTGGTGAGAAATGCATCAGTTCTGTACTGTTTTTAGCATATGTTCTTTAAAAAAAAAGGGGGGGGGGGTTGGGGAAAAATATTGCAATTGAAAAAGAATCTTTCTGAAGTTGAAAAAGTAATTTCACATACAAATACAGCCTAGATACATTTTTCCAGTTTCTAACTGTAATTTTTGTCATGGACGCTAAGACGGTTGAACAATTAGTGTGTCCTCCTCCCCCCCATCCCTATTTGCTGTCCTTTTCCATACAGGCAGTCCTCGACTTATGACTACAATTGAGGCCAAAATTTACATTGTTAAATGAGACATTTGTCAAGTGAGTTTTGCCCCATTTCACAACCTTTCACGCCACAGTTTATGTTGTTAAATGAGACATTTGTTAAGTGAGTTTTGCCCCATTTTATAACTTTTCATGCCATGCAGTTGTTAAATTAGCAACACAGCTGTGCAGGGAATGTGGCTTCCCCCATTGACTTTGCTTTTCAGAAGGTCACAAAAGATGAGTCAGTTGCCAAGCATCTGAATTTTGATCAAGTGACCATGGGGATGCTGCAATGGTCCTAACTATAAAAAAATGGTCATAAATCACTGTTTTCAGTGCCATTGTAACTTCAAATGATCACTAAATGAACTGTTGTAAGTCAAGGACTATCTCTAATCTGTATCCTCCTTTGCCTCTTCTGATTTCTCCTAACTCAGATTACTGATAGCCAATCCCGGCCTTATGTAACCTGAAGTAATGGACATTCTTCCCATCAAAGGATCTCCTTGTTCCTTGGAATAATCTTGATTTGGTTTCATTCTCAGATTGCAAAAGATGGGAACTTGTGTTGCATCACTATGAAGCTGCTTTCATAATTTGCTTTGAATTAAACAAGATTAAAACAATAACCCCAAATACAGTAGATACAAAACCATAGTGAGGGAAAATTACACATAATACAGTCATTGCATGAGCTTCCTATTATCAGGGGATCCTGAGGTTTGCTGGGAAAAAAACATTTTAAAAGCTTACCAGACATCAGTGAGAGAGGGACTTAACCCCATCTTGAGAGGGACCCTGACAGGATCCAGAGCATGCCTCTTCTTCAGCACCTGATGGGCTGGGTGGATGTAATTGGGAAGAGGTGGTCCCTCAGATACCTTGGCTGCATGCCACGTAGGGTTTAGAGGTCCAAACAGCATGAATTGGGCTCAGATGGAAACAATGCAGCTCCATATCTATGGAGCAGAGATGTAACGTGTGTCCTTTTAGGGGTGCATAGTATTGCCATGGCTGCTTCATTTTCTACAGCTGAAGCTAAGTGATGCTCTTCAAGGACAGCCCCATTAGACCACATTACAATAGCCCATGCAGGAAGTGACCAGAGTATGAATAACTATGAGCAGAGCATCACAATCCAGGAATGGGCAAAACACAAAGTATACAAAAGCTCTCCTGGCCATGACTGCCGCCTGCTCCTCAAGAAGGAGTTCCAGATTGCCAATGAGGTCTGTTTGGGACAATGCCCCCCATCCAGTACCAAATTTGGTAAAGTTGCAGGTCTAGAAGACCTTAAAACCCAAAGCCACTCAGTCTTGCCAGGGCTCAGTTGAAGCCTGCTTAACCCATCCAGACCCCTACAGCTTCCAGGCCCTGGGAAGTGACATCCACAGCATTGCTTAATTTGTCAGGATGGAAAGATATACAGTAATTGAGTATCATCAGCATACTGACGATACCTCAACCCATGTTGGTGGATAATTTCCCCTAGTAATTTCATGTAGATGTTAAATAAAAGTGGGGAGAGCACCGAACCCTGCAGCCAAGGGTGGGATCTCTCACTGCCAATCACCACTGACTCCATTGGCTCCTGAAAAAGGAGAGAATCAGTAAAACACTGAGCCACACACTCCCCATCCCTGGAGCCAATCCAGAAGGACCCCATAGTTGATGGTATTGAAAGCTGCCGAGAAGTTAAGTAGACCAGCTAGAACAGTACCCCAATCCTGCTTCTGCCAGAAATGATCCCAAAGCCCAACCAAAGTCATTTCTATCCCATGTCCAGGCCTGGATTCTGACTGAAAGGGGTCAAGATAATCCACTGGGGTTAGCTGAAGGTGCTGTGTAACCACATTTTCCACAACCTTCCTTAAAAAGGGGGCTTAGACATTGAATGAAAATTGTTCAATATAATGGGGTCCCATGCCTCCTTAAGAGATAAAGGAACCACACCTTCTCACAAAGATGAATAAACCACAACGTGTCCCCTTCCAGGTGATCTTAGCCAACCAGGAGTGTATAGATCCATGGAGCAGGTGGAGGAAGTGGACAGTCATAAGGACCCTGTCCACTTCCACAGACCCAATAGATTCAAACCATTCTCAGATGAAAGACCAAGACTGTGCCCCAGGCATCTTCACTGGAACTACACCAGGACTAGGATTTAACTAAATAAATTTATTCAACAGAAAGTCTGAAAATTCTTCCACATGGCCTTGCAGATGGATCTCTGAGTTCCTGCAGAACTTAGGTTATGCAATTAGGGCCACCTTTATCATCTTTATTGCCACAAAGCAGGCCTTACCCATGTTCGGTTGGGTTCATCCTTTGTTGATCTCCAGAAACATTCTAGATATTGGATAGCCATTAGTCTGAAATGGTATAGGTCCTAGGATCTCCTGCTTGAGATGGTTGGATAAAAAGACCTCCAAGGTCCCTTCCAACTCTATTATTCTGTTATTCTTCCATTTCATTTCCCTTAACTCTTCCCTAAACCACGGAGAACAGCAGGATCTACCAAAGGTTAAAGATTGCACAGGCACAATCTGATCCATGGCCTCAGCTGCCCTCTTCTGATGTTTTTTATCTTATCTTTTTATATGTAATTCAAAGTGAACATACCTAATATTTTTGTCTGCTATTTTCCCCACAACAACAACCCTGTGAGGTGAATTGGGCCAAGACAAAGTGACTGTCCCAAAATAACCCAGATGGCTTTCATGCTTGAGGGAGAATCAAAGTGAAACATTAACTGCTCATAGGATAGTCATAGATACATTATCTGTAACCAAGGATTTTATTCTGGTTTCTACACTTCAGGAAAGCCTTGAGCCTTACGAGAATTTTCTTTGATCCATCACTCATTTGTATTCCTTCTGAGATGTAGCGCCTTTGATAAACCACCTATGATCCCAAAGCTGGGCTGTGCATTTCACAACAAGCTTTGAGCCACTCAATTTTTTACAGAGGAAGGATCTGAGAAAGAAGAATCATGCATATGAAAGTTCTTGAAAAGAATTTTTATAATAAGCTGCTCCCCCAGGATACTGCTATGATTCAAATAACCCCCAAACCCCTGGAGACAATAGATACAGGATTTGAGGATTTTCAGTCATTGATCAGCTTCACTGCCACTGCTGTATACATTAGTAATTGCATAAATGAATTAAAAGAAAGCATTTGAGAAACATTGCCATGTCCTTAAGCTGCCTCATCTTTGATCAATGAGATTTGTGTGGCATTGAATACTGAGAGATGGCGATGAATGGAATATATTATGTCTTCATCTTGGTAGGAAAACAACACAAGGAGAATGTTGATCAACAAAAAATCAGTAGAAAATATTTATCCTCATGATTATGTAATACACGACATGGGGAAACAAAGCAAGATGAGGGCTAGAAGCACATACAGATCTCCTTATTGTGACTCCAGAAAGCCACTCTCAGCTACAATTACCAGTTATCAGTGGCCAGTCCCTCCCTCCTCCCAATCTATTTTCAGAAAGTGTAAGCTCTAAAAGAGTTTTGACAAGGTTAAAAATAAATCCAAAATGCATCTCCCTGAAGCTGATCCCAGGAACACTTTTTACGGAGGAAAGGTAATTAGGTTGGATAAAAAAAATTAAAATAAATCCAAGCAAAGCAGCTACCCTGAACAGATTTTGCTCAGAATTTAATAACATTTAATTTTTTGCAAATATATCACCTTTGGGGATAAAGCTTTTCCTTATTCATTGTATACCACATTGGAATGGCCTGGCAACTCTAATTTTACCATGTCACCCTTGATGTTAGTCTTTTTTTGGTTCCCAGTCCAGGATTTAGGTAACCTTATCCTGCTTTTCTTTGCAAAACACAGAGGAAAGAGAGAAGAAAGTCAGGATAATACTGTATATCATTTTGCTAGCAGTTCTTTCTCTTGACAGATCCTTCTTTTGAGGTAGCAAAAGCTGGATTCCACTAAGGATCACAGTTGTGGGAAGGCTGGCTTCACCTATTGACATTCAAACGACGTCTTTGTGGACCCTAGAAATGAAGATAAACCATTCTGAATTTAATAGATCATCTTTTAGTCTTCTACTATGCCCCTGAGAAGCCCATTAAGAGAGCTGATTCTTAGACTGATAAAATCAAGTAGTCATTTTCAACCCAATCAGGAGGTAGAGTTTGCCCCTCTTTTACCAAACAGGCAATCCTCTCCATTACATAGAAAGTGAATGAGAATGAAGTAGAATTGTCCTGCCCTTATTTGCCTATATATTTATTTCACATTCGAAACCAGACAATTGGCCAGAAGTCTTTTGTTACTGTACATCTGAATGTCCTTCAGAAAAAGTCTCAATAATCAGAAAGAGAACCTCATTCTTGGGATCAAACAGTTCTACTCTAATTGTTCACAGCCCTTTCTTTCTGCTGAATGCCAACAACTATCTCTGTAGTTGTCAAATCTCTGAATCAAATCAACTTTCCAAGCTGAAAAGTAACCTCTAACTTATTTTGACCATAGATGACTTTTTTTTTAAACTGAACCAACTTCCTAGAATTTCCTAGATTCAATTGATCCAATTCAGCTGTATGGTTGAAAGGAATGTATTGATCCAGTTTTCCAAACTGAATTGATAAATTTAGATCAAATCCATTTTGCATATCCCTAAAACCCATTCAAAGTTTAGTGCTCATGAATTTCTTTAATCCCTTTTTAAAATGCCTTCTGATCTGATGGTACACACAGGACTTACCAAAAGCAAATTTTATATGCTAATTATGTACTCTGTGGAGAAATACCCTTTTAAAGGTGTTAAAGTATTATGACAAAATAGGAAGAAACCACAGGAGAAATAACACTGATTTAGCTTTCTAATTTGAGATTCAGATTGTTGCTTGATATGGGGAGGCAACGTTAGCTTATTCTACTGTCTTCTTTGAAATCTCCCTTGTGCCTGAGACCAGTGTTATAGGTAACAAAAAGTTAAAATTTTAATGCGAAGGACCCTAACTTCTTCCCATTCAAATAAATTAAATTTTTAATATAAACTGGTTTTCCTCAAAGCATCCTTTCTCCTTACTTCTGGCAAGTCAGTGTTCTTTTTCCAGCATTGGCCATATACTTTAATCATGCCTCGAAATACTTGCTTTTCTAAAGAAAGGGAACATTTAGTCCATTTTTCATACTAAATGATTAAAACCTTCATTGCTCCCATTAATATTCTCTGTCCAATTATATCATGGATCACTGAAGATATAAAACATATGGAGGAGGAGGAAGAGAAGGAGGAAAAATAGCAACAGCTGCTCTTTTCAAACCTATGAGATAATTATGGCGCCTATCAATACATACTTTGATAATTTTTGGACTGAGTCATAGAAATTGACCTTGTGGATATATCTGGTGAAACACTTATCTTTAATCTGAGTAAGTATTAGTGCCCTACTTTTGGGAAAATCTGTTATCATTATGACTGGGTTAGTGTTGACATTCTGAGTGAAATCCTGTTATCCCTGGCAAGTGTTAGTTTTAAAAGGCTTGATAGTGAACAACTGCAGCGGAATGAGGATTTAGTATTTTTCAAATGGTTCGGGATAAACCTCAGTTTTATGAAGAATGTTAACAGCACAGTTTCAGACTTGTAAAGAAAAGTTCTGGCCTCCCTTAATTTAAACACATGTAAGGGCCATTATGTTCAGTAAGATTATATAGCTAAAAGTACTTCTTACAGACATTTAACCACTATACTTAAGTATAACGCCTTGAATGTGTCCAGGTATGAGGTACAAGGCCATTTTTGGGCACAAAATAAACCTCCTAGATTCCATCTTCAGCATTTTCCTTACCCTGGCAGCCCTGATTGGGATAATGAAGTACAGGGATAATGAATTTTGTAGAAGCAAAGCAGTTGGACTCAGCCTCATAGTTTTTTCCCCCTAAGGCAGGGGTGTCAAAGTCAATTTCATTGAGGGCCGCATCAGCATTGCAGTTGCCCTCAGGGGGCCGGGTGGGTATGGCCAGGGTGGGCCTGGCCTACTGGGTGGGCGTGGCTAGAGTGCATATGGCCTACTGGGTGGGCATGGCCAACTCTAAATCGTTCGCATCAAGGGTGCCTATGGGGGCCTGCGCAGGAGTGGGACAGATCTGAGGTTCTCTGGCAGAAGGAGGGTCTCTGGGCCAGGGCCAAGGCAGTGGGGGCCATTCCCTCACTGTTTTCATGATGGCTTTGCGGGCCACATGAAACCACTTCGTGGGCCTGATCCGGCCCCCGGGCCTTGTGTTTGACATGTCTGCCCTAAGGTGTTTTCCCAAAAGGCAACTGGATTTTTGGAAAAACCCCTTTGGAACAACCATGACCTGGATGATTGAGAATCTCCATAGGCACTTATGTCTTTTTCAATGAAATGTAGGATGAAAGGATCATTTGCTTTAATTACTCAGCACAGAAGCTAGAGAATAATGTTCACTAAGATGGGATATTCTTCAGGGTACGGTCCACATGTCACAAGCTAAATATTAAAGCTTGATTTAGCTTGTTCACAGAGTTTGTCAGCCTATATCTCTCGGTAATAAATCTCTTGTTGTGGCCGTCAGTGTTTCTTTTTGCTTTATTGATTAAAAATTGACTGGGTGCAGTTTCCTCTAAATTTATGATGGGAAACATGGAAATGGTAGTTCTAAGCTCTAGAGTAAACATATTAATTAAGATAAAACACACACAGAAAAATTCCAAATTCTTCCTCATCCCCATACTAGTCCTTCCACATGAAATACGAGCCTACCTACTTTATTCTCCCAATGTTAAATGGCACCATTGGCTACCAAAACCTTGCCATTAGCTGACACAAAAGAATATCTTGATGGGCAAAACCAGCCCCATTGTCTGTTCAGCTGCTTTGTCCCCATTTATTGGAACCATTACTAGTAGATGCCCTGTGGATAGGATGTTTTTCTTTTTTAAAATATTACCTATTGTTTGTCCCAAAGGTGCTTTTTCAAGAGGCAACTGGATTTTCTTGTTTTCTTTGAAGACATTTCGCTTCTCATCCTAGAAGCTTCTTCTTCTTGGATGGTGGGGAATGGAAGGATTTATATTCCTTGCAGACAGCTGGTCATTTGCATTCTTTTAGAGCAGAGGTGTCAAACTCGCTGCATCACAAATTTGATGTGTCACAACGTATCATGACTTTTTCCCCCTTGCCGGAGCTGGATTGGGCACAGCTTCTGCGTGATGCATCTGGCCCGTGGGCCGGCAGTTTGACACCCCTGTTTTAGAGAGTCATTGAGGCCATTTGAGGTTTATCTGTGTCCTTAAAGTCACCTGAGTGGTGCAAATGGGTGTGGAGCCTTCTTGGAACTGCTGAAAGGGCTGTGTTGTAGACTGAAGATAGATGATGTCATATTCCTCCCCTCTGTTGAGAGAGGGCTGTTCAGTTTTGACACAGATGGCCTCTTTGTCCCCCTTTCAAACCAGCAGTCCTCTCTGTCCAAAATGTGGAATATAAACCCTTCCATTCCTCACCATCCAGTCAGAGCTGAAGAAGCTTCTTGGATGAGAAGCGAAACGTCTTTTACCTTTTGGGGCATTGAGGGAGACATAAAGTTCTGGCTCTTAGTCTTCTGGCGGCCTCAACCATTGTTAATTTATGTTGTTGTAGTATGTCTTTGATGTTGTGTCTCCATCTTCTCCATCTTCTTCTGGGTCTGCCTCATGTTCTTTGACCTCCTCTTTTTGTATATACCTTGTATGGTATGGAATCCCATGAAATTAATTCTGAGGTGTAATTGTAAAAATAAACAAATACATCAATGACAAGTTGCTCTTAAGCATTTCTTTCAAGTTTGGACCCAAAGAAATTTAGTTGTCCTGTGTTCTTATTTCTTCACAAGGCTACTTCTGGATCTTAGCCAGCTTGGCCAGCTCTTAATTCTTCTCATTATCCTTTCCTGCTTTTTTTTAATTTCTGATCTTCAGATTCTTCAAAGAGCTAAATAAATAAGGCGATGTTTCAGAAAATACGTTGGTTTTTCAAGAAGATGCATGTCCAAAGAAGGTGTTGTCTTTCTTTCTGAATGGCAAAGGAACTTGTTTTGTGCAGAATAAGAAAGTCACATTGACGTCATTTCTGTGAGACTGTGTCTTAGGGGTTTAAAGATCCTTGGGCTGGCATCATCTTGGCTGTCTTAATTTCCTAACGTAGACACTGGCTGTTCTGTCTGTGGGACAGACCAGTCCCTGCCTGCCAGATCAATTCCATGATGTGCCATTCACTCTTCCAAAAGACAGTCTTTCTGCAGGTTCCCTGATGTGCTTTGCATTCTAAGGATGGCTGGGTCTCCATTGGCATGCTTTGCTGGCTGTGAGCTGAGCAGAGCAAAGCAAAGCAAAACAGATGGCATTGGTTGCTCTCTCATTGCAGCAGTGTGATTGTGGGGGACCACCTTCTCTTTCAAACCCCGCAAATATATTTTGTTCACGTCTCAAGAAGAGAGAACAAATTGCTCTGAATAATGACTAAGTTCCACATGAAGTTAAGCAGGCTTAAATTCACTGATTTCAATTAGCATAAACACTATGTGCAACTTTGGACTGCATCATGGCTTCTGGAAAACCTTCCTGATTAATCCAGCAGTTTTAGCATAAAAGGAAGTCAAATACATAATGGATGTCTGTGAGATGGAGAGATTCACAGCAAGGTTTAAAGATAAAGTCTCAGATGCAATGAAGATTACATTTCATTATTTATTAGGTGGAAACATTTGGATTATATACTTCACCCCACAGGTTCCAGATTGGTAACAAGGAGAAAATTCTATCCTAAAAGCTAAAGCAATGACATCATAAATCCCTACTATTAACAAAAAAGCACAGTGAGGAACTATAAATTTAAAAAGTTGGGGAAAACACAAGCGTTTTAATCTAATGTTCGACCTTTTTTTTCCACATGTGCTTTTTAAAGCAGGACAGTTTGTAGCTGCTCTTAGAACAAAAGTGACAGAAAAGTAGGGCATTTGGCTATGTTTAATTTTCATGCCTCTTCATAACTGTTCATAGCTATATCTGTTTAGACCTGTGAAATCTCTTTGTGTATGTGACCGCCCTTTCAAAGAGGTGTCCCTGAGCAAGTCCATTTACATTCCAACCTTGTGCCTCACATTTCCAATTCCTCCTCATCTAGAGATCAAGTGTGTTGCCTTGGGCAGTCATTCTCTCGTTCTTTTCCCTCACTAAAACACAAAGGAAAACATTTCAATTTAAAAGTTTGCTTTAGGAGAAGAGGAGATGCTTGTAAGATGTTTTGCGCCTTTCAAGATTCTGGGCTTCTCTTTCTACTTTTGGGGGATAGATGACTGGATAGGGAAGTCTAAATTCTTCCAGACATGCACTGCAGAACTCCAGCCTGCAGTAGAATCTTCTAGTGACCATCCAGATATTTGCACTCCAAATCTGTTAGCCTTAAGGAAAGTGTTTCTAAATACTTTCCTTCCATACCCATTAATCTAGGAACAAGTCTACTGAGAACAATAAAACTTCATCCCGAGGACTGCAGCGTTACTGTTGGCTCAGCAGGCTCTCTTACTACTACTACTACTACTACTACTACTACTACTACTACTACTATATTTGAAGTTGAGTCCTTTTGTCAGGATTTCTTGTTCCTCATCTTTGAATTGGCAGTTGGATAGGTTCTTGATCCAGGTTTGTTTGTTGTTCTGGGGACTATTGGCCGTTAATCTGGATAGCTTGCTTTGGAGGGCAATGTGCTTTTTTTCTCTTGTGTTTGTTGTTCTGTATTCAATTGCTGAATTAAAACTTTGCATGAGTTGTGGTCCAATGTAGTGGTGGAATTCAGCTAGTTCGCACCAGTTTGGCAGAACTGGTAGCTAATATTTGTTGCCCATGCCCAGAATGGATTTCCAGAAACAGCATCCACAGAGAGAACCATTTGTTCATATATTTGAATCCCACCACTAGTCCAATGGTGTTGTTGTGTAGGAGCTTTTGCTTGGGAAGACATTTTATATAATTGTTGAGGTGGTTGTGAGTGCACAATTCAAAGTGCACTGAAGATGTCGCCCCAAATGGAGATGAAATATTTGCAACCAAATTACCAAGCTCGGAGACCAAACCAACAGCCCAATTATTAGATTTATTTTTTACCCCCAGCTGTTTATTTATAACTCAAAGTGAACATATCTAATATTTTTGGCTCCTATTTTGCCCACCACATGTGGGTTGGGCTGAGAGAAAGTGATTGTTTCAAAGTCATCCAATTGGCTTTCATGCCTAAGGCAGGGCTACAACCCAGTCTCCTGGTTTCTAGGCCAGGACCTTCCCCACTACACCAAAGTGATTCAACTCTTCTTAGAGGAGATTGTCATTTTTCAGCAGGGGATAAAAGAAGTGTGCAGAACTTCTGTAGTTCTTTAATAGTTGGTCACCTGCTAAAATATCTTTTTCATCGCAGCTGTGAAGCACTACAGTCTTTTGCATTTGGCCTCCCAATTTAGCCTGACTGAATGATTATCTTTTCCCAGTTGTTAATTTGGAGGATGCACAGATACTCCATCACTGTACTCTAACTTCTTGTGTGGTATTAATAACTAAAATCAGGGCTTTTTTGTCATAGAATGCTCAGAACGGAGTTCCGGCACCTTTTTTTGGATGGAACCTTGTAGGGTATGCAAGGCGGGTTATATGACATGTGTGAGTTCCGGCACCTTTTTCTTTTACAAAAAAAGCACTGACTAAAATACACATTGAATCTCAACTAACCACATAATTTTCTCTGTGTTCAACAAGCTGCTTTCTCTGACTTATTTTTTGTTTTCATGGAGAAGGTAGAAAGGGAGTTGCAAAGTACTGAATGATTTTATAAAATGTCAGTCCCATCTCTCTAAAAAAAGTTTGTTATTATCTGGGTCGTGCATAGCTGCTGACTAGTTTTTTAAAAACTGTATTTTGGGGAAACTTCTTCATCTGAGGCCTTCTTCCTATTGCTATATGACATCAATTTTTGCAGGATAACTCCCCGTTGTTCTTCCTACTCAATATACTATAAATTGGCTAGTTTCAAGCTGTCATCAACTTCCAAGTTAAGGAGGGGACAACATAATATAGTATCTGTATCTTAACGGAAGTTGGACTGTATATGCCATTCTGAGAATGACATGTTTTCTGGCAATCACTTCTGTGTGACACTGTCTCTCATGTCTATGATATGTGTGTAGGAAAAGTGCAACCCCAGATTGATGAATTAGTCCTGTGGGATTGGGCTATTTAGACAAACAAGCAAAAACATCAGGAAATGCACAAGGATCACCAAAAGATGATTTGGAGTCAGAAGGACATGCATGCCATTGGTTTACCTATTTATAGTTGAAAGAAACATTTATTTTAAATTTAAAAACCCCTGTGGTTCTGAATTATCAAAGATGAACTTGAAATAGTACTGTGTGCTAATGACGAACATCTTATACATAGTTAAGGTTTACAAATTGCTACTGAAGCTGAATTTGGAAAGTGAATATTGTATGATTAAATATTGTATGAATCAATGGGCAAGAATTTTTGGTTATAACATAATCTGGAGTAGAGGGAAAATATGTGAACTAAAGATCTGAAATTTATACTTAAACAGAACAGAAATGATATACTGTTGGCATTTAATGCCTGATAAATTGTCAAAGATATAATAAATTCACACTTCTTACACTAAGAAAGTATTCTCTTATTGGCAGATCTTTTAGGAATGGGGAAGATCCAGATAGAAGGAGAATTGAATCAGAACTATAGAGTCAACTCAAATTATGCTAGAAGAAATAAAGTGCCTAGGGAAGTCCATGTTAGACTTCTTAAAAGATCCATACGAGATGAGATTCTGAGAAAAGTAAGAGATCAACCATTAAAATATAAAGAAAAAGAAATAGTTCTCAAACAAATTCCTAGAAGGATAAGAGAGGCCTGAAGAGATTATCAGTTCTTAACCAGGAAATTGGTTGAAAAAGGAGTCAACTTTAGATGGTTGAGGGACGCAGTGGCTCAGTGGGTTAGGACACTGAGCTTATCGATCAGAAGGGCGGCAGTTTGGCAGGTCGAATCCCGAGTGCCATGTAGCAGAGTGAGCGCCTGTTACTCGTCCCAGCTACTGCCAACCTAGCAGTTTGAAAGCACGTAAAAACGCAAGTAGAAAAATAGGGACCACTACGGTGGGAAGGTAACAGCGTTCCGTGCGCCTTTGGTGTCTAGTCATGCCAGCCACATGACCACGGAGACGTCCTCGGACAAGCGCTGGCTCTTCGGCTTTGAAACAGAGATGAGCACCGGCCCCTAGAGTCGGAAACGACTAGCACGCATGTGCGGGGGAAACTTTACCTTTACCTTTAGAAGTTTGATCCCAGAAGGGATCTTAATTTACTGGGACACGAAAAGATACAGACTGGACACACCGCTTACAGCATTGGATTTTTTTGATAACCATAAAGCATTCTTGGAAAAAAGTGACCCTGAACCTAAGAAACAAGAAGAAATGGTAGATGAAGGAGCGGCTAAACAGACAGAGGAGGAAGAAGTCAAAAGTACAAACTTAGAAGAAGGAGCAAGACCGAAAGACCAGAGACAGATAAGACTGACTAGAAGATTGAGACCTGGATATAATTGTAATAGAGATGGAGGAAACTGGGATTCCATCAATAAATATAAATGGACTAAATTCTCCTTCAAAAAGAAGAATGTTTTTTTCAAGATTACAAAAAATTAAAAATGGACATAATCTGTCTCCAAAAGACACACATTAAGAGACAACGTTTTAAAATTTTAGAACAACCAAAAATTGGCAAACTTTATTTTTTACTTGCATCTCAAAAGAAAAGAGGAATAGCCCTGCATATTAAAGAAAAGATGGACCCCCAAGCAAATTTATGCAGATGAAGAGGGGAGAATACTAATGGTGGAAACTATGGTGGATCAAAAACAGATACTGATGGTAGCAATATATGCACCTAATGCTAAGCAAGAGCAAGTTTATCAACAACTACACAAGAAAATACTGGACTTAGACTACCAAAAACTTTGTGTAATGGGAGACTTTAATGCAATAGCAGATGTGACTATGGATTACCAAAGCCATAAGCAAGGGAGAAAATGAGAAAATATGCTACCTAAAGCATTTTCAAAAATGACAGAAGAATTGTGTATCCAAGACATATGGAGAGAGAGAGAAACTCAGACAAACTGCAATATACATTTTATTCAAATAGACATAAATCATGGTCTAGAATTGATACGATATGGACATCTTTCGACTTGAAAATGGTAATACAAGATGTGGAGATAGAAACTAATATTTGGGCAGACCACAGCCCAATAAAAATGATCTGGAAAGGAACTAAGAAAAAACTAAGATGGTCTCTGAATAAATTTATATTGAAAGAAAAAGAGTTCTTGCAACTAGCGACAAAGAAAATGGAATTCTTCTTTAAAATAAACAAGAAAGAAGAAACATCTCTTCAAAATGTATGGGATACGGCCAAAGCATACTTCAGAGGATTGGCTATAACATATGCTTCTAAGAAGAATAAAGAAAAGAAGCGAGCACACTTAAAGCTGAGAGAAGAATTTAAAAAAATTGAAACTAGAGCTACAAATACAAAAGAAAGTCCTTAAGAAACAAATGGACATAATAAAGCATAAATTAAATTTGGCTGAGATGGAAACAATGGCCCAACAGATTAAACAGACTAAGCAGAACTTTTTTGAAAATGCTAATAAGAGCCTTGGTGCAGCAGTGGGCTGATGCCTCCTTAAGTAATACCAGCTGCCTGCAATTATTGCAGGTTCACATCCCACCAGGCTCAAGGTTGACTCAGCCTTCCATCCTTCCGAGGTAGGTAAAATGAGGACCCAGATTGTTGGGGGCAATAAGCTGACTTTGTAAAAATGCCGCTTGGAGGGGGGCAAAAGCCCTAATAAGCAGGCATATACATAGAATGAAGGCTATTGCTAAGCACATTTGATTTGTGCTTAGATTGTAAGCCGCCCTGAGTCTTCGGAGAAGGGCGGGATATAAATGGGATTAAAATAAAAATAAATAAATAAATAAATAAGCCGGGGAGATGGTTAGCATATAGATTGAAGAAAGAAAAGGAAAAAAGAGTGATAAACAAGCTACAAGGCTTAAAAGGAGAATTACACTTTCAAAATGATGCAATGAAAAAAATTATCAAAGATTACTACGAGACACCTTATAAGGCAGAGGAAGTTCCTAAAGAAAAAATACAGTTGTGTTTAAAAAAAGCAGGTTTGCCAAAAATCCCGGAGAATATCTGAAATATATTAAATGGAAAAATATCAGTGATGGACACAATAGAAGCTATAAAAAGGCAAAAAAAGATAAGACACCAGGCCCAGATGGACTTCCCGCAGAATTTTATATAGCATTACAAAGTGGATTAAGCCCAACTTTGAAAGAACTGTGTAATGAAATATTTCTGGAGACTAAAATACCAAAGTCATGGATGGAAGCTAATATTACCTTAATACCTAAAGAAGATACTGACCTTACACAAATAAAAAAACTTTAGACCAATATTGCTATTAAACGTGGATTATAAAATCTTTGCTTCAATAATGGCAGAAAGAATTAAGAAATTTTTGACTGAATTTATAAATACAGATCAAAATGGCTTTCTACCTAAAAGACAGATTAAAAAATAACTTAAGAATGATTTTGGATGTTTTAGAGTATTATGAAAACTACCCAGGGGAAAAAATGGCATTAATATTTCTTGATGCGCAAAAAGCTTTTGATAGTCTAAACTGTTCCAGCAATTGGTGGAAATGGACTTTGGAAAAAACTTTATAAATGCAATTCAAACAATCTACCATAAACAAACGGCTAGAATAATTTTAAATGGAGATTATACAGAACATTTTGACATCGAAAAAGGTACAAGACAGGTATGTCCATTGTTATTTACACTAAAATTGGAAGTATTGACTAGAAATATTAGACAGGATATAGAAATCAAAGGATTGAAGATAAAAGATCAAGAATATAAATTACAAGCCTTTGCGGATGATTTGGTTTTTGTCTTGGAGGAGCCACTTGAAACAACTACTAAATTGTTGGTGAAAATAGAAAAGTTTGGAGAAGTGGCAGGCTTGAAAATAAATAGAGAGAAGACTAAAGTATTAACAAAGAATTTAACAGATAAACAGAAAAGTCAACTTACAAAAAAGACAAATCTGCAAATAGCTAAAAAAGTTAAGTACCTAGGAATCTATTTAACAGCAAGATGTATAACATTAAAAGAAGATAACTATGAAAGACTGCTAAAACAAATAAAACTGGATTTGGAAAAGTGGAAAAATCTCCAACTGTCACTGTTAGCTACAGTGAAAATGAATATTCTACCAAAAATACTCTTCTTATTTCAAACGATTCTCCTGTAAAATTGGGAAAGGTCTTTTTTGACGAGCTAAACACAATAGCACTGAGATTTATCTGGCAAGGGAAAAAACCACGAATTAAAGTGAAAATGTTACAAGAAGCTAAAGATAGTGGTGGATTTGCACTCCCAGATTGGAGACTATATTATCAAGCAGCTATTCTACCATGGCTTAAAGAATGGATAACTCTGAAAAATAAAAGACTATTGTACCTTGAGGGACATGACTTACAAATTGGTTGTCATGCCTTCCTATGGTACGGGAAGAATAAAACACACAGATATTTTCAAAGCCATCTTATAAGGAATGTACTTCTTTTAGAATGGGAAAGAATAAAGAAGAAAATTTATACTAAGCTACCTGAATGACTTTCAACAATGGAAGCTTTTCCTTACCCAAATTTAATTAACTATGACAAGGTCGTGATTTATAAAGATATCTTGGATAACAAAGGGAAATTGAAAGATAGACAAGATTTACAATGACAAGGTATTGATTTAGCATGGTGGCCATACTTGCAAATTCAAACGAGATATGAAAAAGATCTAAAGACAATGGAATTCTATAAAGAACAGACAGAATTCTACCAAACATTGTTAAAAACAGATGAAAACTTGATTAGGAAACTCTATAGATTTCTGCTAAATTTAAAGATGGAAGAAGAACAAGTAAAAGAAACAATGATAACATAGGCAAAAAACTTTGGATATTCTATAGACTTGGAAGACTGGCAGAAACTATGGGATAGAAATATCAGATTGACTAAAGCAGTCTCATATAAAGAAAACTTGGATAAAATGTTTTATAGATGGCATATGACACCAGTAAAATTAGCGAAAATGTTTAAAAACACTTCGAATAATTGTTGGAAATGTAAACAAAGGCCAGGTACTTACTACCATATCTGAATATTTAATATTGCATGTACTGACAGCAGCGAGAATAGCATTTGCCCAATACTGGAAAAATGAAAACTTACCAACTGAAGAGGTTTTAATTAAGAAAATCTTAGAATGTGCAGAAATGGATAGACTGACGTTAGAGATTAAAGAGAAAGAAGATTCAGCTTATTATAGAACATGGGATAATTTTTACCAATGGTTAGGAAAACGAACTAGTAAGAAATGAATGTGATATGCTATTTTGAATATATATTAGTAAGAAGAATGACTTGTATTGATTAACTGATACTGTTTTTGATTATTGTTTATTACATTCTCTACAGTTATCTATTACTATATTAACTATTGTTAATTGAACATATGTACCCGGACAATAGCCTATTTGCTAAAGAATGAAAGTGTTATTGGGGGACAACCCCAATGTTGATCCCAACCCTGTCCTAATCCCAACCCCAATCCTGATCCCAATCCTACCCTAAACCCTAATCCCTAACCCAATCCTATTTTATCCCTAACCCTATAAAATTCAATAAAATCCTTTAAGAAAAAGAGAAAGTAATCTCTTACACTGTAGTTGTAAATCTATTTTACTTAAGCCACCCAGTGATCTCAGTTTTCTAAGCAGTGTAGAATACTGTTCAAAATATAAAATATAAAATAAGATAATGATAAGCATCTCATTAAGGTTTGGACAAAATAATGCTTAATGTCAACAACAGTAATACAATAAAAACTAACATAAAAATCCCCATGGATGTGTAGATGTGGGCTCAATTATGCCAGCAGCTAAGGGTGTCTTTATTGGCTCCTTTGAGAGGAATCAACCAGTATTGTTTGTTGGGAGAAGGATTTTGCAAGGAATCCACAAGTTCACATGTCACTTCTGAAGGATTTAGTTGTTGACTAAATCATTATCTCCATGGCTTGTTAAGAGTTGTTAAAGGTCTTATGTGACTCAGTGTGATAATTTTTGCTCTTAACTTGATGGCAGTTTCTTCCACCTCTTCTTTTTTTGGGAGCCTTTGAAGACTCACAGTGCTGTCAGAGCTACATCTTGTTTCAACTTTAATTGCATTTGGACAACAATCATCAAACAAACCAGGCACTGGACTGAGAGTTCCAATCCAATGGCTCTACCTATGCTTACAGAGGACTCCTTGCCTCTCATAAAACTCATGACTTATAATCAGTGCTTTTTTTGTAAAAGAAAAAGGTGCCGGAACTCACACATGTCATACAACCTGCCTTGCCTACCCTACAAGGTTCCATCCAAAAAAGGTGCCAGAACTCCGTTCTGAGCGTTCTATGACAAAAAAAGCCCTGCTTATAATCATGTGTAGGAAATTACTGCTGCCTATTTGTGCTGTGTTATGAAGTCCATTTCTTCCATAGGGAGGGACAACTAGAAAGCAATTAATCTGAAAATTTTAATATCTTCTTTGTTTGAATCCGCAGTGGCAATCCCCTGGTCTATGCTATAGAAACATTCACTCCAGCACTGATGAAGCATGTTCAGTTGCCATCTCACATGGGGATCAGAAAAGCTTTTGCTTTGAAGAAAACCACATAGCAAGACCCACCATGGAGATGTGCTTGGCTGGGAGTCTGGGATCTTCTTTTTTACGGCTGATGTTTTTTTTCCTTCTGGATGACATGAACTCTGAGAGTAGTGGATTAATTTTCTAGTTGCAAGCGTACAATGGGAAGTTAATAGTAAGGGCAAGATACACATAGGTTAAGGTATAATTAGAGAATAAGGCAGCCAGGACTAAAAGTATAAAGAAGAGAGAAACCTCAAAATAGGAGTGAGGTTAATGAATCAACTGAACAGAGTACTTAAAAGTAAATGTTTGTAGGCTGTTTGTACAAAGCCAGACCATAAAAATAGCAAAGATCTAAAAATGGGACTAAAATGAGTACTGGAGAATATGAAAGACATTCCTGCATAGAAGCCAGGTCTTCCTTGCCCTGGGGCTAGAGTTAATTTCCCAGAATGATGTGGTTGTGGCTGTACTGTAATGCCTCTGGCTCAAGGCAAGGCTAACCGGTCTGAATCGTGGGCGGGTATGTGTAGAATTGGTCCACGTAATTCAACTCTAAGAAGAAAGAAGCAAAGGTATGGGGAAACGTGATTCAAATTGGAAATAGCTTTCGTCAGAAAAAAAAAGCTAGCTAGGTTAGATTCAGGGCATAAGTAAAGCAGGATTCAGTTATTATGAAGAAGACATACAGAAAATAAATATCTGTATAAATAAATTCAGATATTATGAAGGAGAGATACAGAAAAACTTTCTGTTATCCCTCTCTTTTATTTACACAATTTCATGTACTGTTTGATAAATCAATATTGTTAATCCCTGGTTCTTTCATTCCTTGGATTCTCTTCACTGTCACCTTAATCGCATATAGGTAGTTCTTGCTTAACAAGTTCAGCGCCTGTTCAAAGTTATGATGGCACTGAACAAATGGGATTCTTGTTCAGTCCTTGAAGTTATGGTTATGGTTTTTCCAGTACTCCTGTAGCCACATGATCAAAATTTGAAGCACCTTCTTAGAGTTGTCCATGGCCTTCCTGAGTTTGTATGCCTTCCCGCCCCTAGTAGCAGTCACCCCCACCCTGGCTGCACTTGTGTTAGGCCACAGTAGTTGCTTACCTGTCTGCTAGCTTTCTTGAGAGCTGTGGAAAACTCACTTCCTGCCAGTTGGCCCATTGACTTTGCTTGCTGGAAGTCAATGGGAAATTGCAAGGAGATTCTTGGTTAATGACCTGCAATTTTCACTTAACAATGGCAATAAGGACTTCCAGGATTGCCATCTCTAAGTGATGTGATCACATGACATCATGCTTTACAACCGCACTGCTTAGTGATGGAAATTCTGGTTCCAATTACTGTTGTTAATTGAGCACTACTAGTCATTCCAGTGGAAGGTTCTTGGGATGGAGTAATCATTAGTCTCCAAAAGAAAGTTCTCTAGATGTTTGGGACTACTCTCTAATACAGTATGTTCTGATCAGCAAGGAATAATGGAATTTGTAGTCTAAAACATCTGGAGATACTCTCAATCATGATTGGAAGCCATCTCTCTTTATTAACAACCTTTTGTTATAATAGGTCAAGGTAGGGCTTGATCAAAGCTCAAATTGTATTTCATACACATGCCGTTCACACTGTTCTGAACCAGCCCTCTTCTAGCAAACCCCTATTCAAAAGAAGAGACTGGAGAGCGTCCAAGGCTAAAAGGCTTCTGCCAAGATTTAATTACGCAGTTAACAAAAACACTAGAGCTTGTCTTCTCAAGCGGAAAAGTTGCTTTCAGCAACCAGCCCCTCCCCAAACACTCCTTTTATAGAGAGCTCAGGGCGTGGTCTCCCTGTGCCTCCTCCCGAGGAGTCCCACATTCTTTCTTTGTTTGTTCCTGCTCGACTGCCTCCTGCGTCGGGCGTCCTTGAACAGGGCCAGCTGTGGGTCATCATCTTCCGCACTATCGGGCTCACGCAGCTGAGAAGAGGGCCCCGGCTGGGAACTCTGCCAAGCCTCCACGCCATCATCAACCGGTTCGTCTCCCACACGGTCCTCCTCCCCCTCATCTGAGTCCTCCGACACATCTGAGCCGGCTGCCGAAACCACAGGCTGGCCCTGAGTCACAACACACATAAGCATCTTTATATCCATTTACTCCATTTATATATTCATATTATGTTTTCATTTTACACACCCCTTGTTTTCTCTTATAAACTTCAGAACAATAGCACGGAAAAACCCTAAATCCTCAGCCAGATTACCAATTGTGAATTATGGGACTTGTGATCCAACACAACTTGGGCGGCACCAGTTGGGAAAGGCTGGTGTACAATCTCCCTTATAGTGATGGTAATCCAGATTTTCTCAGTAGTAAATGCAATTGAGTTCAGTGGAATTTACTGATCATCAGGAATTTAAATTATAACCTGCCCAGCTAGAAAAACTGACAGATGGCAAAGAAAGCAGAAATAAAATGGAGCAGGACCACCTGACAACCTTGTAAATCTTAAAACAGCTAGCAGTATTGAGCTATATAAGTGTGTGTTTGTGTGTTTTTTTTATTTATTTGGTGTCCCTTGGCCATGCTGGCTTAAAGTTCAGGTTGTGGAATGAAAACGTCTCCAAGTTGCTCTGTGTCAAACAGGATTTGGATGTCAAATTTACTTTGCTTCTGAAACTGCTTTGACCTAGCAGCTAACAAAAAGGGGTGGTACTTTGCCATTCAAAATCTGGCAGGATGTTTGTCTTGCTAATGTGGTCTATCAGTCTAATCAAACAGGAACCAGCTATATTCCTTCCCTGTAAGCAAACAGGTGTCTGAAAGGATTAAGAGCCAGCCTTCCACTCCTTCATTCACTTGGGCTCTGTTGATCTTTCCCGTGAAGCCTAAAAATGTGATTTCGTCAACAGCACAGTGCTCAAAATGCTCCATGCTCCTCCTGCTGCTCTCATTATTCTATGATATTTTGGTAAGGCTGCTGTTAGACAATGCTTCTCTTCAGTGTGAGAAGCACACTTGAGCCTCCCAACAAGGAATTGATGGCATTTGGGGGCAGTTTTTCCATCACAGCGGGCCAAGCATCCTTTTGTAGCAGCTGGTAGTGCTTAATCAGCATCTCTCTGTTCCCCACATTTCTTTATCAAACAGTTACTAAAAGTAGACTCTGTGCTTCTTTTACTAGACAGTTTGCCTGCCTTCTCTCTTTTGCCCTACGTTGTCTGATGAAAGAGTTTAGAAGAACGAAACAACTTGCACTGTATGTAAGAGAGCCTTGGTGGAGCAGTGGGCTAATGCCTCCTTAAGTAACACCAGCTGCCTGCAATTAGTGCAGGTTCGCATCCCACCAGGCTCAAGGTTGACTCAGCCTTCCATCCTCCCGAGGCAGGTAAAATGAGGACCCAGATTGTTGGGGGCAATTAAGCTGACTTTGTAATAATGCCGCTTGGGGTGTGTGTGAAAGCCCTAATAAGCAGGCATATACATAGAATGAAGGCTACTGCTAAGCTTGTAAGCCTCCTTGAGTCTTCGGAGAAGGGCAGGATATAAATGGAATTAAAATAAAATAAATAAATAAATGTGCATGGATGCTGCGTGGGTCTAATGAAGATTCTTT
Organism: Vipera ursinii; assembly: GCF_947247035.1. Classification (NCBI taxonomy): domain Eukaryota; kingdom Metazoa; phylum Chordata; class Lepidosauria; order Squamata; family Viperidae; genus Vipera; species Vipera ursinii. The sequence continues at coordinate 283,987,306 of NC_139512.1, read as the reverse complement.
TTTGTTCCAGTTATCGCTTATTCACTTTCCATTTGAATTAATCCCGCAGCAGAGCACAACACAAATACATTATCTGAACCAATATTTGTAGTTCAGGGTAGTGGAAGAACCCGGGAAATAAGGTTAGAACCGTCAACCATGGTTTAGTTATGGACAAGGGGGTTCAGCAAGTATGCCCACTAAAGAATGATCTGCAGCTGCCAGTTTTAGAGGGAGCACAGAAAAAGGGTGGAGATTCTGACACGTTTCCCGCCCTATAATTCATCTGCTTAAAATCATCTTGGCTAAGTGCCAAGGGACGTGAGGAATTAGAAGTGGGAAAGGAAGGGTCCCCCTCCCTTTCTATTAACTCCCCAGATGTCTTTCTGGTGAATAAAATTAAAATAGTTTTCGTTTTAAAGGAAAAGATCACTTAGTTAAAAAGGAAAGTTCATTAATTATGGTGGAATAATACATCTCCTCTTATCATATAGTTTGGCACCAAACCTGTTGGGACAGCCTTGAACTGTGTGCAGTGGGTTCACTGAAAAGCCAACGGGGATCATTTCATAGGGCAGATGCTATTTCTCTCTTATTAAGTTAAATCATTATTGGCCCCTTCTTGTGTTGGCGCAAAACAATACCATCATAACACTGGCTGCCTGCATTGCCGATCTCTGTCCTGCATCTGTTGCTATTCCATGCCAAAACACGCTGTCCAGATTTACAAGTGTATCAGTGATTCTAAACTGTTTCCACACTGATCGGTTTTCTTCCCTTGCTTCGCTGCTTCCCCCTCTGCTGCATCACCAGCCTGTACTAAGCATCCATGACTATTAGGACACGGCAGCATAATGAAGTAGGCCTTGATGTCATTGTGCAATTCTGCAGTTGCAGGCTTTGCCTTGGCTTCCGTGGGCTGGTTTGTCTGCCTTCCTCCACATCACCTATTTGTAAGTTGAAAATCCTGCGTCATGGAGAAGCTGATGGCTTCGAATCATAACCATGTCTCAGCAAAAATGTGTAAGTTAATGCAGCCAAGCAAAACATACTCTGGTTCAGATGGGTATAATTAGACATGGCTTTTTTTAGAGCGGAAAGAGTCGTAGAAGAGAGAGAGAGAGAGAGAGAGTGAGAGAGAGAGAGAGAGAGAGAGAGAGAGAGAGGGAGAGAGAGAGAGAGAGAGAGAGAGAGAGACTGACTACCATGCCTATGTGGCCTGCTAAGTTCTGGAGAGAGTTGGTTAACACTGACTGCCAGATTGAGGGCAAACGTGTCTCTTTCTGAATTGGAGATAGATGCAGAACACACTCCATGCAGAGTATACTGAAACCTAAACAAAAAAGGGAAGTGATCAACAGAAGCCAGGTCCGTGATTTAGCACCGAATTGTGCAAATACACAGTTGCCCAACTAGATTTTCACTTTCCCTGGATAAACTAACAGAGGCTCCGTCCTCCCTCTTGTTGAAAGCTTGGAGAGAAGCTGGTTTGAGAAATAGCAAGTTGCAGAAGAGATGAGAGATAAGAAAAAAATGTTTAAAAACACAGCTGGGAGGACAGATGCTGGAAAGGAAATAATGGAGGCAATGGAAATGGGCCTGTGATCAGCTATGTGTCTGTGCTTGCCAACACACCACAAATGTACCTCCGGTCGCCCATTCAACAGGACACTTGAACTCACCTCCCAAAATGGCAAAAGAGTGTTGAATTAAGGATTATCACGGAATTAATTCCAATGCATATAATGAGGGTACAAAGCTAGAGACGTGTTGAGGCCAGGACTGTATGACCAGGATGAAGCCTTGGCATTGTTATAATGCCACTCTAAAGAAGAGGAGGAAAAGGGCCCCTTGTTGAGACATGATTCACAATGGACAACCATTTGTTTGAACAAGAGCACTTTCAGGACCATAAAACTGTTTAACAAGCTTGTTTTTCCCTCCAATTAACCGTTCTGCTTTTCTTCTTTTTAAAAAGCTGCAATTACAACTTCTTGTGATTAATTGCTATGATGAACTAATCAAGGCTACAATTTGGCCTCTCTCTCTCTCTCTCTCTCTCTCTTTGTGTGTGTGTGTTTGTCTCTGTGTGTATGCTGCATGGAACTCAGGAGGAGTTAATGTTGAATAATAGCCTCTACTGGAAGCTTGCCTTAATGTTTCTGGTGGCCTTCAGAGATTGGGGTCAAAGCTACGCAGGGTTTGTGAAAGCTGCCGCCTAGATAACAGAACAGATAACTTCAGACCTTGTTCAGTAGCTCAGCACTGAGAAGCTGTTACTGCACTGATCTCTTGCTGTCATTCTCATGTACAGTACACAAGCAATCTAAGACAGTTTCCAGTTAGTTTAATGAGAATCTCCACAAATATATTATATATATTATATTATATTAATTTAATTTCTATACCGCCCTTCTCCCAAAGGACTCAGGGCGGTGAACAGGGCAATACATAAAAACAAGATACAAAAATTAAAAATTATTAAAAAGTAATAATTAAAAAGTAAAAAGTAAATGCTGTCACTAAACTAAATTTCTAGATTTTCATCTCTCTCTCTCTCTCTCTCTCTCTCTCTCTCTCTCTCTCTCACACACACACACACACACACACACACACACACACACAAAAGAACTGGACAGGTAGTCCTTGACATACAACAATTCATTTAGTGACCGTTCAAAGTTACAACAGCACTGAAAAAAGTGACTTATGACCATTTTTCACACTTATGACCCTGGCAACATCACCACAGTCACATGATCTAGTTTTGAATGCTGGACAACTGGTTCATGTCAGCAGGCACAGAAAACGATATCAGATTACCAAATGCTTAGATGCAGAGGAGACATACAGCACTCTCTATCTATTCTACTCAGATGGTCATGAGATGCTGAAGAATCAGTGATATGGAATCTGGATCTCCAACCATATCCAGAATTCTCTCTAAGAAAATCAACTTGCGCTATAATCACCTGCCAACATCTGTAAATCAAAACTTCCACACAAAGCTTCTTTTGCACATAGAATAGAATAGAATAGGCAGTTTTTTGCTCTCAAAGAGTAATTTGCCATCCTATTGATCTCTGTTGCTTTACATACTAGTAGGGACTTCTAAAATTGTTCTTCTTTCCATCAATTTGAAATGTGATTGTAGCCAAGACACTTATTACACCATAAATGTTTATCTTCCCCTTTTCTCTAAATGTTAACAGTGCTCATATGGATTCATGTAGCACTGCAGAAAGGAAGCTATTCAAGCTTTGCATCTGAGAACATTTTTGGTTGCTGTGAATATTATTTCACATGCATTTAGCTTTTTTATTGTGCTGGGCATTATGTGGAGAAGACTGGATATGGAAATGAGGCACATAGGAGCAGAAAATAAATAGACATTTCAGAGAATTAACATTGTAAGTCTTTTAAAATGCCACAACACTCTTTGTTGTTAAAGAAGAATGCTAACTGAATTCAGCCAGACTGGACACAGTCCAAGGCTTGAAAATATTTTTTTTTCATTGGATAATCTGTTGGAAGTAGGAATTTCTTCCAAGTGTTTAGGCAGGGGAGTTTTAAAAGGCATGATTCTGATATACTGGTAGGATTGGTTCACAAATTACACTCATTCACACAGCATGCTGAAATAAAGCAAACAAGTCTTCATTGTAATGGCTAATGTATAAACCAGTCATTTTAATTGATACTGGCTCTGGAGACATAAAGTTAGGGCTGCACAAAAATTTGGCTTCCAGATGTGATTTAGAATGTCACACATATATCACCTGCTAGGACAACAGTACCTTAAATTAAACTCATCATATCCGAGGAACACTTGGCATCTGCACCTATTCAATTCTGAGAAAGAGCGCAACTGCTCTAACAGGTTTCCAAAAGTTGTTGCACGTGTACCCTGGTGCACAATCATAGCTTGTCCTTTAAATCCAGAACCCTGTGCAACCTAATGATATGAAATTCAGACTGAATTTCTGCATAACTGTTGTTTTGTTCTTCAAAGCAGATCCTCATGTCATTAGGGATCTGAAGTTGCAGTTTTGTCTCCAGTTTCCATTTGGGGTTGCAGTTGGAGAGGACTACAAATATGACAAAATACTCTCAGACCTTGGGAATACAAGATCGTTCAGGAGGAAACAGAACTATTATAAAAAAAGACAGCTCAGCTCATCAGAGAGAGGAAGTGTATGAATGAGACTAGAAATAACACTATCATAATTATACTGTGTACATGTTGTGCAGCAAAATTACTTTGGTAGGCTTTCAAATTTGTTTTACCCTTCTAGCAATAAAGATATTTTCAGAGGTCCAATTCTTGCTAAACTTAGGTTTCTGTTGTGGATATATATTATCAATTTTGCCATTGTCAGATTGTCCTTGCATGCATTCTCCAATGTTAATTTGCCAGTCTGATATTGTAAAAAAGGTATCTCTTTTTAAAAATTGTGCTTGGTTTATTTTGGCGGTGGTCAACATGGGTCTTAATATATTGTTAATTTTAAAGTTTTTAGGGAGAGAGATTATGCTTAACAGAAATACTCCATCTGTGACTCTGATTCAAACAGTATTTATTTTTTTAAAGAAATATATGATGCATTTGGAAGGGACGCGGTGGCTCAGTAGGTTAGGACACTGAGCTTGTCGATCAGAAGGTCGGCAGTTTGGCGGGTCGAATCCCAAGTGCCGCATAACAGAGTGAGTGCCTGTTACTCGTCCCAGCTTCTGCCAACCTAGCAGTTCGAAAGCACGTAAAAATGCAAGTAGGAAAATAGGGACCACTACGGTGGGAAGGTAACAGTGTTCTGTGCGCCTTTGGTGTCCAGTCATGCCGGCCACATGACCATGGAGACATCCTCGGACAAGCGCTGGCTCTTCGGCTTTGGAACGGAGATGAGCACCGGCCCCTAGAGTTGGAAACGACTAGCACGCATGTGCGGGGGAACCTTTACCTTTACCTTTTTATGATGCATTTATTTCCAATTTTTTTTAGTATTTTTGCATGAACATGTACAATATGGTGAAGCATTCCTTATTTGTTATGAGATTTCCAATATGTGTTGTTATACTGTATGCTTTATCCACCTTGGTAATTGTAGATGGAATTATATGGACTGCAGAACATTTTACATCAGGTTTCGCTTAGATTGTAACTTGCAATAAACATTAATTCTTTTTTTTCCCATAGCTCTTTCCATTGGTCTACCATAATTCTCTTACATTTTGCATCCATTTTATCATGCAGTTCTTAATTTGCTCTCTCTCTCGGTGTCGAATTTTCGTGACAGTTTATAAAAGCATCTTAATAAATGATCTTAGCTTTATATAAGCATTTCAAAGTCTATCAGGTGGGTGTACCACTACACTGAAAGCAACAACACTGTACTAGACAGCTGGCTGGGTTTTATGCAGCAATTCTGTGCTGTCTTTGATGATTCCTCCAGGATACCAATTGCTGATCAAGAGATTTATAAATTGTGAATAGCTGGATGCAAGTATGGGAACATATAACAGATTTTCAATTGTATGTCAGAGTCAGCTTCATAAGGTAGACAGACTAAGGAACCATTGCCATGCAAGTCTGAATGAGCTTACCCCACCCTCCCTTGATCTTTCTCGTGACCTCTCGTCTGGACTACTGCAACACTTTCTACATGGGGCTTCCCTTGAAGACCACTCGGAGGCTCCAACTGGTACAGAATGCAGCCGCGAGAGTTGTCTTGGGAGTTTCCCAATACTCCCATGTTACACCTCTGCTCCACGAGCTGCATTGGTTACCAGTTGTCTTCCGAGTGAGATTCAAGGTTTTGGTTATGGTTTTTAAGGCCTTACATGGCATGGGTCCGGAGTACCTCGGGGATCACCTGCTGCCGGCGTCAACTTCCCTCCGCCCTGTGCGTTCCCACAGAGAGGGCCTCCTCAGGGTGCCACCGGTCAGAGAATGTCGGCTGGTGGCCCCCAGGGGGAGGGCCTTCTCTGTGGGCACCCCGGACTTATGGAATCAGTTGCCGGTTGAGCTCCGGACGGCGCCTGACCTTTGCTCCTTCCGACGCGATCTGAAGACCTATTTATTTGAACAAGCCGGCCTGGCCTGATGGGGGATGTGTTGGGGTTTTTATTGCGGTTTTTTTATACTATTATTTATTGTTTTAGCTCGGGCTCCTATTTAATTCTCTTTTAACTTTTGTATTTTGCATTTTATATGTGCCCTGTTCACCACCCTGAGTCCTTCGGGAGAAGGGCGGTATACAAATATAATAAATAATAATAATAAATAATAAATAATCTTTATGTGAACTAGGGAGGGGCCTGTCTAAGACATTTACAGCTCCCAAGCCTGAAAGGGGATCAAACCCTGCTTATCCAACAGTTGCCTTGGTAAACAGCCTTTCTTTCTATCCTTCATGGCCATTTCGTATGCCGTTCAGAGTCAGGGGAGTACGCTGAATTTAGATCTACCAGTTTCAGGAGGGCCTTTCCAAAGAACCGAGGGGTAAATTAATGTGTGACAAGGCATACCAGAGACCTTGGAAAACTTAGTTCAACATAGCATGGTGATAAATTGCAGGATAGGGGTATTTTATTTATTTATTTAATTAATTGGATTTGTATACCGCCCTTTCTTGAAGGACTCAGGGCGGTTAACAGGGTAATTAAAACAAGAAATACAAAAATTAAAAACAATTAAAAAGATTATAACAGTCCCTGAAAAAGTAAAAAACCCCAATTAAAATTAGAATTAAAAAATTCTCAGTCTGGGCCAGAGAGCTCGAAGAGCCAGGTCTTCAGGTCCCGGCGGAATGAACGGAGGTATGAATGCATGTATGAATATCAATAAGCATCTTTCCAAAAATTCAGGTGATTCTTCTTTTTTGAGTTTGACAGTCTTACAGGATTTAACACCGAGACAAAGATCTGAACTACTACGAGAGGCTACCATATTTGAAAGATATAAGAAAGAGGATTACGTAAACTCTGACTCTTAGGGACTGGCCTCCAAACCCATCCTCAGTTACTTGGAAAATCACTGTACTACTCATTAATTGGCCACATTTGGAGCTGTTGGTAATTATTTAGTGTACATAGTACTCAAGCTATCCAGGGATCTCAGCTACTTCATTTTCAAGGAGTGGTTTTCATTATTTTCATTGTTTTGGTTTAGGTCTGCTATATCTAGGCTGCAGACATCCAGACAATCACTCAGCAAAGAGATAAGGCAGTTTATCTCTTTTCTGCCATTTAATACTCATCCATATGTTTCCATCCCAGATAGTTTAGGCTTGTTTTGTTTTTTCTGGAAGATTTTTTTTCAGTAGGAAGCTTTTTTTCCCCTGTTTTCAGCTGGATCAAAGTTGTTTCCAGATGGACAATTCCTAGAGTGGCTCAGAAGCCATAGTGCTCTATTCTATTCCTTCTTTTCCATCTTTTCTGAGTTGGTTTATTTACCTTCTCACTTTATGGAAAGTTGCAAAGACTGAAGAAGCAGTGGGGCATGAGTGGTAGTGGATGATGCCATACTGCCTATACTCAGTAAAGCGAAGTAGACTATTGCACAATGACCTTATGACAGCCACAGTTGCTTTGGATAATGAGATGAGTGGCATATAAATTTAATAAACAAACAAATCCATACTTTCTGTTTTAAGAAGCCGAAGAGACCTCTCTTTTCTTTGTAGGAGGATTCAGCTGATTTTTACACTGATTTTTACACAGCTCAATTCATCTATTAGGCTAACGCTAAACCATTATGTTTAGGCTTAGTGTACTGTGTGAATCTAGCCACAGTGATCTGCAAATTATGATTTCTGGATGAAGCAGGCAATCTCTTCTTCACTGGGGCTTAACGTTTTTGGAAGGGTAAGAGCCCCATGGCTGGGCGATGATGTAAAATGAATTGGGCCATTACCTTCACAGACTAATGGTTTTCCCTGCTTTTGTGGGTATGAGCTCTTCTCCTTGACCAGTTGTGGACTTGGGATTGCAAGCTATCCTATTCCCTCTTTTCCATCTTTCCTGAATTGGTTTTTTCCGCTCATGATGTCTGAATGCCCATGTTCCATAAAGTGAGCTAGACTATTGCACGATGACCTTACGACACCCCGATACGCATAGTTGCTTGGATAATGAGATGATGCTAGGTTTATGCTTTGACATCTTGTGCAAGCACATAGAATTGTGGTTTATTCAGTAAACCTTAACTAGACTGTGATTTAATGCAATGTGTAATCCATACACATTGCCCCCCCCCCAAGCTGGATGCTTGTATTGTGAATTCTCTCCCATATTTCTCTCAAGGAAATTCCTATGGTTGTCTGAGAAATTTAGATCCTCTGGAATCCTTGTGTTCATTTGTGATGACAAAGCCTGGGAAACCTGAATTTCCTGTTTGCATTTAGTTTCCCAATGTGGATTATTTTACCATTTTCCCATGCAGGGTAGCAAATTCAGAATATGCAAAAAAATTGTTTCTTTTACATTTCTACTCTTCTCACTTCCGCTACAGTATAGTATATCCTTTTTTTCATTTTCTCTTTACTTTCCTTCCTTCTTTCTGATGCATGCTCTATTGTTGGTTTTTCCCCTCATTTGTCTGGCTAGAGCTAAAGAGTCAGTTCAATCTAGAAGGCAATTTTTATATCTGGTTGGTGTTATTTGTGTATTCCAAATTTATTTTATGGGGCAGAAATTGGAAAAATCAAATGCATCTCATCAGAATGCACAGATTTTATCGTGAAAAAGGATTTTCTCCATGTACTGTTGTTAAAGCTGCCTGGTGCTTTGGGAGAGATCCTCTTTCCCTCTTAATAAATTATTAGAATAATAATAATTATTAGTACTGTGGAGTAACAATAATACCTATAGTTAATTGTGAATATAAGGGTATTCAACATTAAAAACAAGACAATTCTGTTCCACTGAACCTTCCTGGTCCTTGATCTTGAAAAGTGTAGCTTTTATATAAGATAAGATAGATAAGATAAGATAACCTTTATTGTCATTTTTTTACTGTGGGCACAACGGCACACATCAAAAATGAAATTTAGTTGCCCGCTCTCAAAGTGGAACACATACATGACACACATCTAACCATACTATATACACATATGTATAGACCCACACCCCTACATATATATAACAAATAAATATTAAATATTAAATACTGTCCATCTTGAATATATAACGGAAGGAGGAAGCTTGAGAGTTCACAAGGTTAATGCTGTATGGAATGAAACTATGGCTGAATCTGGATGTTCTGCTGCAGATACTATGAAGCCTCCTCCCAGAAGGTAACAAGGAAAACAGGTCGTGAAGAGGATGTGTAGTGTCCCAGATAATCTTACGGACCCTGTTCAAACAATGCTTTTGTGCTATGTCCTGGATGGGAGGGAGGGAACTGCCAATGATCTTTTCGGCCATCCTCACCACTCTGTGCACCGCCTTCCTGTCTGAAGCAGTGATGCTTCCAAACCAGACTACGATGCTGTATGACAAGATGCTCTCAATCGTCCCCCTGTAGAAATTGGTCAGGATAGGAGAAGGAAGATGAGCTTTTCTCATGCGGCACAGAAAATGCAGCCGCTGCTGCGCCCCGTTCACTAGTTTCTCATTGTTGAGTGACCAAGCCAGCCTATTCGTTAGCTGCACACCCAGGAATTTGATGCTGGTAACCATCTCCACAGGTGAATCAGTTATGCACAGAGAAGTGTGGCTGTGCCTGCCTTTTCTGAAATCGACAGTGATCTCTTTGGGTTTTCTGTTATTTAGAACTAGGCTGTTTTCCAAAGCTGATAAAGTTAGTACTGGTATGTGGAACACAGAGGAGAAAAGATTTTTCATCTTGCTTAGTTAAACTGAGCCTAAATGGATATTTGTTTTCTTCCTTTCTCTTTTTCTTACATGTCTTAAGTTCCAGTCTAAACCAAGGTGGATCTAGCTAGGGATGATTACACAGCATTTGGAGATTCTGAGTCAAATGCTGGGGCACCATTCCAACAAACTTGGCAGAGTCAGGGAAGGAAAATAGGCTGGTTGCTTTCACGTGGACAATCCATGTGGCCACTAAACAAGGACAACTATATTGGGGCTGCCAACAGCTGGTAACTTTGGGCCAGTTATTCTCTCTTGATTCTAGAGTGGGAAGTCAATAATATCTAAGGAAGGAAAATTATTATGGGAAATTTTCAGTTTAGTTTGCACCTGGCATTATAAGTTGATTATATATTAAGGGAGAGTGGATTGAAAACTGATGAGCTCGGTTCTAAAACTAAGAAAGCTCAATATTCTGTCTTGATGCTGCTGCTTTGATAGCTGAAAATGTAAATTATCTGCAAGCTCTAATAATAAAGGTCAAGGAGTACATGAAAAAGGGGGGCCTGAAATTGAACATAAGAAAGTCCAAACTGATGGCATCAACTTAAAATTCATCATGAAGATATCAACGTGATAGATCGCTTCTGCCCTTTTAAGAACCACCACCGACAATAAAGTAACGGGCAGTCAAGAAATACGCTGCAGACAAGCACACCTTGAAAAAGATATTCAGATTGTAGGACATGGAAAAGATATTCAGATATTGTGATGGGTCTATTCCTGCAAAGATTAGAGCAGTACAAATCCTGCAACAGTGTGTGGAAGTGAAGGTTGCATCCTGACACCTTTGAACTTTGGTACTGGAGAAGACTCCTGAGAAAAAAATAGCCACTAGAAAGTAGTGGACAGCCAGGAAAACAGACAATTGGATCATTGGACAAATCAATCCAGAGTTCTTATTTAGAGGCATGAATAAAGGTAAAGTTTTCCCCGCACATGCGTGCTAGTCGTTTCCGACTCTAGGGGCCGGTGCTCATCTCCGTTTCAAAGCCGAAGAGCCAGCGCTTGTCCGAGGACGTCTCCGTGGTCATGTGGCCGGCATGACTAGACACCAAAGGCGCACAGAGTGCTGTTACCTTCCCACCGTAGTGGTCCCTATTTTTCTACTTGCATTTTTACGTGCTTTTGAACTGCTAGGTTGGCAGAAGCTGGGACGAGTAACAGGCGCTCACTCTGTTACGTGGCACTTGGGATTCGACCTGCCAAACTGCTGACCTTCTGATTGACAAGCTCAGTGTCCTAACCCACTGAGCCACCGTGTCCCTTAAGAGGCATGAATGACCAGGCTCAAATTCTCCAACTTCAGACATTATGGGAAAGTCCAACTGTCCCTGATGCTCGGACAGAGGGAAGCAAAGAGAAGAAGAGGAAGGTGATAAATAGATTCAATTACCCTAGCAAAGGGTGCACCGTTGGAAGATCTGAAAGACCAGGTTAGGAAAGATAATTATGGGTGTGGGGAAATCTAGCTGTGTGGTTGTTAGCTGTGTGTTTGAGATCAGCTTGATGACAATTGCACCCAGCATACTTCCAGCCGAAGCCTACATGCTATTACAGTAAGCACACATACCTCTCCTTTAGCTAGTAACATGCTGCTTCTTTAGCTAATAACAATACCGCTTGTAGTTTATGTATTAAGGATTAGCAAACATCAAAAGAGATAACTGGCAAAATGGGATGAAATGCAGGCAAGAGCAGGGAGAAAGAGAAAGATGAACAATAGGCAAGAATTTACGTTGTCTAACTGTCTATTCATCTATCATCTAAAAATTCAGGACTTTTCAGAGCCATCGGAAGCAGCCCTGTGAATAATTAGCATGAATACCCCACAAGGAGTGACTCTTAGCTATTCCAGCATTAATACTTTTATGTACATAATGGCAGCAAAACAGAGATGGAAAGTAAGACACCAGATGATCCTCCCTCTATTCTGCATCATAAAAGAATCAAATAGGTGCATGAGGATGATATAGTGCAGGGCTTTTCAACCTTTTCACCCATTGTACCACTTTTAGGATATGGCAACATTCCAGCTGATTGCTGCTTCTTCTGGGCTCAGAAGGGCCAGGATCAGTGCTGAGCTCCAGCTGGAGCCTGGTGCTTTTAGGATGTGGCAACATCCGAGTACCACCAGTCGCCTGGCAAGGTGTCAAAAACTTGATGACCAAAAAAAAAAAAAGGAAAAAAGCGATGAAGTACAGGTAGTCCTCGATTTACAATGGTTTGCTTAGTGAAAAAAGTGCCCCCCAAGCCACAGCTGAGCAAGACACCTGCCTGCCTGCCTGGTGGCGCTCTTCCTCTTGTCTGAGGTTTTCATTGTTGTGAGCATTTCTGTTGGGGATTGGCAGCGGGGGTGGAGTGGGGGGTGTTTGGTTTTTATTCCCCCCATCTGGTGGGTGGTTGCAGCAGGTTTTGGTCACTTCACATGACCCTGGGATACTGTGACCGTCATAAATATGAATCAGTTGCCAAACATCTGAATGTAAATCACAAGACCTTGGACATGCTGCAACATTCCAGCTGATTGCTGCTTCTTCTGGGCTCAGAAGGGCCAGGATCAGTGCTGAGCTCCAGCTGGAGCCTGGTGCTGATCTTGGTGCTTCCACTGATTCCTGACAGGCCTGCAGCTCCAGCCATCTCTCACTCAGGCTTGGGCGATGCTGCCCACCGGTTCAGCTCATTCCTCTCCCCTGCTACTTTTCTAGGATGGTGGCGTACCACCTGCCAGGTGCCAATGTACCACAGGTGGTACCTGTACCACTGATTGAAAAGCCCTGATATAGTACATCGTAATGGATTGTATCTGATTCGATTCTGCCAACCCACACCGGACCAGTTTGGTAGATTATGACCCATAATCTTCAGCAAAAGACCTTCATATTACAGTGGATTGATTTCAGCTAATAATGGCAAAAATAACAGTAGTAGTAATTTTAATAGCAATAAAGTAATTAATAATTATGCAGCAAGATCATCATGTAACTCTTTGTGCAGGTTGTACAACACAGACTGGAATCATCTTATCAGAGAAAATTTGAAGTAACAAGTTAACATGTAGCAACACAGATCATTGGGAGAATAGTGGTGTTAAAATTCAACATTGATAATGTTTCCTTTGGTATTTGGGTATTCATTTAAGGTAATTGGTATTTCTGGTGTTTATTTGTATTTTAATATTGTAATGTTTTGTTATTTTTTTTAACCTGATTTACAAATTTCAAGTAATGATACCACTTAGACTTGTAAATGATTGAAGCGGGATATAAGCCTAATATATAAGAAAATAAACAAATAGCAATAAACAGTCATTTTTCCAGGAAACGTGGGAATACATATTGCCAGATATTTTGAGAAGAAAATGGTTATTCCATGTGCTTCCATTCTGCTTCTCAGTTGTGATATCGTTCTGTAAGATATCTTATGTCAAATTATGGGTTATTATTTAGAAATAATAGCAATGGCACTTAGACTTATACACTGCTCCGCAGTGCTTTACAACATTCTCTGAGCAGTTTACACCATCAAAATATGGCTCCAACAATCTGAGTCCTCATTTTAGCAATCTTGGAAGGATGAAAGGCTGAGTCAACTTTAGGCCAGGATTGAACTCCTGACAGAAGGCAGATTTAGCCTGCAATAAGGTAAAGGTAAAGGTTCCCCTGCACATGCGTGCTAGTCATTTCCGACTCTAGGGGCCGGTGCTCATCTCCGTTTCAAAGCTGAAGAGCCAGCGCTTGTCCGAGGATGTCTCCGTGGTCATGTGGCCGGCATGACTAGACGCCAAAGGCGCACAGAACGCTGTTACCTTCCCACCATAGTGGTCCCTATTTTTCTACTTGCATTTTTACGTGCTTTCGAACTGCTAGGTTGGCAGAAGCTGGGACAATTACTGTGCCACCATGGCTAATAATATCTTTTGCTATCAGGAGCCATCAGTGCAAGATTCACAGTCCTTTGGAATTACTATATTAATATTAGCAAGTCTATTAAGGCATTTATATTCCGGAAATGTGTACTCTGCAAAAAAAAAGAAAGAACAATTAACAAGCATCATGGAAATTAGATTTCAGAAGAAATGGCATGCCCTAAATAGTATAAAATAGAAACAACCCAATGCCTTTTATACAACAAATATTTTTTTAAATCTAATAGAAAAGGAGCAAAATAATTTTATCTTGTTAATTTATTTTCTATCTATTATAGAACTTTCCTTTTCTAAAAAGAGCATTTATAATACAGTTCTTGGCCTTTACAGAACTATCTTGTGAAAAATGATTACAGTGATGACATTTTTAATGCAGCTCCTTTGCCATTTAATGACTCTATTGTACTTAAAAGAAATATTGTATTTCTAAATAAATTTGCATTTACATAGATGAACATGCTGGGACTTGTCCAGGAACAAATATATATAAGATTATGCTGTTAATTTGTGATTTACACATCACACGTATGAGGTCTGTTTGGTTTTTGGCTAAGTGGTATTGGTGAATCTAGCCATTAGGTTTGAAAGATACGGTTTAGAGTTTAGCTTGGTTTCATGTGTTCTGCTAAACATAGATTATGGCTTGTTGATAAAGTCAAAATAGTAGAGGCCACACATTGCACTAAAGCAAAAAATAAAAGAGCTGCACTTTGTTCTCCCCAAATTTCAGCCTTCAAGTTTTGAATTGAAAGATTCATTTGTTTTGGATTATCAATTTGATCAGATGCAACAATTCAGAAAAATCCATTTCTGAGCCATTTAATAGAAAAGGGCAAAAAATGTGACTGTGAATCATCCAGTGAGTCCAAATACACCCTATTTAATTTGACAATCCAAACAGAACACTCAGTCTAATTTGGAAAAATCAGAGAGCCAGTAAAAGCCCATCCAGTTTGGATCTCTCAGTGCCCAGCTCTAGTAATGATCCCTTGCCACACATTAGCTTGACTTTAAATCAGACTTCTTCAGCAACCCAACAGATTCAGTGGGAACCAAATTGGGGAAGGGCTGTTTAGGAAATAATAATTAACAATAGTTCACTAATGTATTTCACAGGTGCACATTGTGCTAATCATCTAAGTTTGAGAACTGTATGTTTACCTAAACAATTGATGTACTTCTCTTTGAAGCAGTGGTCCCCAACCTCTCTGGCTCCATGGATCAGCAGCAGCAGTGGTGGTGGTGGTAGGGAGGGGATGGTTTTGCATGTGCAACCAAGCTCCTGCACATGCCCAAATGAAGCTTCATGTGCTCGCCCACAGCTTGCACAGGCCAGTTTCCAACAGGCTGTGGATCACTACCAGTTGCGCCCTGGGGGCTTGGGGACCCCTGCTTTAAAGGACAGGCAAGTGAGACAAAAATAATAATAATCAAAGAGGGTGGCTTCTAGCAAAAGGTCACGGTCACCATTTTGACTTTTCTTTATTTCCTTTTTGGATATTCTTGACAACCAACATGGAAGGATTCAGTAACGTAAAGTAAATAAAGTCTCCATCTGATTGATGGTAATTATTGTAAGCCACCCAAAGTTACACCCTGTGGTAAGATGGGCAGCCAATAAATTTAATAAATAATAAATAAATGCCTTTGTGGTAGATCATTATAATGTATATTTCTTTTTTCCCCCTGTATTTGGATGAAAACAATGGACCATAGCTCAGAATTTAAGTCTTTGTGCGCTGTTAAAACTTGAATATCATATGGAAATTATCAGAAAATGTCATCCTGATCCTAAGTATAATGAGTCACCTAAAGCTACAATTATTTGGCTTAAATAGCATTTGTCTTAATGCCACAGTGTAAATGATAAGTCAAAAACCATTCAACAAATTACTTTCCTTCTCCTGAGAGAAGCATTCTGGAAGAGCGCTGAAAGCTTCATTTGGCTACCAGTCAGTTCTGAAAGGAATAGCTTCATTTTGATCGCATATATACAAACATCTGTTTGGAATTAACATGTGGCTTGCTGGTTTGTTTGTCTTTTTCAGGATCATTCTCACCAAGAGGAGAAGAATAAGAGTCTTCCTTCCTTTCATTATTGACTGATTGGATTACATAGTTAGCCGTGTGTGATTAATATTGATGGGAAGAGGCTACTGTGGACCTAGCACAAAAGAGCTGGATAATATCTTTGTTTCTTTTATATGAAATCTTTCCTTTTTTAAAGAAAGTGGTCCAAGCAAACATCCAAGTCCAGTTAGCTCCTATGAATCAAAGGGAGGTTTTCCCTCCTCCATTGACTAACAGGTAATCAGAATAATACTTTTATTGACAATTCAGCAAAGTTTTTCTTCTTTAAAGTTCAGTTTAGAATCCTGAACTTGCTCACATTTTGGTTCACAGTGTCATTGTTCAGTATTGGTATGCCTTTTGTCACACGAATGGCCTTGTAATAATTTTCAAAGATTCTTTGCAGTCAGAAGCAGGATCAAAGTGCTATTGCAGTGCTACGGTTATTAGAAATAATAATAAAAACTGTAATGGAAAAAAAATATGGCTTGAAATTTAGCATGATGTGTGGACTCAGCCAAACACAGATTTGTGCATTGCTAATAGATACTCTGATATTTTAGAACAGAGAGAGACCTTTTTACCCTGGTTTGTGTCTATGTGAGTGTGTTTATGCCTATTTTTTAAAATAGCTTCTGAGGATAGTGATGGTACTGGAGGAGTTAGAATTCAAGCTTTCAGTCACTTTTATGGGGGAGGTAAGGAATGAAGCATATTGCACGCTGCGAAAGATTGATATATCTCATTTCTTGTAATTTTTTAAAAAGGTCACACCATCACAGTTCTGCATTTGCAACCATACTTCGGTGTTGAGATAGGAGAGAGGTCTAGAACTGTAGGGCCTACCTATAGTGTGTAAATTGTGATCTCGTGGTCCACAGCAGTGCTTTTCAGTTGGGAGCTTAAAGTATGCTGGCTGGGGAATTCTGGGAGTTAAAGTCCATACACCTTAAAATTGCCAAGTTGCTACCACTGGTCTAGAGGGAGGAGACAAAACTCTGGACAAAGGCAGCTGATGGAACTAGTAAAGTTCTTATCCCATAGAAGCAACTACTGTACTATTCTGCAAAGCTTTCTATTCCATGGCACGACATAAAATGTTGATTCACTGACCATGTTTATTTGGTGCACCTTCCCTGCTATAAAGGTCTTCACAACGTGCCAATCAGTTTCATTGGCTTGCATGTAAACATTTGTACAATATTCCATTTTATATAACTATTCTTAATACAATGCTACAAAAGCACTTTTAAAAGTGGATCCCTGTCAAAGAACCAAATAAATAAATGCTGTACATTTGTCCTTTTGCATCATTCGATGATTTCTGATTAATTGTAATTAATTGTGTCAGAGAAAACCTTCAAATTTTATTCAGTTTCAAACCTAAATTACTGTAAGGTAAAGGTAAAGGTTCCCCCACACTAGGCGTGCTAGTCGTTTCCAACTCTAGGGGCCGGTGCTCATCTCCGTTTCAAAGCCGAAGAGCCAGCACCTGTCCGAGGACGTCTCCGTGGTCATGTGGCCGGCATGACTAGACACCAAAGGCGCACGGAATGCTGTTACCTTCCCACCGTAGTGGTCCCTATTTTTCTACTTGCATTTTTACGTGCTTTCGAACTGCTAGGTTGGCAGAAGCTGGGACGAGTAACAGGTGCTCACTCTGCTACGCGGCACTCGGGATTCGACCCACCAAACTGCCGACCTTCTGATCGACAAGCTCAGCATCCTAACCCACTGAGTCACCGCGTCCCTTAAATTACTGTACTCAAATGTAATTCATACTTTCTGTAATTAATCTGGACCGCCTTTCTGATAGGGAGTGTTAATCTCAGAGGAAGTGGTTTACCTGAAATGAAGATTGGGTTCAAACATCACTCTAAACAATATTTTGCTTTACTATGGATTATTGAATACTGCAATAGTCAAGGTTTACATTTATCATGAAATCATAAGTCATAATTCTTAAACCTACAAGTTCAGTCAAGCAGATCATCATAACATAATGTGCACTGAATCAAAACTAGCACTATACAAATGTTATTCAAATATGACTCCTACTTTAATTTATCACTTCAGAAATCCAATCCTTAAATAAAAAGGTTCAGTTAACCTATCTTTCGCATGAGTAGAAAATACAAAATACAAAAAAAGAGAGAAGATTTTGTTCTGGGCTATGACAATTTTAAACTGCCTATAAAATTGAGAAATAGTTATGCTTTCATTTAGTTAAAAGTACAATACAGCTCATTTTAATGGGGAACAATGAGAAGATTCAAGGTGCTGGTTATCACCTATAAAGCCCTACATGGCCTGGGTCCGGGGTATTTGAGGGAACACCTGCTGCCGGCATCAAACGCCCTTCGCCCAGTGTGCTCCCACAGGGAGGGTCTGCTCAGGGTCCCGCCGGTAAGAGATTGCCGGCGGGTGACACCCAGGGATAGGGCCTTCTCAGTGGGGGCGCCTGCCCTCTGGAACCAGCTGCCGGTGGAGCTGAGGACTGCTCCCGACCTCCGATCATTCCGCCGGGGCCTGAAGACCTGGCTCTTTGAGCTCTCGGGCCCAGGCTGAGGAGACATTCATTTTAATTGGGGTTTTAATTAGTACAGGGTCGATTTAATTTTTTTAAAATTGGGTTTTAACTTTTGTATGGTTGATTTTAATTCCCTGTAAACCGCCCTGAGTCCTCAGGGAAAGGGCGGTATATAAATGCAATAAATAAATAAATAAATAAATAAATAAATAAATAAATAAATAAATAAATAAATATCACATTATTTATCATGTGTGTAAATATTCAGTTTACCATGATTTGGTTAAGTTTAATTGAATTTCCAAATTGAATCAGAAAGTTAATTTGAGTAATAAAATCAAATTAGATGCCTGCAAATAAAATTCTGAACATGCACGATATTTTTTCCTGAGCTTGTGGGAGCCTGAATTGAATCAGATCACACATTCAACTTGAAATTAATAAGTCATAAGAGATTTGCCTGATTAACCTATATGCTTGCTTACTCTACAATCCAAGGACTAATATTAGATGGATAGCTTAAAGTAGCTTACCCCTTGAAAATTCTTAAGTGTTATTTTTCCACCAGACATGGACCAAGTACAGTTGTTCAAAAAGAAGATATTTTTCAATAGACTATTTTTTTGAAGTAGAACAAATTATTACCTCAATCAAGATGGCAATAAAGTTAAAAAAAATCAGGAGCTAAAACTTCAATGGAACCTTACAAATGACCTATATAAATGACCTATTTTTTAAAAAAATATTCTAGTTTATTCCACAGCACTGCGATTCTCCCATCCAAATACTAGCCAGGCATAATCCTGCCTGAATTTTCAGCCTAAGCAAGAGAAACCAGACTCTTCCATATATGAAACCTATTTATGATAGCTATAAGAAATGATTATTTTCCCTGGCCTTTGTTATCTATGTTCTCAAGATATGGTAAAAATGAATAAGATAGTACTTCTTCCTTATTGTACTTATAAAATATCCTTTTTTTTTAAAAAAAAAGTGCTTTTAGACTTTTCTTTGTAATTATTAAGCTATCATGTCATTTTATAAGTACATTTAGCTTGAAAAATTCTATTTTTCCTGAAGCAAAATTAAATAACTCGTCTTTGTATTTGGAATAATTGAAGATTTTTCTCTCAAGGAAACCTTCTTGAAGATATTAATAGTACGTAATTCTTCTTTCCCATAGCTCTGTTCTCATAAATTAAGGGTCATAGGCTAAAAGCACTATTATCCCATGACCCATCTTTCATGAAAGAGGAACTCGGGGAAGGCAAAAGTGACATGCAGAGAAAACCTATTATGTCTTTGAGGGGATCCTATGGACACAGAATACGTTAATTATTCTAAACCTTGAGAAACATTAAAACAGTCCTTTTCTTAAAAAGTTTATCCTCCTATTTTTTTTCCTAATAAGCTAGTATAATGGTATGAGGGACTGATCTTGGGGACAGGAGGAACTGCCACAGATGAAACAATTTCCAGGTTGCCAAGAAAACTACACAAGAAAACTAAACTCTTGGCCCCAGAGAGAACTTACCTTACCTACTTGGCTCCATACACTTTCTAATTGAAGGTAAGGCACTTTTTTAAGGGTAGTACCAAAAGTATATTGGGGAGGAAATGCAATTAACTTTTCAAGCCTCATTTATTCTTTGACTTCAGTATTAAGCTTTAATACTATGGCTACAAGCCGATTGTTTTTGAGGCAGATGCCAGTTTTATTAGTACCATTACCTACTCCCCTAAGGAATATCAGCCAGTTATTACAGACCAGGAAAATGCAAGTTTTTACAGTGACAGAAATGCCAGAACTTCAATGTTCTCATTTCAGAATGACAGTGAAAAAGACCCTCAGTTCTAAAAGCTCGTGAAATACAAAACTTTCAGGAAACAAAAACAATGCCTTGAAAGCGCTCCAAAATATTAAACAGGTTTTCAAGCAGGGATTTAATCATTTTGTTCCCCTGGTAATTTAGAAAAATAGGATTCTGTAGTCATAGCTGGATGTCCTTGTTTTATTGCCATTTCATTATTTTTCTAGACTCCTGACTCTACTGACCAAACTGTACCACTTAAAAGAAGTATTTGTTTAATTTGACTGACTTTTTCTTTTATTTATGGGGGTATGGTTTGGCCTTTGGGAGCTGTAGGAGACGTGGTGGAAGCCCAACTTTTTGGCCTAATTTTGCAAGCAGAGAGTTCTGGATTCAGGAAAAGAAAACAGAAAGCCTTATAGGCTTGAGATACCCATTTTCAGACTTCTTTTTTAACCCCGTCCCCTCATGTAATTCTTTTGAGGTAACTTTTGGGAGGAAGGATCCCAGAACAGGGAGTGGGACTGTGTATGGCTCACCAGCTGCAGGTTTTTACCCTGCTTTATATGGCAATACAACAATGTCTCAGTTCCCTGTTTCCCCATTAAAATATATTTCATGCAATCATAGATTTGGAAGGGGCTAGTTTATCATTAAATCCAACTCTTTGCTCTGTAAAGCCAATTAACACATCTTTGAATGATGGTCGTCTAGTCTCTGCTTGAATGCATCCAGGGAAGAAAAGCCCACCATCTCTTTTGGTAATTGCTTCTGCTGTCATTTATTTTTCTTAACAACAGCTGGAATCTGATTTCCAATGGATTCTTCTATCACTTATGCACTGGGATTATTTAACAGAAGCAACAACAACTGATCTCAAATATTCTATGTGACATAAAACAGGCTACCCTTTTTGGTATTTGTTCAGTGGCATCATTCTCTCCCTCCCCCACTTATTTTTTCCAGGCTAAATAATACTATCTCCTCCAATCTCTTTTTATAGGGCTAGTTTCTAGTCCCCTGTTCATCCTTGTCACTCTTTTCTGAACATGTTTTGTCTGAATTTCGCTTAAAGTGTGGTGCCTCAAACTGGACACAGTGAGTGAGCAAATTGGGCCTCTGATCCGTGCACAATGAAGAGGAACAATTACTTCCCATGATTAGGAAATCATAAATGCCTAACACTGCATTTATCTTATTTGCAACCATCTCACACAACTGACTCATATTCAGTTTGTAATTTATTAGTATACGAGATCTTTTTCATAAGTCCTGTTGCCAAGCAAGCTACAAAATACAGTTGCTCTGTAACTACATTTGTTTTTTTGTTTTTGTTTCTTGAGTGAAAAACATTGTATTTGTGTCTGTGGACTCCAGAAGATGGTAGAGGACAGGAAGGCCTGGAGGAATGTTGTCCATGGGGTCGCAATGGATCAGACACGACTTCAGAACTAACAACAACATTTGTTTCTGTTAAATTTCATTATATTATATTTAGCCCACTGCTCTAATCTTTCAAGATCAGTTTGAATTTTATTTCTGCCTTCTAGGGCAGACATGTCAAACACAAGGCCCGGGGGCCGGATGTGGCCCGTGAAGTGGTTTCATGTGGCCCGCAAAGCCATCCTGGAAACAGTGAGGGAACGGCCCCCACTGCCTTGGCCCTGACCCAGAGACCCTCCTTCTGCCAGAGACCCTCAGATCTGTCCCACTCCTGCCCAGGCCCCCATAGGCACCCTTGATGTGAACGATGTAGAGCTGGCCATGCTCACCCAGTAGGCCATACGCACTCTAGTCATGCCCACCCAGTAGGCCACGCCCACCCTGGCCATATCCACCCAGCCCCCTGAGAGCAACCGCAATGCTGATGCGGCCCTCAATGAAATTGAGTTTGACATCCCTGTTCTAGGGTGTTAATGATCCCAATCAATTCTGTATTATTTGAAAATACAATAAGCGTTTCCTCCACCTTATCTTCTTCTAATAAAAATGTTGAAAAGTAGAACACCCAGAATGGAAGCTCCCTCAGAACCTCCCTCCAGTTTTATGAAGACTACTGATTAACTTGGTTTGAATATAGTTTTCAGGTCAGCTACAGTATGTATCCACTTAATAGTTGTACTTCCCAACCCACACTTATTTAGCCTGCTAATCAAAAACTCACAAGATATTATTAGAAGTTTTGCTGATATCAAGATATATAATATCCATAACACCCCCACAATCTACTGAGAAACTTATAAAAAAAAAGGCCATAGACAGTCTGGCAAGATTTGTCCTTGACAAATCCTTTCTGATTTCTGGCAATTATTCCATTTTTTTCATAAATGTTTACATTGTTTTCCAAAGGCAAAAAAATATTATATTAGGATTTCCTTCCTCTCACAGCTGACAACCAAAGACGTGATGTGGGTTCCCTTTCTAAGGGAACTTTATTTTCATCCTCTCCCAGCTTGAAAGTAGACATTGAATAAGAAAATGCTTCCTCCAAATGTAAAGCTTGTTACACTATTGTGCAAATATTACCATGTTGTTTTGCTTGTCATGTGTCCTCCATAGTTTTAGAACTGTATATGTATATGTATTTGTATATGTATTTGTATATGTATACACACATACCGTATATACACATACACACACACACACATCTATATGTATATATATATATATATATATATATACTGCTCAAAAAAAATAAAGGGAACACAAGATAAGACATCCTACTATTAAATACAGTACATTGTGTTGTTTAAGTGCTCCCTTTATTTTTTTGAGCAGTATATATATATATATATATATATATATATATATATATATATATATATATA
The DNA here is from genome assembly GCF_947247035.1 of Vipera ursinii. NCBI lineage: Eukaryota > Metazoa > Chordata > Lepidosauria > Squamata > Viperidae > Vipera > Vipera ursinii. Next base: position 283,964,287 of record NC_139512.1, on the reverse strand, counting down.
TATATATATTGCAGAGACCCAATTCTTACGATGAAATTATAAATGCACGATGCAGTGAGGATTTGGTTTATTAGTTGGCTGTTAAAAATCTGATTTACATTTTAGCTGAAAGGGAGGGAGTAGCCCAATGTCACCCAGCTGGTTCACCAAATTGTTGAAAGGGACTTTTGACCTAATGTTGATTTTTAGCCTCTTAGACCTATTTTTTAAAAAGAAATTCTACCTTTCTTCTATTAAGTGATAAAACCTCTTGCCTCTCTCCAATATCAGCCAGAATATCTAGCTACGGGAACAATCCTGCCTAACGGTGTGCAAACATGCATATCTATGTGTAGTTGGCAATGATATGAATCAGTATCACCATGAATAGTTTCATACATTCTTAGAGGAGGATTTATATTATTCTCTTACATAACATAGACAGCAGACTTCTCAGCTAAAATTTGTTTCCAATCCTGACGTCAAACTTATGCTATTAATTTTTTTCCTGAAAGTCTGACCTGTTTCTCCAACATACATTCCAGAAGGACCTTGCTAACAGACGAGAGAACACATCACATTGGAAGAAGAGTGTGTACAGAAACTTCTAATCTTGTTTATGAAGTTGTTGAAGCTTGTGATGCTCTTAGTGTAAATATGGGGGCAAAGTAGACATCTGAATATGTTGCAGATTCTAGTTCCCAAGTTAGTATGATTATTCTGTTGTTTCCTCTTGCTTGCAAGAACCTTTTCTGATTGAGTGGTGGTCTGTATGTAAGTATATGTTAGCTACCCTGAGAAAATGGAATGTTCTCCTACATCCAGAATGTATTGATTTGTCTTTTGATCTCACTGGTAGTTTAATTCGTGATTTAACTCCACCCATCGAGCACCTCCATCAAGTGGATCAGAAGAGATGTAGTTGTAGACAAAAACAGACCATTCCCTGGAGCTGGGTGGGTGGGGAAACACTATTAAAAGAGCAACCAGAGAAACAGAAAATCACTTGTCACCTACAACTCATAGCTCAAACCACTCTCATATGTAAGGTACAACCACTGCTGAACATTGACCCTGTAGGGCTTTTTTTAGTCACACCACTGCATAACTTAATTTGCTAACTTTCTATATTTGTAACATATGTAAATTTGCCCATGTGTTTGAGCCAAAGCTTCAGTATTGATTTACTTCCAAGCTGAAGCTTTGGGATCACTGCAGTGGATTAACGGTCAACCCCTTTGTTTTTTTTCTCTTCCGTCTCACATCAGTGAGAAAAATATTACATTAAAGCAGTGCTGGAAGTTTTGCCTTTAATATGGAAATCCAACATCTCTCAAGCTGTTCTGCAATCTGTGATGTGCAAAGCAGAATGCCTCTGATATACATGGTCTGCAGTCTTAGTGACATGACAGCACTTATCAATCATCTGCAAATATTAACATTCACCTCTCACCCTTGTTAGCAGATTTGTACTTTAACAGCATCCAGAGTTTAAATGGTTCCGGAAGAGGTCTTGTGTGATGCTATTGGGTGCCCTGCTTGTTATGAGACAAATGAGATGCTCTGAGAAATTTTGAAAAAGTTTTTACTTGAGAAATAGTGAAGGAAGAAAGTCCTTTTGCTTTTACTAGGTATAATGCCAGGAAAATGGGATAAGCAAAGTACATATTTGATTCTACATGTGATAACAGCAGCAAGAATTATATTTGCACAATATTGGAAGAACAAAGACATATCACCAGAAGAAGAAATAATAAAAAAAAAATTAGACTGTGTGGGAATAGACAGACTTACTTTAAGGTTGAAAGAAAAAGAAGAAACAGAATATTTTCAAACTTGGGACCTATTTTATCAATGGTTAGAGAAAAGATTTAGGGATTAGGAATTTAATTTGTATTAGTGAATAAGATACTCAGACAACACGTTTTTGTTGAATAATTACTATTGAACTCTGTTAAAAAAATAACAAAACATTTTTTTTTAAAAAATATCAGTTCTGAGCAGGAATAGCTAAACATAGCTGCAAGGGGCCAATTAAGAGACAGCAATTGACAAAACAGGCAGAGGTGCAATAAGCCTGGTTTCTTTATAGCTGGAAATTCAATTAAGTAGGTTGACGAGGTTTTCCATTTCAGGCAACTGTTTTCTAGATTGGTGATTATTCACAGCTAAATTTTCTCATGAAGGCACAGAAGAACATACAGTTTAAGCAGATATTCCTCAACCTTAGCAAGGTATGCTGGGAAATTCTGGCAGTTAAAGTCCACCCCTCTTAAAGTTGCCAAGGTTGAGAAATACTTGTTTAAGGTAATAGCTACTTTTGCTTATCTGAACTCTTTCACTGAATGTTCTGACTGACCGATTCCTTGGCTCTGTTCCAAATGTCACTCTACACCCTGCAGTAGAACTTGAACGATGGGCACACACTATATTATTATAGTTTGACAATTAAACCATACAGCTAATGATTAAAATCAGATCGGGCATATTTAATGCTTTTTACTTTTATTTTTTCCTTGAGAAGAAGAGCCTCCAAGAGAGAGAAAGAGAGAGATAGAAGGAGGAAGAGAGTTTTGAGAAAAGAGTGTGTTCTGGCACAGTCTTATCTGGAATTCTGCTTTATCATTAGGGCAAGAAATTATTACCCTTGTTATTGC